>NC_134690.1:62404975-62764058 GCF_050947455.1 Rhinoderma darwinii
TTTGTCAGTCCTGCATAATCTGAAGAAGGGGTCAAACGCGTTATTTTGTATTTCAAATAATAAAAGTTACCTCAATGTAGCGTAGCGCCAATGCCTGGTGATTTTTATTTTATGCTATTAAGAATACTCCCTCACTTAAAAGGGACTGAGATGCAATACCAGACACAGCCTATGTAGGAGTGAAGCGCTGTTTCTGAGAAAAAAAAGCAGACATTTTTTTCTAAGTTCGGACATTCCCTGTGTAATGTCCGTGGCTGCAGGCTGTCAGCTCCAACCTCCCCCTGACAGCCGCAGCCACGAGTCGGCAAGAGCTGGCCCCAGCCTCCTCCTCAGGAGACGCCAGCACTCGTGTCCACTCACCTCTGACGGATCCCGTAGGGTACGCGCGCACGCTTGTGCCCGCTCTTAAAGGGGCAGCGTGCGCACCGGACCTCATGGATGAACTTTGACCCGTGAGTACCCTGGACTATAATAGGTGTCCAGCCCCCTAGTTCTATGCCTGAGCGTTTTTTGTGTTCCCTAGTTTGTCTATGTGATGGCCTCCTCGTGTGTTTCTTGTTCCAGTCCCTGCTCCTGTACCTATACTTGTTTCCAGTTCCTGTTCCTAGCAATCCATACCTTCCTGGTCTAGCACTGTGCTGTGCCAAAGTCGTGCCGTGCTGCATCCACGTCTGACCTGCTTCACCACGTCTGAAGTCCGCCTGCTACCTAAGTCCCAGCCGAGCCTGCCCTGTTGCTGTTTGAGCCTCCACAGGTACCTATAGAACTATAGACCTTCACCTGCTCCCTGTTGGCCAGCTGCCTTACCGCCAGTGGGTCCACAGACTCTTCGTGACACCCTGTAACGATGTTATTGCTTTATTCTTCCATGTTGTGTTGCTGCTTATCCTAGCTCTAAAGTTGGTTATGTGATAACTTTCTTTATATACATATAATTGCCCCCCTACATCTGCTAGATTAAAGGATATACTTTATACTTTTAGAATATGGCATTTACAAACTTATGGTCTACATACACTACCGTTCAAAAGTTTGGGGTCACCCAGACAATTGTGTGTTTTCCATGAAGATTCACACTTATATTTATCAAATGAGTTGCAAAGTGACTAGAAAATATAGTCAAGACATTGACAAGGTTAGAAATAATGATTTTTATTTGAAATAATAATTTTCTCCTTCAAACTTTGCTTTCGAAAAAAGAATGCTCCATTTGCAGCAATTACAGCATTGCAGACCTTTGGCATTCTAGCTGTTAATTTGCTGAGGTAAATGGGAGAAATTTCACCCCATGCTTCCAGAAGGCCCTCCCACAAGCTGGATTGGCTTGATGGGCAGTTCTTGCGTACCATACGTTCAAGCTGCTCCCACAACAGCTCTATGGGGTTGAGATCTGGTGACTGCGCTGGCCACTCCATTACAGATAGAATACCAGCTGCCTGCTTCTTCCCTAAATAGTTCTTGCATAATTTGGAGATGTGCTTTGGGTCATTGTCCTGTTGTAGGATGAAATTGGCTCCAATCAAGCGCTGTCCACAGGGTATGGCATGGCGTTGCAAAATGGAGTGATAGTCTTCCTTATTCAAAATCCCTTTTACCTTGTACAAATTTCCCACTTTACCAGCACCAAAGCAACCCCAGACCATCACATTACCTCCACCATGCTTGACAGATGGCGTCAGGCACTCTTCCAGCATCTTTTCAGTTGTTCTGCGTCTCACAAATGTTGTTCTGTGTGATCCAAACACTTGAAACTTCGATTCGTCTGTCCATAACACTTTTTTCCAATCTTCCTCTGTCCAATGTCTGTGTGCTTTTGCCCATATTAATCTTTTCCTTTTATTAGCCAGTCTCCGATATGGCTTTTTCTTTGCCACTCTGCCCTGAAGGCCAGCATCCCGGAGTCGCCTCTTCACTATAGACGTTGACACTGGCGTTTTTCGGGTACTATTTAATGAAGCTGCCAGTTGAGGACCTGTGAGTCGTCTATTTCTCAAACTAGAGACTCTAATGTACTTGTCTTGTTGCTCAGTTGTGCAGCGGGGCCTCCCACTTCTCTTTCTACACTGGTTAGAGCCTGTGTGTGCTGTCCTCTGAAGGGAGTAGTACACACCGTTGTAGGAAATCTTCAGTTTCTTGGCAATTCTTGCACGGAATAGCCTTAATTTCTAAGAACAAGAATAGACTGTCGAGTTTCACATGAAAGCTCTCTTTTTCTAGCCATTTTGAGAGTTTAATCGAACCCACAAATGTAATGCTCCAGATTCTCAACTATCTTAAAGGTCAGTTTTATAGCTCCTCTAAACAGCAAAACTGTTTACAGCGGTGCTAACATAATTGCACAAGGGTTTTCAAGTGTTTTATAATCATCCATTAGCCTTCTAACACAGTTAGCAAACACAATGTACCATTAGAACACTGGAGTGATGGTTGCGGGAAATGGGCCTCTATACACCTATGTAGATATTGCATTAAAAACCAGATGTTTGCAGCTAGAATAGTCATTTAGCACATTAACAATGTATAGAGTGTATTTCTGATTAATTTAATGTTATCTTCATTGAAAAAAACTGTGCTTTTCTTTCAAAAATAAGGACATTTCTAAGTGACCCTAAACTTTTGAACGGTAGTGTACATGGTTGTATTAGATGTCTGTGCAGGAGCCATATATAGTATTTCGTGCTGATGATGGGATTGGATCCCATTCTGTGAGGTCAGGAAATTTATATCCCAATAAAGGCTTAGGGAAAATCTCTTGTGATCTTGGCACAAAATATACGTGTCATGCACAGAGTCATAGAACATCCATGTGTATGTGTTAGGAAAACACCCTTAGGGTCACTATGACAACCTGTCTAGCTTCTGGGCGTTTCTTCTTTTACCTTGAGCCTATCTCTCTTCTCTGTCCTTCTGCCAATCAGATGTGGGGTTGTATTTATACCTGTCTTTTCCCACCTGTCTTTGCCTGTTAATTTTCCTGTCTCCTGGTGTCTGATCAAGCTTCCTACATTCCCTGCACTTCTGTTTTCTGGACCTTGTGTATACTGACCTTGGCTTGTCTCTCGTTAACCGTCTTCTTACCGATTCTGATTATCCACACCTGGCTGGTTTTGACAGTGGCTTGTCTGATTACCTATACTCCGTTTCTGGACTTTCGACTAACTTATTGGCTGTCTGGTTTCCAGCTCAGGTTTGCCTGCATTGCACCTTCTATCCAAAACGACACTTTGTTAAAGGAACAGTGTCATCACAAATTTATTTTTCATATGTTAAAGATGTTAGTGCTTTATTAAAAACGTTTATATTTATTTGTGTGTTTGTGTTTTACTTTTTCTTATTTTTACACTTTTTCTTCCCTATGGGGGCTGCCATTTTTTGTTCCATTTCTGTATGTGTCGATTAACGACACATACAGACATGGAATACGGCAGCCACAGTCCCATAGGGACTGCGAACGGCTCCCGTCCCATCCACTTCTGTGTACGCCGTCTGTGTGGGAACTGCGCATGCGCCGCTCCCACACAGTCCAATTTGAAATTGGCGCCGTCCGGCGCCATTTTCCTGTGGACCGGAAGTCGCGGCCGGACAGTAAGATTACTACTTCCGGTCGCGGCTTCCGGACTTGTGCACTTGGACCAGCGGCAGCAGACGGAGCGGACGGGCCGGAGGGAGCCGCGGCGGCAGGAGCAGGTAAGAGATTTCAATGTATGTTCGTGTTTGTGTACGTTTACTACTGTATGTTAACCTTCTACACTGTGTGTTAGTTTAAAAAATGGTGACACACAGTGTAGGAGGTTAGACCGTTCAAACCCCTCGTTTATCCCGGCACTAGCCAGGATAAAGGAGGGGGGGATGCTGAGAGCTCACTAGAGCGAGGGCTTTTTACCCAATTTTGCAATGCTGCAATTTTGGGAATAGCTCCATCTAGTGACCAGCAATGGGAAATATTATAAATTAGAATCTAATTTATAATATTTCCTGACTCGTGAAAAAAATAAAAAAAATTTGAACAATGTTTAATCACCTACACACTAAATGTTTAATTAAAAAAACAAAAACATGTTTTTCTGGCAACACATTCCCTTTAAGACGACCAGGGCTCTAAGCAGCAAAGTCCATCCCACCTTGCGGTCGGCTCTGGTGAACACCTTAGAGTAGTCTTAGACACTGTAGATCAGAGTGGTTATGGATTTGAGGTTGCAGGTTTACGTGTACGCTCTCTCCCGGCAGATTCCAGCAGCCTTGAGGTATCGCTCCACTTGCATTTCCATAACAGCATGAGATACTAGATACAAATATTTAAAACTGTGCCATTTTAGTTATTTATTATCAGGAAGAGATCTCATAATGTTTGGGTGCTCTATTATTTGAGCATTCTATAGCACATTTATTTGCGTGATCAGTATAATTTGGTAACTATATGTCAACAAAATTTGGTCACTACATGACAGTATTTTGATATTTTTATTGAAGGCTATGTACACCTTTTAAATAGTTGTTTTTTTATATATAAAAATGTCTATCAGTTTGTTTTGTGCAGCTTTCTAATTAATTTTTCTTAAAAATTATTTCTTCTAGTCTGAGATACAGCTGCTTTCTAGTCTGTATACAGAGAAGTTGTATCGTGCGCTGAGACCTAAATATACCAGATCAGTGGCACTTACTGGTTCAGTGACAGCGCGTCCATGAGGATCCACCTGTTATCGATCACATCTAAGTTATGAACTTAGATTTGTTCGGAAACAGCTCGATCCTGCGTGTCAGAGAAATGTAGGACCCCCTGTCACTGAACCCGTCAGACCAGCTGACTTGATGGATTCAGGTCTCAGCGCTAGATACAGCTGCTTTTTATACAGAATACAGAGCAGCTGTATCCCAAAAAGTAAAAATAATTTTTAATAAAGAGTATTTAGAAAGTTGCACAAAACACAATGATAGACATTATTATTAAGAAAGAAACGATTTCAAAACTGTACATTGCCTTTAAAGATATGACATTATTATTATTATTTTTTTAGTTATTAAAGAAACACTGCTCTGTCTGCCATAGGATACCAGGCATTCTTAATTGCACCCTGTTAGCAAAGCAAGAAATTACAACCTACTGTATGTTCTGTGCAAGATTTCGACAATAATCTTTTGGGAAATCCTGAAGACTAACAAGCACTGTGAACAACTTTATCTCCTGATTACTGTTATCATTAATTTATAACTATATTGTTTCTTTAATTTTTTTTATGTTTCAATAATTTTTAATGAAGTTTTACACGGAAAGGTAAACTTCACATCCAGTAATACAAAAGCAGAGGAATAAAATAAAAAAGGACCTAGTCGGGAGTATTCCCCGTAGATCAAACCATAACATACAATTATAAATCAAGACTTGCCATATATCACATAGAAGGTAAGGAAGGAATAAAAAAAAAAAAAGGGGAGGAATAGGGAAAAGAAGGGGGAAGGACAGGAAAAGTGGGTCAAGTCTTTCAGACAAAATAAATCTAAGATCATCCCAAGGTATCCGAGCCAAGGCCGCCAAACCTAAAGAGAGAGTTCTTCTTTATCGGAGACCACACAATGCAGTCGATCATTAACCATAATCCAACTCAATTTAGTCTTAACTAGATGAATAGGAATCACTGGACTTTCCAGGAGGTAGCTATAGTAATTTTGCCTGCCAGGAACAGAAAGGATACAAATTTATGGGAGTCTTTAGATAGGCCAGGGACAGTGTCATTAAGTAATGCCTGTGATGGGGACAATTTCAAGTTAATCTGGGTTATAGAAAATGATATATAGTAGATTTGCCGCCAGAATCTGCGTACCTTCGGGACACCCAAACATACATGCAGGGGGTCTCCCACACATACACAGTTTCTAAAGCAAGAAGATGAGGCAGAAGGGAACATCTTGGCCAAACCAGAGGGAACTAAGTACCATCGTAAGAATACTTTATAATTGGCTTCAACCAACGAAGCATTAATATAAATTTTTTCAGTACGTTACGCCATATCTTGCCATTCCGTAACAGTAAAGGATGTGTGTAAGTCCCTCTCCCACATAGACATATATGACAACTTGTCCGACAGAGACAACAAAAGGGAATAAAGATTAGACAAAAGATGATGACCCCCAGAATTATTCAGACATAAATTCTCAAACATTGAAGTATTTTGCAAAACAGTAGTAGGTTTAAATGAGGACAAAAGATGATGAATCTGGCCGAAACTAAAAATCTTTAGAATCATGGCATATGGTGGATGGACTGGTAAAAATGACAGGGTTTAGCGCCCAGTCTATCACAAAATTGTCCTATTCGGTGCAGACCTTTATCCAGCCACCATTGAAATGCTGACGGTTGCATACCAGGAGCAAAAACAGAATTAGCAATCTGTCTGGCTGCAGGTGTATGTATGGAACAGAGACGAAACCTATGACTCAGCTTATCCCACAGCGCTAAGGAAGAAGAGAGGAACAGACTCAATACAGGTGGTCTGTGCCTGGGCTTCAGCCATAACAGCTGATCTTCTTGAATTTTTTTTTATATAAATCTTTTTCTTAGATTTTTAACATTATATAACAAAACAACACAATATTGTGAAATGTACAGACTATTTTTCCTTTAATTATATACAACCATCTTAAATGGAGTCCTAAACTGTCTTCACCAGTGTTATATCTTTAGTTTTGTATATACTTTGTATGCATAGTCTTTCCGGTCAGTGTGTAGGGACGACTATTTGCATATAGTAAAGATGGACTCTCAAAAATAATACATCTGCAGTGCCAAATGTATATTATAGTCCAACTCTGATCAGTGTCACTTGTGTAATATAGAATATATAATAAAAATGATTCACTTCCTTATAAATAATGGCAGTGTTATATTTATACTTCTTGTGGCTATACGTTATATATTATTTCTTAATAGCACATTATGTTCTTGCCAGTGGAACTTTACCACCTTAGGAATGTATTTTAGTTTTGAGTTTCAGAGTTAGAAATATCGCAATAAACACAATGACTAAAATAGACCTGTCTGATGTGGGACAGATTGAGTTTGTGATATTGAAGCCCTACTAGGACAGCTGGAATGATTGAGTTATTTGTGAGTACTGTGATTTCAGAGGATGAGAAGCTATTTGTCTTCATTCCAATCGATGTTCCTCTCCTCCACACTTCTGCAATGTAGTCTAAAAACTTTTCTTTCTTCTATGGCATACAGTACAAGAAAGTGTCAGCACTTTGAAGCTATGAACAGACTAGAAGCCGTTGTAATGAGTAGATTTCGACAAATCACTCAATGCAGCTCTTCATGTATAAGGGCCCTCTACATAGAGTTGTACAGACGTTCATGCAGTGCTTCAGGCACACTTAAAGAGGCTCTGTCACCAGATTTTGCAACCCCTATCTGCTATTGCAGCAGATAGGCGCTGCAATGTAGATTACAGTAACGTTTTTATTTTTAAAAAACGAGCATTTTTGGCCAAGTTATGACCATTTTTGTAGTTATGCAAATGAGGCTTGCAAAAGTCCAAGTGGGTGTGTTTAAAAGTACAAGTCCAAGTGGGTGTGTATTATGTGCGTACATCGGGGCGTTTTTAATACTTTCACTAGCTGGGCGCTCTGATGAGAAGTAACATCCTCTTCTCTTCACAACGCCCAGCTTGTGACAGTGCAGATCTGTGACGTCACTCACAGGTCCTGCATCGTGACGGCCACATCGGCACCAGAGGCTACAGTTGATTCTGCAGCAGCATCAGCGTTTGCAGGTAAGTCGATCTTACCTGCAAACGCTGATGCTGCTGCAGAATCAACTGTAGCCTCTGCTGCCGATGTGGCCGTCACGATGCAGGACCTGTGAGTGACGTCACAGATCTGCACTGTCACAAGCTGGGCGTTCTGAAGAGAAGAGGATGTTACTTCTCATCAGAGCGCCCAGCTAGTGAAAGTATTAAAAACGCCCCGATGTACGCACATAATACACACCCACTTGGACTTGTACTTTTAAACACACCCACTTGGACTTTTGCAAGCCTCATTTGCATAATTACAAAAATGGTCATAACTTGGCCAAAAATGCTCGTTTTTTAAAAATAAAAACGTTACTGTAATCTACATTGCAGCGCCTATCTGCTGCAATAGCAGATAGGGGTTGCAAAATCTGGTGACAGAGCCTCTTTAATTGTCATGTCATGACCGTTATATTGATAGGTAAAGTTTAACAATACATACGCATGCTATTGAATTTTGGCACAGAGTTCATTCCTCCAAAATTTTTTTTAGAAGATAAAATAAAATATCACACATGGATAGGAAGCTATGGTTACTTTTTATTAAATAATTCCTAACCCTAACAAACACATTCAATGCATAAGTAAGGTCAGTTCATCTTATAAGTAGAGCTGGCAAAGCACCCTGGGTGACTGGTCTTCATGGCATATAAACAGGGTTTTAAATCTTATGCCACTACTGACTTGTGTAACGTCCGCAGTCACAGACCGCAGACAATATCATCCTGCAGACGTTTTCTTCCCCAGAGATGCCAGCACATGCGGACGTCCTGTCCTGCAGTGACCACTAGGGTGCTCGCTCGAGCTCATTCCCGGCCTTAATGGGCCAGAGCACACACATGTTTTAGATTTACTGACTGCTCCCATGATCACCCTGGACTATAAGAAGGACCCTGCCCCTCCCTTCATTGCCTGAGAGTTGTTGTTTTTACCCTTGTTAGTCTTTGCAAATGGTCCCTTAATGTTTTCTAGTTTCCAGTTTTCCCGCCCCTGCTACCTGTATCCTGTATCCCATGCTACCTTGTTCCTGTGCCATAGAGAGTTGGAGACGACACAGGACTACATCTGCTGGCAGTACTGACCCACGATTTTCTCTGCCACTACCTCATCGCTATGTCGGAGATGCGAGGACCTGCAGGGGATTTCTGAACCAGTGCCAGATCCACTTCAGTCTGTATGCCAGAACATTTTCTATGGACGGGGCAAGGGTCGATTTCATCGTCTCTCTCCTCACTGGCAGGGCCCTAGTATGGGCAAACCCTATCTGGGAACGACAAGGACCAGAGACCCGTGACTTCCAGGGGTTCCTACGGACATTACACATGGTGTTTGCGGAGCCTGGATGAGTCACGTCAGCAGCTGCCTCCCTGTTGAGCCTTTCGCCAGGAAGACACTTCCGTGGGCGAGTACGCCATTCACTTCCGCACCCTGGCGGGAGAGTTGTTATAAAACAATGAGGCCTTGGTGGCTTCATTCTGGCAGGGACTGTCCCCTGAGTTTAAGGACGAGCTTGCCACCCGAGATCTGCCATCTACCCTAAATGACCTCATCATTCTGGCCGCCCGGATAGACATAAGGATCCGAGAACAGTTCCAAGGGGCTAGTTGGGAGGGAGGACTCCCTAGTCCAACTCCTACATTGCAGCAACTCCTGCTGCCCTTATCAGCTGTTCCTCCAAAGGAGTCTTTGAAGATGGACCATCTCAAGCTGTCTACCCAGGGAAGACTATGCAGATGCACCTCGGGACTCTATGTATTGTGGCCTTGGAGGCCATCTTGTGCGTCTGTGCCCCCAAAAGCCCCAGAGCCTAGGCTTTTGGTTGGGGAGACCACTTTGGGGGAAGAGGGACTTTCTTCTAAATAGTCCATCACCGTGACCATAATGTCCAGCGAAAAGATGCACTGGGTCTCTGCCTATCTGGACTCTGGCTCCGCAGCTAACTGCATTCAGAGAGACCTGGTGGATCTTCTCCAGTTGCCCACAACCCCCCTGGAGAGGCCTTTGGTCGTTTCCTCGGGAGCCCTTAATTTCGAGCTCATCTGTTTTTTTGTCCTGTCCAAGGCTGTCGAACCCTGTGCTGCTGGGCCTGCCTTGGCTCCGACTACATGCCCCAGTTCTGAACTGGAATTCTGGAGAGGTTCTCCACTGGGGTTCTAAGTGCCTCAACTGCTGCTTGGGCAGATCCATCCGGCCTAGCCTCCGCAGTCTTCGTTATTGGCAGGATTGCCTTCTCACTATTCACAATTTGCAGATGTTTTCAACAAGAAGGAGGCGGAGACGCTGCCCCCACACCGGGTGTATGACTGCCCTATTGAACTGGATCCTGATGCATCCCTTCCCCGAGGAAAGGGTATACCCTCTCTACTTTCCAGATACTCAGTCTATGTCCGCCTATATTAAGGAGAATTTGGAGAGGGGCTTCATACGAAAATCCTCCTCCCCGGCCGGGGCTGGGTTCTTCTTCGTCAAAAAGAAGGACTGATCTCTTCGACCCTGCATCGACTACCGGGTCCTCAATCAGATCACGGTCAAAAATAGATATCTGTTGCCACTGATTTCTGAACTTTTTGACCGCATACGAGGAGCCAAGATTTTTTCTAAGCTAGACCTGTGTGTGGCTTCACACCCCGCACCGTGAAAAGTGCCTTCACGTCAGCCTCTACCCTCCATCATTCTGATGTATCTCGACAGTTTTCGATGGAGGTGGACGCCTCCTCTGTTGGTGCTAGCGCACTTCTGTTCCAGAGAGCTCCCAAGGGCAAGGCAGTGGTATGTGGCTATTACTCTAAACTTTTTTCTTCCGCAGAGCGCTACTACTCGATTGGGGTTCGGGAGTTACTGGCCATCAAATTGGCCCTGCAAGAGTGGAGACATTTACTAAAGGGCGCAGTTCATCTCATCCTGATATTTACTGACCACAAGAACCTCACCTATCTCCAAATGGCCCAACGACTTAACCCCTGTCAATCTAGGTGGTCGCTGTTCTTTGCCCGGTTCCAGTTTGAGGTCCACTACCGTCCTGCCGATAATAATGTGAGGGCCGATGCCTTGTCCAGGTATTTCCAGACAGAGAACACCATGGAGATTCCACAAGACATCATTGATCCATCCTGCATTATCTCTGTCAACCCCCTCCGCAAGTAAGAGACATCCCTCCAGGGAGGACTTTTGTGTGCTTTTCCAGACAGAAGGAGAATCCTTCGCTAGGGACTTCGCTCCAGACTGGCAGGTCATGCGGTTGCCCATAAAACCCGAGACCTGATTGCCCATCATTTCTGGTGGCCCACGCTGCCAAAGACATCATGGACTTTGTCTCATCCTGCACGGTGTGCTCGGCTAACAAGGTTGTACAAAAAATGGGACATAGAATATAATTAAAAACACAGAAAAGGCTATACTCACAAATTAGGCAGGTAAAAACCAGTTCCTAACAGGACACGACTAGGTCAGAAAATGTGCCCAGGTGTATTAAATAATGATAGCCACTCCCACTAACCTTGAGGGGCGTGGCATATGGTGCATGGATGTAAATGTGTAATACAAACAATAAATACTGTGTATAGTATACAAGTGATAATGTGGTATGTGGAATATAAGGGACATTACTAAGTGTAGCCTTACCATAGTCTGTCTATGCAAATGAACTCTTAAGTGTTTTCCAATTCCCAGTGTTTCCCATTCCTGCTACCTGTAACCTGTATCCCGTGCTATCCTGGTCAAGTGCCGTGCTGAGCTGATGTCCTGCTGTGCTGAGTACCACGCCTGTCCTGCTACACCACGCCTGGCGCCTGCCTGCTTCCTAGTCCCAGCCAAGCCTGTCTTGCTACTGTCTGAGATACCACAGGTACACTATACGAACTATAGACTGTGACCTGTGTCCTGTTGGCCACCTGCCATACCGTCAAGGTGGTACGGCCCAGTGGGTCCACGTGCCCAATGTGACAGTAGGCTTAGGCCATGGACCCCGTTGGTCAATCCTAGACCATGATCTAGTCACAAGAGATGCTGGTGGATATGCTAGACCTCTGGTCTCGACAGGACCAACTCCTCCTGACCTTGTACATTATTGCACATCAGCTGGAGGTGCAAGCTGCAGTTCCTCCTACAACACCTCCTGGCTGTACTGATCCTCCAACTACACCTGTTGGCAGCGCTGATCCCCGGTTTTCTTTGCCATTTCCTGACCGCTATGATGGAGACGCGAGGACCTGCTGTGGATTTTTGAACCAGTGCCAGATCCACTTTAGCCTGTATGCAAGGGCGCAAGGGTCGCTTTAATCGTTTCTCTCCTCACTGGCAGGGCCTTTGCATGGGCAAACCCTATGTGGGAGAGACAAGGACCAGAGACCCATGACTTCCAGGGGTTCCTACGGACATTTCGCATGGTGTTTGAGGAGCCTGGACAAGTCTTGTCTGCAGCCGCCTCCTTGTTGAACCTACGCCAGGGAGAAACCTCCATGGGCGAGTACGGCATCCACTTCTGCAACCTGGCGGGAGAGCGACTCCAATAAGCTCGTCGGGAGGGAGGACTCCCTAGTCCGGTTCCTACTTTGCAGCAACCCCTGCTGTCCTCTGATGCTGATCTTCCTAAGGAGTCTGTGAGGACGGAACAGGTTAAGCTTTCTACCCAGGAGAGACAATGTAGACGCACCTCTTGACTCTGTCTATATTGCGGCCTCGGAGGCCATCTTGTGCATCTGTGTTCTCAAAAGCCCCAGAGCCTAGGGTTGGTGGGAGAGACAACCCTGGGTAAAGAAGGACTTTCATCTAAATTGTCCATTCCCGTGACCATAGTGTCCGGCGAGAAAACGCATCAGGTCTCTGCGTATCTGGACTCTGGATCCGCTGCTAATTTCATTCGTAGAGACCTGGTGGATCTTCTACAATTGCCAACTACCCCTCTGGAGAGGCCGTTGATGGTTGCATCTGTGAATGGTCTACCTCTGCCAGACCCAATTATAGCTATGACCAAACCTCTGAGGCTCCAAGTGGGAGTCCACCACTCCGAGCTCCTTTTGTTCTTTGTCCCGGCTAAAGCCGTCAATCTCGTGCTGCTGTGCCTGCCCTGGGTTCCGACTACATGCACCAGTACTGGATTGGAATTCTGAAGAGGTTCTCCAGTGAGGTCCTGAGTGTCTCGATCGTTGCCTGGTACAGATTCGTTTGCCACAGCCTCCTCTGCCTTGGTCGTTGGCAGGATTGCCTTGTCATTATTCTGCATTTTCGAGTTTCTTCAGCAAGAAAGAGGCGGAGACACTGCCCCCAAAACCGGGCGTAAGACTGTCCTATCGACCTTGTTCCTGGTGCATCCCTTCCCTGTGGTAGGGTATATCCTTTCTCCTTGCCAGAGACTCTGTCCATGTCCGCCTATGTTAAAGAGAAATTGGAGAGGGGATTCATACGGGAGTCTACCTCTCCGGCAGGAGCCGAGTTCTTCTTCGTCAAGAAAAAGGATGGTTCTCTGCGTCCTTGCATCGACTACCGGGGTCTCAACCGGATCACGATAAAAAATAGGTATCCATTGCCATTGATCTCTGAACTGTTTGATCGCATACGTGGAGACCTGCGTGGGGCTTACAACCTAATCCGGATTCGCCGGGGTGACGGATGGAAGACGGTATTTAACACCTGTGACGGACACTATGAATATCTAGTAATGCCCGTCGGCCTGTGTAATTCTCTGGCGGTCTTCCAAGAGTTCGTTAATTACATCTTCCGTGACCTCCTCTATGTTTGTGTTATGTGTTCTATCTTGATGACATCTTGATTTTTTCTCAAGATCCAATGACTCATCTGAGACATGTCCGTCAAGTTTTGTTACGGTTAAGGGAGAATCGCCTGTACGCCAAGTTGGAGAAGTGCATGTCTGAGAAAGATGCTCTACCCTTCCTGGGCTACATCATCTGGAATCAAGGTCTCAAAATGGATCCTGAAAATGTAAAGTCCATCCTGGAAAATTAGCCCATGAGCACTCTGGACTATAAAGGGCCAATCCCCTTCCTGCCTTGCCTGAGCCTTGTTGTCGTTACCCTAGTCTCTCTATGCAAATGGCCTCCTAAGTGTTTTCCCATTCCCACTGTTTCCCGTTCCTGCTACCTGTAACCTGTATCCTGTGCTATCCTGGTCAAGTGCCGTGCTGAGTTGAAGTCCTGCTGTGCTGAGTAATACACCTGTCCTGCTACAGCACGCCCAGTGCCGCACTTACCATGAGGCGAGTTGAGCCTCTGGCCTCAAGCGGCACCCTGCAGAGCCTCAGAGGGGGTGGCATTACGGAGCTACTGGCCGACGTTTCCACCACTTATTAGCTGCTGCGAGATGTGCTTCCTCCTTAAGAGAACATCTCCCCTGTGCCACTTTAATAACCCCCTCCTGACATCCCCCCTGCTCTCCACTCCTCTGTCGCTATTGTAATGTGATCCTGCTCAGTGTCGGGATGGAGAGGGCGGCGCCGGCATGAAGAGGCTCAGAGGAAATCCTGCCATGGACTCACCACCTCTTCCTAATTTTCTCTGAAGTCTCCCTGCATAGCGAGAGAAGATCCATATAGGCAGCTACCTGCACAAAAAGGTAAATGTAATGTGTAGTGTGTACTGTATGTATATAGTGTGTAATGTGTGTACTGTATGTGTAGTGTATGTGTGTGTGCATGTATATATATATATATATATATATATACACACAGTATATATATATATATATATATATATATATATATATATTCGTCCAATAAGAGACAGCACTCCAATTTGTGATAGAAAAAATGGCCTTTTATTACTAGTAATAAAAAGCCGTTTTTTATATCACAAATTGGAGTGCTGTCTCTTATTGGACGAATATTGAGGATTTGGGAGCAGTGATCGGGCTCCTGGGACGTGCACCCACCTGTATTCCTGACTGGTGCTGCTGGATGGTGGACATTCTATATATATATATATATGTATATATATATATACACACACACACACACACACACACACACACACACACACACACACACACACACACACAGGGCCGGCCTTAGGTTGGATGGTGCCCTGTGCGGGATTCTCTATTGCTACCCCCCACAAAACAAAAAAATTAACCACATACATATATATATATGTATATATATATATATATATATATATAGACACGCACATACTGGAACATATACTATACATGCATAGAGGCACATATTTAGACATACAAGCAAATATACATTATACACTACCGTTCAAAAGTTTAGGGTCACTTAGAAATTTCCTTATTTTTGCAAGAAAAGCACAGTTTTTTTTCAATGAAGATAACATTAAATTAATCAGAAATTCACTCTATACATTGTTAATGTGCTAAATGACTATTCTAGCTGCAAACGTCTGGTTTTTAATGCAATATCTACATAGGTGTATAGAGGCCCATTTCCAGCAACCATCACTCCAGTATTCTAATGGTACATTGTGTTTGCTAACTGTGTTAGAAGGCTAATGGATGATTAGAAAACACTTGAAAACCCTTGTGCAATTATGTTAGCACCGCTGTAAACAGTTTTGCTGTTTAGAGGAACTATAAAACTGACCTTCCTTTGAGCTAGTTGAGAATCTGGAGCATTACATTTGTGGGTTTGATTAAACTCTCAAAATGGCTAGAAAAATAGAAAGCCATATCTGAGACTGGCTAATAAAAGGAAAAGATTACTATGGGCAAAAGCACACCGACATTGGACAGAGGAAGATTGGAAAAAAGTGTTATGGACAGACGAATCGAAGTTTGAGGTGTTTGGATCACACAGAAGAACATTTGTGAGACGCAGAACTGCTGAAAAGATGCGGGAAGAGTGCCTGACGCCATCTGTCAAGCATGGTGGAGGTAATGTGATGGTCTGGGGTTGCTTTGGTGCTGGTAAAGTGGGAGATTTGTATAAGGTAAAAGGATTTTGAATAAGGAAGGCTATCACTCCATTTTTCAACGCCATGCCATACCCTGTGGACAGCGCTTGATTGGAGCCAATTTCATCCTACAACAGGACAATGACCCAAAGCACACCTCCAAATTATGCAAGAACTATTTAGGGAAGAAGCAGGCAGCTGGTATTCTATCTGTAATGGAGTGGTCAGCGCAGTCACCAGATGTCAACCCCATAGAGCTGTTGTGGGAGCAGCTTGACATTATGGTACTCAAGAAGTGCCCATCAAGCCAATCCAACTTGTGGGAGGGCCTTCTGGAAGCATGGGGTGAAATTTCTCCTGATTACCTCAGCAAATTAACAGCTAGAATGCCAAAGGTCTGCAATGCCGTAATTGCTGCAAATGGAGCATTCTTTGACGAAAGCAAAGTTTGAAGGAGAAAATTATTATTTCAAATATAAATCATTATTTCTAACCTTGTCAATGTCTTGACTATATTTTCTAGTCATTTTGCAACTCATTTGATAAATATAAGTGTTAGTTTTCATGGAAAACACAAAATTGTCTGGGTGACCCCAAACTTTTGAACGGTAGTTAAAACCTTATGGGTGCAACTAGAAAGGGAGGTAAACACTGAAAAAAATTACTTTTGGTGTAATCTATAGACCCCCCAATATAACTGAGGAGATGGAAGGTCAGCTATATAAACAGATGGAGCGGGCTGTGGGAGATTTTAATTTCCGGGATATTAATTGGTGTCATGGTTCGGCTTCAACTGCAAAGGGGAGACATTTCCACAACCTGTTGCAGGAAAATTTTATGGGCCAGTTTGTGGAACACCTGACTAGAGGTGAAGCTCTGTTGGATCTGGTGATTTCTAATAATGCAGATCTTGTTGGGAATGTCAATGTTCGTGAAAACCTTGGTAACAGTGATCACAATATAGTTACATTTTACCTATACTGTAAAAAGCAAACGCAGGCTGGGAGGCCAAAAACATTTAATTTTAAGAAAGCCAGGATGAGGGCTGCAATTCAGGATATAGACTGGGAAGAACTAATGTCAAATAATGGGACAAATTATAAATGGGAGATTTTCAAATCTACTTTGGGTAATTATAGTGCAAAATTTATTCCTATAGGTAACAAGTATAAACGACTAAAATTAAATCCCACATGGCTTACACCTTCTGTAAAAGGGGCAATACATGACAAAAAAAGGGCATTTAAAAAATACAAATCTGAAGGTACATCTGCAGCCTTTGTTAAATATAAAGAGCTTAATAAAATCTTTAAAAATGTAATAAAATTAGCAAAAATACAAAATGAAAGGCAGGTGGCCAAGGATAGTAAAACAAATCCCAAAAAATTCTTCAAGTATATAAATGCTAAAAAGCCAAGGTCTGAACATGTAGGACTCCTAGATAGTGGTAATGGGGAGTTGGTCACAGGGGATCAAGAGAAGGCAGAGTTACTAAATGTGTTCTTTAGCTCTGTATATACAACTGAAGAAAGAGCAGCTGATGTAGCCGCTGGTGCCAGTGCTGTTAATATATCAGTTGATATACTGAATTTGATGAATGTAGATATGGTCCAAGCTAAATTAAATAAAATAAATGTGCACAAGGCCACGGGACCAGATGGGTTACACCCTAGAATTCTTAAAGAGCTTAGTTCAGTTATTTCTGTCCCCCTTTTCATAATATTCAGAGAATCTCTAGTGACTGGAATAGTGCCAAGGGACTGGCGCAGGGCAAATGTGGTGCCTATTTTCAAAAAGGGCTCTAGGAATTCCCCGGGTAATTATAGACCAGTAAGCTTAACATCCATCGTGAGGAAATTGTTTGAGGTTTTTATTGAGGGACTATATACAGGATTATGTGACAAAAAATAGTATTATAAGTGACAGCCAGCACGGTTTTACTAAGGACAGAAATTGTCAAACTAACCTAATCTGTTTTTATGAAGAGGTGAGCAGAAGCCTAGACAGAGGGGCCGCTGTGGATATAGTGTTTTTGGACTTTGCAAAGGCATTTGACACTGTCCCCCATAGACGCCTAATGGGTAAATTAAGGACTGTAGGTTTAGAAAATATAGTTTGTAATTGGATTGAGAATTGGCTCAAGGACCGTATCCAGAGAGTTGTGGTCAATGATTCCTACTCTGAATGGTCCCCGGTAATAAGTGGTGTACCCCAGGGTTCAGTGCTGGGACCACTATTATTCAACTTATTTATTAATGATATAGAGGATGGGATTAATAGCACTATTTCTATTTTTGCAGATGACACCAAGCTATGTAATATAGTTCAGTCTATGGAAGATGTTCGTGAATTGCAAGCAGATTTTAACAAACTAAGTGTTTGGGCATCCAGTTGGCAAATTAAGTTTAATGTAGATAAATGTAAAGTTATGCATCTGGGTACCAACAACCTGCATGCATCATATGTCCTAGTGGGAGCTACACCGGTGGATTCACTTGTTGAGAAGGATCTGGGTGTACTTGTAAATCATAAACTAAATAACAGCATGCAGTGTCAATCAGCTGCTTCAAATGCCAGCAGGATATTGTCGTGTATTAAAAGAGGCATGGACTCGCAGGAAAGGGATGTAATATTGCCACTCTACAAAGCATTAGTGAGGCCTCATCTAGAATATGCAGTTCAGTTCTGGGCTCCAGTTCATAGAAAGGATGCCCTGGAGTTGGAAAAAATACAAAGAAGAGCAACTAAGCTAATTAGGGGCATGGAGAATTTAAGTTATGAGGAAAGATTAAAAGAATGAAACCTATTTAGCCTTGAAAAAAAGACGACTAATGGGGGACATGATTAATTTGTATAAATATGTTAATGGCACATACAAAAAATATGGTGAAATCCTGTTCCATGTAAAACCCCCTCAAAAAACAAGGGGGCACTCCCTCCGTCTGGAGAAAAAAAGGTTCAACCTGCAGAGGCGACAAGCCTTCTTTACTGTAAGAACTGTGAATCTATGGAATAGCCTACCGCAGGAGCTGGTCACGGCAGGGACAGTAGATGGCTTTAAAAAAGGGTTAGATAATTTCCTAGAACAAAAAAGCATTAGCTTCTATGTGTAGAAATGTTTTCCTTCCCTTTTCCCATCCCTTGGTTGAACTTGATGGACATGTGTGTTTTTTCAGCCGTACCAACTATGTAACTATATATATATATATATATATATATATATATATTGTAGCCAGTGACAGTGCGTGCGACGTTTCGGTCAAAACCTTGACCTTCCTCAGGCACTTTAGTCAATGCTGGTCCTGCTTGGCTGGCGCTGTAAGATTGGCGGGTAACCGCTGTGTGAGGCGCTTCACGTTGCACGCACTGTCACTGGCTACAAATAAATAAATTATTTACTTGGATAAATAATTCCATATTGGTGTGCATAGTACTTCGTTTCTCTACTGGATCGGGTTGGGCCCCTACTCATGCACCCACACCATTACCTAGTGCCATCCGAACCTTGTAACTATATATATATATATATATATATATATATATATATATATATATATATATACTACCGTTCAAAAGTTTGGGGTCACCCAGACAATTTTGTGTTTTCCATGAAAACTCACACTTATATTTATCAAATGAGTTGCAAAATGACTAGAAAATATAGTCAAGACATTGACAAGGTTAGAAATAATGATTTTTATTTCAAATAATAATCTTCTCCTTCAAACTTTGCTTTCGTCAAAGAATGCTCCATTTGGAGCAATTACAGCATTGCAGACCATTGGCATTCTAGCTGTTAATTTGCTGAGGTAATCAGGAGAAATTTCACCCCATGCTTCCAGAAGCCCCTCCCACAAGTTGGATTGGCTTGATGGGCACTTCTTGCGTACCATACGGTCAAGCTGCTCCCACAACAGCTCTATGGGGTTGAGATCTGGTGACTGCGCTGGCCACTCCATTACAGATAGAATGCCAGCTGCCTGCTTCTTCCCTAAATAGTTCTTGCATAATTTGGAGGTGTGCTTTGGGTCATTGTCCTGTTGTAGGATGAAATTAGCTCCAATCAAGCGCTGTCCACAGGGTATGGCGTTGCAAAATGGAGTGATAGCCTTCCTTATTCAAAATCCCTTTTACCTTGTACAAATCTCCCACTTTACCAGCACCAAAGCAACCCCAGACCATCACATTACCTCCACTATGCTTGACAGATGGCATCAGGCACTCTTCCAGCATCTTTTTCAGTTGTTCTGCGTCTCACAAATGTTCTTCTGAGTGATCCAAACACCTCAAACTTCGATTCGTCTGTCCATAACACTTTTTTCCAATCTTCCTCTGTCCAATGTCTGTGTGCTTTTGCCTCTTCACTGTAGACGTTGACACTGGTGTTTTGCGGGAACTATTTAATGAAGCTGCCAGGTGAGGACCTGTGAGGCGTCTATTTCTCAAACTAGAGACTCTAATGTACTTGTCTTGTTGCTCAGTTGTGCAGCGGGGCCTCCCACTTCTCTTTCTACTCTGGTTAGAGCCTGTTTGTGCTGTCCTCTTAAGGGAGTAGTACACACCGTTGTAGGAAATCTTCAGTTTCTTGCAATTTCTCGCATGGAATAGCCTTCATTTCTAAGAGCAAGAATAGACTGTCGAGTTTCACATGAAAGCTCTCTTTTTCTAGCCATTTTGAGAGTTCAATCGAACCCACAAATGTAATGCTCCAGATTCTCAACTATCTTAAAGGAAGGTCAGTTTTATAGCTCCTCTAAACAGCAAAACTGTTTACAGCGGTGCTAACATAATTGCACATGGGTTTTCAAGTGTTTTCTAATCATCCATTAGCCTTCTAACACAGTTAGCAAACACAATGTACCATTAGAACACTGGAGTGATGGTTGCTGGAAATGGGCCTCTATACACCTATGTAGATATTGCATTAAAAACCAGACGTTTGCAGCTAGAATAGTCATTTAGCACATTAACAATGTATAGAGTGTATTTCTGATTAATTTAATGTTATGCTTTTTCTTGCAAAAATAAGGAATTTTCTAAGTGACTCTAAACTTTTGAACGGCAGTGTGTGTATGTATATATATATATATATATATATATATATATATATATACACACACACACACACACACACACACACACACACACACACACGAGGCATGTATACACACTTAATGGGTCTTAAACAAATACATATAGGTAAATATATGGACATACAGGCCCAAATATACCCACGCAGGCACATATATACACAGAACAGATAGTTACCTGCAATCCTATGTTACACCACAGATAATAGCGATAACTCTCTGAGTACAGATAATGTAGTAGATGTTACCTGCAGTCCTATGTAAAACCACAGATAACACAGTGATAACTCTGGGAGTACAGATAATGTAGTGGATATTACCTGAAGTCCTATGTAACACCACAGATAACAGTGATCACTCTCTGAGTACAGATAATGTAGTAGTGTTACCTGCAGTCCTATGTAACATCACAGATAACACACAGTGATAACTCTCTGATAGCAGATAATGTAGTAGTGTTACCTGCAGTCCTATGTAACACCACAGATAACACAGTGACATTTCTGATTACATATAATGTAGTAGATGTTACCTGCAGTCCTATGTAACACAGCAGATAACACAGTGATAACCCTCTGATTACAGATAATGTAGTAGTGTTACCTGCAGTCCTATGTAACACCACAGATAACACACAGTTATAACTCTGAGAACAGATAATGTAGTCCTATGTAACACCACAGATAACACATTGATAACTCTCTGAGTACAGATAATGTAGTAGTGTTACCTGCAGTCCTACGCAACACCACAGATAACACACAGTGGCACATGCAATATTGTTTATATGGGGGCACAAAGTGAAATTTTATGCCATTTTACTGTCGCCGTGAGTTCCCCCACAAAGGGGCCTACTAAGTCTTGTGTCGCCCAAGGGCCCACATAAACCTGGAGCCAGCCCTGATACTTACCTCTCTCCTTCCAAACGTTCCTGCGCTAGGTGGCTTCTGCCATCACTGTTCTGTGTGTACACAGAGTGACTGCAGCGGTGACATCACGATGACAGTACATCACCACCACAGCTAATTACTGGTCTCAGCTGAACACCGCTGAGGCTATTAATAGGCTGCAGCGATGGTGTACGGTCAACATGATGTCACCGCTATATACAAACAGAGAACAGATCTGATGGGAGCCCCCAGTGCAGGAACGTCTGGGTGGAGTGAGGTAAGTATAAGTTATTTTTTTTTAATTTTAACTCCTCCTACTGCTTCAACAAAATGTTTAATTTGTATTCCGGACAACCACTTTAAAGGCTATGCACACCTTTGAAATCGTTTTGTTTTTTTAAATAATCAGTTTCTTTTGTGCAACTTTCTAAATAAATACTTTTTATTAAAAACTATTTTAACTTTTTGAGATACAGCTGCTTTGTATTCTGCATACAGAGCAGCCGTATCTAGCGCTGAGACCTGAATCCGTCATGCCAGTGGGACTGACGGGTTCAGTGTCAGCAGCTCCTGTGTCTCTGACACACAGGATCCACATGTTATCGATCACATCTAAGTAATGAACCGTCGACACGCAGGACCCGCTGACACTGAACCCGTCAGTCCCACTGACCTGACGGACTCAGGTCTCGGCGCTAGACACAGCTGCTCTGTATACAGAATACAAAACAGCTGAATCTCAAAAAGTTAAAATAGTTTAATAAGGCTCCGTTCATATGTGCGTCAGGGCTCTGTTCAGGCGTTCCATCTGAGCTTTCCATCAGAACGGAACCCTGGCTGAATCAATACTGTAGTAGACTGTGCTTTTGATTCCGTCAAAATGACGGAAACCTTGCACAACGGAGACAAACGCAAACCATTTGCACCAGATCCGTCACCATTGAAATCAATGGTGATGCAAACGGAAACCTATAGTATACGGAATTTTGAGGCAGAATTTTCACGTTTTACATTTTTTAAATTTTTTTTCAAGTCAGAAAATCTTATAAATTAGATTCTAATGTATAACATTTCCATGTGCTGGCCACTAGAGGGAGCAGTTCCCACGAGCTTCGTTCTGTCTGTGTGGGAACTGCGCATGCGCAGTTCACACATAGATGGCGCACGCTCCTGAGAATGGAACAGCTCCTGTTCGCATTCTCTATGGGATTGTATGTGCCGTATAGCATCTTAGTATATGTCGTTAATCGACACATACAGAGATGAAAAAAAAATGGCAGCCCCCAAAGAGAAGTAAAAGTATGAATATATTAAAAAGTTGAAAGTGACAGCATAAATAAATAACATTTTTGTTTACATTATATAAAAAGCAATATAATAATAAAAAAAATAAAAAATAATTATGACACCTTCCCTTTAACCCCTTAAGGACGCAGCCTTGTTTTAGCCTTAAGGCTCAGAGCCCATTTTTCAAATCTGACATATTTCACTTTATGTGGTAATAACGCCGGAATGCTTAAACCTATCCAAGAGATTCTGAGATTGTTTTCTCGTGACTCATTGGGCTTCATGTTCGTGGTAAAATTTGGTCGATATATTCAGTGTTTATTAGTGAAAAATTGCAAAATTTAGAGAAAATTTGGAAAAAATAGCATCTTTCAGAATTTAAATGCATCTGCTTGTAAAACAGACGGTTATATCACCCAAAACAGTTACTAGTTCACATTTCCCATATGTCTACTTTAGATTGGCATCATTTTTTGAACATTCTTTTATTTTTCTTGGACGTTACAAGGCTTAGAACATAAACAGCAATTTCTCATATTTTTAAGAAAATGTAAAAAGCCTTTTTTTTAAGGTACCTGTTCAGTTCTGAAGTGGCTTAGAGGGGCCTATGTATTAGAAACCCCCATAAAACACCCCATTTTAAAAACTAGACCCATCAAAGTATTCAAAACAGCATTTAGACTGTTTTTTAACCCTTCAGGCGTTTCACAGGAATTAAAGCAAAGTGTAGGTGAAATTTGCAAATTTAATTTTTCTTGCTGAATTTCAATTTTATTCAATTTTTTTCTGTAACACAGAAGGTTTTACCAGAGAAATACTACTAAATATGTATTGTCCAGATTCTGCAGTTTTTAGAAATGTCCCACATGTGGCTCTAGTGTTCTCGTGGACTAAAACACAAGCCCTAGAAGCAAAGAAGCCCCTAGTGTATTTTGAGGCCTCTTTTTTATTAGAATATATTTTAGGCAGCATGCCAGGTTTGAAGAGGTGTTGAGGTATAAAAGCAATGGAAACCCACCAAAATTGATCCCATTTTGGAAACTACACCCCTCAAGGAATTCATTTATGGTTGTTGTTAGCATTTTGACTGCACAGTTTTTTCACAGCACCAATTTGAATTGGGCTGTGACATTAAAAAAATGCCTTTTTTTCCAATAAGATGTAATTTTTGATCAAAATTTCTTATTTTCACAGGGAACAGAATACCCCATTTTGTTGCCCAATTTGTCCTTAGTGCGGCAATACCACATTTGTGGTGATAAACTGCCGTTTGGGCCCATGGGAGGGCTCAGAAGGAAAGGAGCGCTATGTGTTTGTTGGAGTCCAGATTTTGCTGGATTGGTTTTCGGGTGCCATGTCGCATTTGCAGAGCCCCAGAGGTATCAAAGCAATGGAAACCCACCAAAAGTGACCCCATTTTGGAAACTACACCCCTCAAGGAATTCATTTATGGTTGTTGTTAGCATTTTGACCGCACAGTTTTTTCACAGCACCAATTTGAATTGGGCTG
Source organism: Rhinoderma darwinii (assembly GCF_050947455.1). Lineage (NCBI taxonomy): Eukaryota > Metazoa > Chordata > Amphibia > Anura > Rhinodermatidae > Rhinoderma > Rhinoderma darwinii. Next base: position 62,429,405 of record NC_134690.1, read on the forward strand.
TGACATTAAAAAAATGCCTTTTTTTCCAATAAGATGTAATTTTTGATCAAAATTTCTTATTTTCACAGGGAACAAAATACCCCATTTTGTTGCCCAATTTGTCCTTAGTGCGGCAATACCCCATTTGTGGTGATAAACTGCCGTTTGGGCCCATGGGAGGGCTCAGAAGGAAAGGAGCGCTATGTGTTTGTTGGAGTCCAGATTTTGCTGGATTGGTTTTCGGGTGCCATGTCGCATTTTCAGAGCCCCAGAGGTATCAAAGCAATGGAAACCCACCAAAAGTGACCCCATTTTGGAAACGACACCCCTCGAGGAATTTATTTATGGTTGTTGTTAGCATTTTGACGACACAGTTTTTTCACAGCATCAATTTGAATTGGGCTGTGACATAAAAAAAATGCCTTTTTTTCCAATAAGATGTAATTTTTGATCAAAATTTCTTATTTTCACAGGGAACAAAATACCCCATTTTGTTGCCCAATTTGTCCTTAGTGCGGCAATACCCCATTTGTGGTGATAAACTGCCGTTTGGGCCCATGGAAGGGCTCAGAAGGAAAGGAGCGCTATGTGTTTGTTGGAGTCCAGATTTTGCTGGATTGGTTTTCGGGTGCCATGTCGCATTTGCAGAGCCCCAGAGGTATCAAAGCAATGGAAACCCACCAAAAGTGACCCCATTTTGGAAACTACACCCCTCAAGGAATTCATTTATGGTTGTTGTTAGCATTTTGACCGCACAGTTTTTTCACAGCACCAATTTGAATTGGGCTGTGACATTAAAAAAATGCCTTTTTTTCCAATAAGATGTAATTTTTGATCAAAATTTCTTATTTTCACAGGGAACAAAATACCCCATTTTGTTGCCCAATTTGTCCTTAGTGCGGCAATACCCCATTTGTGGTGATAAACTGCCGTTTGGGCCCATGGAAGGGCTCAGAAGGAAAGGAGCGCTATGTGTTTGTTTGAGTCCAGATTTTGCTGGATTGGTTTTCGGGTGCCATGTCGCATTTGTAGAGCCCCAGAGGTATCAAAGCAATGGAAACCCACCAAAAGTGACCCCATTTTGGAAACTACACCCCTCAAGGAATTCATTTATGGTTGTTGTTAGCATTTTGACCACACAGTTTTTTCACAGCACCAATTTGAATTGGGCTGTGACATTAAAAAAATGCCTTTTCTTCCAATAAGATGTAATTTTTGATCAAAATTTCTTATTTTCACAGGGAAAAAAATACCCCATTTTGTTGCCCAATTTGTCCTTAGTGCGGCAATACCTCATTTGTGGTGATAAACTGCCGTTTGGGCCCATGGCAGAGCTCAGACGGAAAGGACCACCATTTGGCCTACTGGAGCTTTTCTGGTGCTAAGTCATGTATGAAGAAGCCCCTGAGGTACCAGTACAGTTGAAACCCCTGAGAAATGACCCCATTTTAAAAACTACACCCCTTAAGACATTCATCTAGAGGTGTAGTGAGCATTTTGACCCCACAGGTACTGTGTAAAAGATAATGCGCAGCAGATGGTGCAGAGTGAGATTTGCAATTTTCTATATATATATGGCATGTCAGTGTCCGATATAGTGTGCCCAGCATGCGCCACCGGAGATCTACACCCCATAAGCTGTAATGTGGGTTCTCCCGGGTATGGTAATACCCTACATGTGGCTGTTATCAGCTGCCTGGGCACACGGCACGGCTCAGAAGGAAAGGACCACCATTTGGCCTACTGGAGCTTTTCTGGTGCTAAGTCATGTATGAAGAAGCCCCTGAGGTACCAGTACAGTTGAAACCCCCGAGAAGGGACCCCATGTTAAAAACGACACCCCTTAAGACATTCATCTAGAGGTGTAGTGAGCATTTTGACCCCACAGGTACTGTGTAAAAGATAATGCGCAGCAGATGGTGCAGAGTGAGATTTGCAATTTTCTATATATATATATCGCATGTCAGTGTCCGATATAGTGTGCCCAGCATGCGCCACCGGAGATCTACACCCCATAAGCTGTAATGTGGGTTCTCCCGGGTACGGCAATACCCTACATGTGGCTGTTATCAGCTGCCTGGGCACACGGCAGGGCTCAGAAGGGAAAGATGAGGGGGATAAGCTGTGTGGAGTGCATCAGGGTAAATTAAAAATCAAGGGATGTATGATAAATTCGAAAACAATCTTTCATACCAAGCCCTGGTTTTTCGGGACACGTGTCACATTGGTATATTGTTTCCCTCCTTTTCCCCCTCTTTGAGCAGACTCTGCACCTCTTTTGACTTTTTCCCTTCTTGCCAGTTTGGGGAACTTCTCCTGGAAAGTGTTGCCCTGGTACGATGCGTGTGGCCTCGCTTCCAGAAGTACTGGGTGCCCCCCCTTCTTGGTCCCTAAAGATTAGGTTCTTGATAACCACCTCTTGAAATTCCAGGAAAGTTCCCCTCTGGCCTGCACATCGACGTAGCACGTACGCATTGTACAATGCCATCTGTATAATGTGCACGGCCAGCTTCTTATACCACACCCTCGATTTCCGCATGGCGCTGTAGGGTTTCAGGACTTGATCTGACAAGTCCACCCCTCCCATGTACCTATTGTAGTCCAGGATGCAGTCTGGTTTGAGGGTCTCTGTACTGGTACCTCGTACAGGTACATGGGTACTGGTGTGGCCATGTATTGTTGTCAATACAAGGACATCTCTCTTGTCCTTGTACTTGACACACAATAAATTGCTGCTAGATTGTGCCCTGCTCTCACCCCTTCTGAGTGTTTGCCCAAGCAGAGTCTTAGGGAGGCCTCTCAGATTTTTTCTAGCAGTGCCCCATGCCACAGTACTTCTGGAAGCGAGGCACTTGAAGAGTGGGACACTGGTATAAAAGTTATCCAGGTAGAGGTGGTAACCCTGGTCCAGCAGTGGGTGCACCAAATCCCACACAATTTTTGCATTAATTCCCAGTAAGGGGGGGCATTCTGGGGGCTGAATACTGCTGTCCTTTCCTTCATAGATCCTGAATTTATATGTATACCCTGATGCACTCTCGCACAGCTTATACAACTTCACGCCATACCTTGCCCTCTTACTCGGCAGGTACTGGCGGAATTGAAGCCTCCCTTTAAAATGTACCAGGGATTCATCTATAGAAATACACTTCTCGGGAGTGTATGCTTGGGCAAACCGGGCACTGAAATGGTCTAATAGGGGTCTCAGTTTGTATAAACGGTCAAAACTGGGGTCATCTCGGGGTGGGCACTGCTCATTATCCGTATAATGCAAGAAGCGAAGTATTGCCTCATAACGCATCCTGGACATGGCCATACAGTACATAAGATGTCCGTGCTCCAGTAGGTCCTAATGGACGGCTTTTTCAGAAGCCCCATGTTCAAATGAAGTCCCCAGAACTTGCCCAACTCTGCTGCATCTACAGGGGTCCACCTGTGGGACTGGGCATAAAATGATGTGGGGTTCTTTGTTATATACTGTTGGGCGTATAAATTAGTCTGGGTGACCATTAGTTCTATAAAGTCATCAGTGAAGAAGAACTTGAAAAAGTCCATCTCACTGAGCCCTGCCGTGTTAAATTTTATCCCTGAGCTGCCCGTGTACTCTGGGATTTGGGGCTCATAAACGTCTGGTGTGGGGGTCCAAATGGGGTCACTTCGCTCGGGGGCATGAGCTGCGGCGGGGTCATTTCGCTCGGGGACTTCAACTACAGTGGTGGTCCTGGGGCGTCTCCTAGGGGGTTCCTCTTCTTCATCACTGGATGAGGAGGTAGACAAATAGAACAGAGTCTCACCACCTGTGTCGGAGGCAAGAAATGAATACGCCTCTTCGGCAGTAAATGTCCGTTGGGACATGTTTGATTCCTTCCCAATAGGCTGCTAAACCAGCGAAAAAAAATTGTTTTTATAGAACGAGTGGGCTTCCCTGACACTAAACCTAACTAGGGCGAGGGTTCCTAACACTAAACCTAACTAGATTTTATTTGAACTTCCCTGAGACTAAATCTAATCTAATCTAAATCTAACTACGGCGACTATTCCCTGACACTAAACCTAACTAGATTATTCCGAGCTTCCCTAACACTAAACCTAACTACGGTGACGGGTACCTGACACTAAACCTATCTAGATTATTACGAGCTTCCCTGACGCTAAACCTAACTACGGTGACGGACCCCTAACGCTAGATCTAACTACGGTGACGGATTACGGACGCTCAATTCCCTGACGCTATACCTAACTACGCTTTTTGACGGTTCCCTGACACTAACTAACCCTAATACTAAACTAACCAGTTAAATTGTCAAAATTGGCTAAACGAACTATTTTTTTTTTGTTATTTTTTTAATTTTTTGTTTTATATGAAGAAAAAATAAAATAATAATCCCCAGGGACCAAGAAATTGGTCCTGAAGACTAAGAAGTGGTCAGTCATAGGAGATCACTGACCAAAAACGTTGGGGGAACACAAAGAGGAAGGGTACAGGACTGGGTAGTGGATTGGGGAGGTGGGAAGCACAAAAAAGTTGTTTTTTAACTTGTTATTTGACTTTTTTCACACTTTCTCTTCTCTCTCTCTTTCTCACAACCGCTCCGAACGCCTCGCTAACTCCAACAGGGCGTTCAGGGCGGATGTGAGGTCAGGGAGAGGAAGTGAAGCGACTGATCGCCACTATTGGACAGTTGCTCAATAACTGTCGAATAGAGGCGATCGTGGAGGCGGGACCATCGCGGCAGGTCCCGGCGTATTGAGCTGTGATAGCCTGCTGTTGGAAACAGCAGCTGTCACAGCTCGTGCACGCGCCGGGGGAAAATGGCGATGCATTTTCCCCACGACGTAATAGTCCGCCGCTGAGCGCTAACGATATAGTTAGCGCGAAAGATTATTACGTCGCTGAGCGCGAAGGGGGTTAAGTTATGAGCTTATTTTTTCTAACTATTTTGATATGTTCGCTAATGTAACTGTATTTATTCATATATTTGTACTAATAAAGATGGGGCACCCGTCTTTATTTTTATCTGTGTACGTGTTTCTGCATAACATACACAGGTGCTATATGGCGCACTCAGGGCATAGGGTCGGCTCCCATCCCTACTTTTATATCTCCTGCTGGAGCCATTTTAGCTTTGAACTGTGCATGCTCTGTGGCATTTACGGTTCACAGGGACCCACAGCGGCTCTCACTTCTAGGGGGAAGACGGGCGCCATTTTATCTAAGAGCGACAGCCACTGCAGTCATCGCAGGAGTTGTCTGTCAATTTAAATGAATTGCCAGGCCCTGCCTGCTGTGAATGCAGGACCGCCCATCAATTTATTTAAATTGTCGCCTCCTCCTGCCCCACACCCTTACCTAACACTTCACTGTGACTGCTAGTAACACCGGTCACGTAGCTCATACAGGGACTCTTCTGTCACTTTAGGAATCCACGCATTAGCATTTTCTGGTGCACGGGACCTCCCAGAATTATTAATAACTATTAATATTTCTTCCGGATCTCTAGGTTCCGCGCGCCACAGTAGAAACTGCAGTTCATTAACCTCTAGTTTCTATTGCAGTGCAGGAGAGAAGAAAGAAGACTGCAGTTGGTGAGTATAAGGCCTCATGCACACAACCGTAGCCATGTGCACGGCCGTGATTTTCAGGTTGGCCGGCAGCGGAGTGTCACCCGCGAGCCACCTGCAAATCGTGGCCATTATTTGCTATGAGACTGGCTCCTGGGGCATGCACGGACCGTGGAAACCACGGTCGTCTGTATGGCCCCATAGGAATGAATGGGGCCGCAATTCTCCCGTGGGTTTTCGAGGGAATTGCGGCCGCAAAAGCACGTTCGTGTGCATGAGGCCTAAGTATTTTTATTTTTCATACTGGTTTTGTTTTGTTTTTTGTGTTGCAGGTTCCGCTGGACCATTTGGACAACGTCGTAGATGCATTGGATTACTTCGATGATCTACATTTTTTTTAAATAAAATGGTCAGAGGGTTATGTGAGGGAGTTTTTATTTCAGTTAAAAAAATAGTGTCTTTTTTTTTATACTTTATTACTGTCTTCGTAATAGCCGCTGTCTGACAGCATCCATTACTAAGGCAGGGCTTAGTGTTAACCAGTAAAACTGCTAGCACCAACCTCCCATTATTACCCCAGTACCCACCACTATCAGGGCTACCTGGAAGAGCCGGGTACGTTCCAGGACCCAACCATCTGAAGGGATGACGGTGCCCAGCCTTCGCTTCATATGTTCAGGTATTGGATCGTACATGGCTCTTCCCGGTACCCCTGGCGGCGTTGGGTACTGGGGTAATAATGGGAGGTTGGTGCTAGCATTTTTACTCTTTAACTGTAAGTTCCAGCCTTAGTAATGGATGCTGTCAATCAGATAGTAGCCATTACACCGGCGGTAATAATGTATTAAAAAAACACATGGACATAAGAAACATTTTTTAATTTAAATTAAAAACTCCCTCACATAACCCGCTTTCACCATTTTATTAAAAAAAAAAAATTGGAACCAACCGGGAAAAAAAAGAAATATACACTTTCCTTCTCCCCTGCAACGCACTAGAATTTAGAGGTAAAACAAATAATAATTCCCCTTCATGTAACTCTGCTACCTGTCAACTGAAAAGAATTTCGCCAGAGGGAAAATTTTTTCCACATGGCAGAGTCCGAGGCTCGGGTGAAGCTTTCTTTTACTCCACGATTGGGAATTTTTTTTCCTCTGGTGGAAGATTTTCCCATTGACATGTAGCAGTTCCATAGCAGTGGTGTTAGGGAGGGCAAACTCAGCAAATGCACAATGCCCCCAAAATGGGCCGCTACTCTTGGGAAAGTGCAGTGTGCTTGCCTCCAGGCTGAAATTTGCCAGCAAGCCCTGGGCCGTTGATTCCCTGCCCCACCGTTTTCTCTTGTAGACAACAAGATGCGGCCTAGCGTGATTACGTCACTGCATTATGGCATCCGCGCTGGGCCGCTGAACTCAGCAGAAAGTCAGAATGTCCGGCTGGGGTTACTTGGATAGATTTGTGGGGGGGGGGGGGTCGCCTTTCTATAGTTCGCCTCAGGCAGCAAAGTGGCTAGGTTCACACCTGACCACGCCTGGCTCCTGCCTGCTGCCTAGTCCCAGCCGAGCCTGTCTTGCTACTGTCTGAGCTACCACAGGTACACTATATGAACTATAGACTGTGACCTGTGTCCTGTTGGCCAGGTGCCATACCGTCAAGGCGGTACGGCCCAGTGGGTCCATGTACCCAACGTAACACGGGTTTTTACTTGCCTAATTTGTGAGTATGGCCTTTTCTGTGTTTTTAATTATATTCTATGTCCCATTTTTTTGTATATGCTTAGATTTTGGAACGAAAAGTTCCAGTTAGGGACTCGCAAGTGTGGGGATCCATAACGAGGATTGCGAGCTTGCGTTCTTTTGGCCAAAACGACAACCAATACCCCATGTTTTTTCATGGTTACTTACACTGTATATACTTTTTTCAGGATGTGGCCAGGTCTCATGGTGCTGGGAGAGCATGGTGTGCAGTTGCTTGGCATTACATGCAGGGCAGCCCGCTCTATCTCATAGTATGGGCATTCTAAATAGGCTGCTATTCGGCGATATATGCGGTGCCCCACTCTCCGCACACGATTCTTCCAAGATTTACACACTGCACTCATGCCTATTGTATCACTCACAGCTCCTACCCCTATGTACTACACTTAGTAATGTCCCCTATATTACATACCACATTATCACTTGTATACTATACACAGTATTTATTGTTTGTATTACACATTTACATCCATGCACCACACGCCACTGCCCTCAAGGTTAGTGGGAGTGGCTATCATTATTTAACACACCTGGGCACTCTTCTTCAGTAGCATTTTCTGACCTGGTCGCGTCCTGTTAGGAACTGGTTTTTACCTGCCTAATTTGTGAGTATGGCCTTTTCTGTGTTTTTAGCTAACAAGGTTGCTCACTCCAATCCTGCTTGCCTGTTCCAGCCACTGCCTGTGCCCATTGCTCCCTAGCAGCATATAGCAATAGACTTTGTCACGGACCTGCCGCCCTCTACTGGATGCAGTGCAGTCTGGGTGGTGGTGGACCGATTCTCGAAGATGACTCATTTTGTTCCGCTGACCGGTCTACCTTCTGCTTCTCGACTGGCCGACCTCTTCATCCAACACATCTTCCGCCTGCATGACTTACCTCTGCATATCGTGTCTGATCGGGGGTTTCAGTTCACCTCTAAATTTTGGAGAGCCCTCTGCAAACTCCTTGATGTAAAGTTGGACTTTACCTCAGCCTACTATCCCCAGTCCAATGGCCAAGTTGAGAGGATCAACCAAATCATGGAGAACCATCTACGACACTTCATCTCCAGGCAACATGATGACTGGGTGCAGCTTCTTCCTTGGGACGAGTTCTCCTAGAACAACCACACAAGTGAGTTCACTGCTTCTACACCGTTCTTTATTGTCTATGGCCAACATCCACAAATTCCTCTCCCTGTGTCCGCTACGTCCCAGGTGCCTGCAGCTGACTCAGGGACTTCCTACAGATCTGGCAGCAAACCCGATCCTCTATTCTGTTGGCAGTCGACCGCATGAAGCAAAAGCCAGACACAAGAAGAACAGAGCCTCCCCAGTTTCTTCAGGGTACCTAGGTCTGGCTGTCCTGAAGGAATATCCGACTGAGGGTGCCGTCATGCAAATTCGCTCCCAGGTTCCTCGGATCCTTTGAGATCCTCCAGCGGATCAACTCGGTCTCTTATAAGCTTCGACTGCCTGCTACCCTCAGAATCCCCAACTCCTTTCACGTGTCTCTACTGTAGCCTGTGGTCCTGAACCGCTACTCTAAGACTCTTAGCCCTGCAGTTGCCCCCAGCGATTCTTCCGATGTATTCGAGGTCAAGGAGATCTTGGACTTCAAGAGGATAAAAGGAAAAGCCTTTTAGTTGGTGGATTGGAAGGGGTTTTGTCCAGAAGAGAGGTCCTGGGAGCCAGAGGAGAATGTCCAGGCTCCTTCCCTCATTAAGAAGTTCCTCTCTCATTCTGATCTCATGAAGAGGGGGCGTATGAGGGGGGAAACTGTAATGTCCGCGGTCACAGACCGCAGACTCCTATCATCCTGCAGACGTCTTCCTCACCAGAGTTGCCAGCACATGCGGCCGTCCTGTCCTGCAGTGACCACTAGGGTGCGCGCCCGAGCTAATTCCCGGCCTTAATGGGCCAGAGCGCACACATGTTTTAGATTGACTGATTTCTCCCATGATCACCCTGGACTATAAGAAGGGTCCTGCCCCTTCCTTCATTGCCTGAGCGTTGTTGTGTTTACCCGTGTTAGTCTTTGAAAATGGTCCCTTAGTGTTTTCCAGTTCCCAGTGTTCCCATTCCTGCTACCTGTAATCCCATGCTACCTTGTTCCTGTGTCGTAGAGCGTTGGAGTCATGTTGTGTCGTATACTACGCCTGCTGTATTTCACCGCGCCTGGTGTCTGCCTGCTGCCAAGGTTCCATCTGAGCCTGCCATCGCTAATGTCTGTATTGCCACAGGTACCCTTATTCAAACTATTGACTTTGCCTTGGTATCCTGTTTGGCCAGATGCTATCTCGCTACAGCGGTATGGCCCAGTGGGTCCACACACCCATTGTGACAACTTGCATGGTGCGGTTTGCAAAAACTCTCAAGGCATTCCTATAAAAGTCAACGAAGATGTTGCAGGACTGTTGTGAGAGTGTAAGATTTACATTGATTATTATTGGAGAGTGATTTGACAGGATGATGTTATGTAGAGTAATAGCTACAAGCCTAGGTGGTGCAACTTTAGCAGCAAGGACGTACATATCATATATGCAACCTATACTGCTGTTATGTGGCTCATGGAGAGAGGGTCCCATCAACCTTTTCTTTTTTTACAGCCGTAACCTGTCAAGTATTCCCCTCTACTGAGGAACTGCATTGTTAGAAAAAAGCTGGTGGGTGATCGGCTCAAGGGTCATGGAAAGGGATGAAAGGGGAAACAAACACCTGGCCCTTCTTTCCTGGGATGCAAAACCTGGCACCATTATAGGGGCTGCAGTTTGACCTTTGCTATAGGTCAGGCCGACACAGACAAGTGAGGGCCCCTGTGCAAGAACAGCAAGTGGGCCTTTTTTCTGCCAGCATACCCACAACTCATATTTTAAATAAATAATACTGTAAATAAAAATATTTCCCTGTTATCTATGGACAAAATAGCTGGCTAGCCTTAATTTCAATGAAGCATTACATGGTGACCATTCTGATCAATAGAAGAATGAGCCAGGCTTCCAGAGCAAAGGCTGTTCAATCCAGAGTCTCCCTGGGTTTTGGCTGATAGAGGGGGTCCCAAGTAGGAGACCCATTTCTAGGATTTCCATAATACAAACAGCCCCTTTAACATCTGAGCATGGACATTTTTTATCTAAGGCAGTGAAGGGCAAAATTGTAAAGTCCCTGTTGGTCTGGAGTGGTGAAGGGGCTAATAATTACATCTTTAGAGGCCTAGGGCAGTAAAGGAGTTAATGGTAAAATCCCTAGGGGATTTTAAAAACAGGTTCCCTGTTTTGCGGACAATGACATACGCGCTGGGGGGGGGGGGGGGGGGGAGGGTGTCGCAGTGTCTTGGCGCGTAACACGCCATGGAGAATGATTCTAACAATAAAATAAAAAAATTGCAATATTCCAAATACACCCTATATTGAAGTGGACTCTAAATGAATGAATGAAATTCCCTGTCCAGAATGTTTAACTGGATTTCCACACTATGTATATATTTACATAAGTGTACATACCTACCTACCCACAATCATTATATTAAACTCAGTCATTATGTATATACCTATATGCGCACATTCAATATCCTTTGCGTGCTCAGCCCATTTAATTAGGCTGTGCACTGTGAGAAGGGTGGAGGACAGTGCGGCGTGCGCAGTAATCCGCGTCAAACCTCCTGGCTAATGCATAGATACGGTGCCAGAACAAAGCTTAGTACAGATATACAACACCAGAACAAAGCTCAGTACATATATGCAACACCAGAACAAAGCTCAGTACATATATACGGCACCAGAAGCAAGCTCAGTACATATATAAAGCCCCAGAACAAAGCTCAGTACATACATTCAACACCAGAACCAAGCTCCACACATAAATACAACTGCAGAACCAAGCTAAGTACAGATATACATATATACAGCATCAGAACCAAGCACAGTACACATATATAGTACCAAAACCAAACTCAGTACATACTAGTCCTTCTCAATGAATTAGAATATCATCAAAAAGTTAATTTATTTCAGTAATTCAATTCAAAAACTGAAACTCATATATTATATAGATTCATTACACACAGAGTGATCTATTTCCAGCATTTTTTTCTTTTAATGTTGATGAATAAGGCTTCGAGTTAATGAAAACCCCACATTTAGTATCTCATAAAATTTGAATATTATATAAGCCCAATTTTGAAAATGATTTTAAATACCGAAAATTTGGCCTACTGAAAAGTGTGTACAGTATATGCACTCAATACTTGGTCGGGGCTCCTTTTGCATGAATTACTGCATCAATGCGGCGTGGCATGGAGGTGATCAGCCTGTGGCACTACTGAGGTGTTATGAAAGCCCAGGTTGCTTTGATAGCGGCATTCAGCTCGTCTGCATTGTTGGGTTTGGTGTCTCTCATCTTCCTCTTGACAATACCCCATAGATTCTTTATGGGGTTTAGGTCAGGCGATTTTGCAGGCCAATCAAGCACAGTGATATTGTGGTTATTAAACAAGGTATTGGTACTTTTGGCAGTGTGCGTAGGTCAGGGGTGGGATTCAAGTTTTTAACAACAGGTTCCCTGTTTTTCGGACAAAGACATACACGCCGCGGGGGTGGGGGTGTCACTGTGTTTTTCGGTGTATCGCGCCATTGAAAATGATTCTAATAATAAATAAAACAGTTACAATATTCCAAATACCCCCTAAATTAAAGTGGACTCTAGATAAATAAATTACCTGTCCAGAATGCTTTAGTGTGGATTGCCACACTATGTATATAATTACATAAGTGTACAGACCTACCCACATATTATATTAAACTCACCCATTACGTATAGGCCTATATGCGCACATTCAATATCCTAAGCGTGCTCAGCCCATTTAGTTAGGCTGTGCACATGAGAAGGGTGGAGGACAGTGCGGTGTACGCAGTAAGCCGCTACAACTCTCCCGGCTAATGCACAGATACGGTGCCAGGAGCAAGCTCAGTACACATATATAGCACCAGAACAAAGCTCAGTACATATATACAGCACCAGTACGAATACAGCTCAGTACAAAGATAATTTGGAAATTTAGTTAAACCCCTGCCATATAAGTTTGTACGGAATAAAACTGCAGCTCCCAGTATAGCCAGAACGATGGTAAGGATATGCTGGGAGTTGCAGTTTCACAAAAAAGAACGATACACACATCATCTTGCTGCAGATCATGCAGTGACTACAGTACTGAGCAGTCACAGGGAGAATAAACATTTAAATTTAGTGACTCACCGGTGACGACTTCTCAGATTCGTTCTTTTTCTTTTTACTTTTCCATCTGGTCCAGAACTCTATGATGCCTCCTGGCTATGACCCATTTCTAGGGAAATGGGTCAATTTGCTCAATCAGATGTCTTCGGAAGCTCACTTTTTCAACATTTCTGCACCTATAAACGAAGAGCAAATTCTTATGGTGCTACACTCTATGCCACTAAATATAATAGTATCATACACTGTGTCACCGAATATAATAGTGCTACATAGTGTGCCCTTGAATATAATAGTACCATAGACTGTACTCTTGATTATAATAGTACCATACACTGTGCCCATGAATAAAATTGTGTCAAACACTGTAAAGTAATGCACTACACACAGTGCCCCCTGTAGATAGTGCCCCTCATAGAGCCCCCTGTAGATAGTGCTCCCAGTAGAGCCCTCTATAGATAGTTCTCCCCATAGAGCTCTCTATAGATAGTGCTCCCCATAGAGCCTTCTGTAGGTAGTAGCATTCCCTGTAGATAGTGCCCCCTGTGGCATTCACTGTAGTGTTCCCTGTATAGTGCTCCATGTATATAGGACCCCCTGTGGCGTTCCCTGTAGATAGAGCCCCCTGTGGCATTCCCTGTAGATAGAGCCCCCTGTGGCGGTCCCTGTAGATAGGGCCCCCTCAGGCATTCCCTGTAGATAAGGGTCCCTATATAGTCCCCTGTAGTTAGTGTTCCCTGTATAGTCCCCTGTAGTCAGTGTTCCCTATATAGTCCCCTGTAGTCAGTGTTCCCTATATAGTCCCCTGTAGTTAGTGTTCCCTATATAGTCCCCTGTAGTTAGTGTTCCCTATATAGTCCGCTGTAGTTACTGTTCCCTATATAGTCCCCTGTAGTTAGTGTTCCCTATATAGTCCCCTGTAGTTAGTTACCTATGTATTGTCCCCTGTAGTTACTGTTCCCTATATAGTCCCCTGTAGGTACTGTTCCCTATGTAGTCCCCTGTAGTTAGTTCCCTATATAGTCCCCTGTAGTTAGTTCCCTATATAGTCCCCTGTAGTTACTGTTACCTATATAGTCCTCTGTAGTTACTGTTACCTATGTATTGTCCCCGGTAGTTACTGTTACCTATATAGTTCCCTATAGTTTGTTACCTATGTATTGTCCCCTGTAGTTACTGTTCTCTATATAATCCCCTGTAGTTAGTTACCTATGTATTGTCCCTTGTAGTTACTGTTCCCTATATAGTCCCCTGTAGTTACTGTTACCTATGTATTGTCATCTGTAGTTACTGTTCCCTATATAGTCCCCTGTAGTTACTGTTCCCTATATAGTCCCCTGTAGTTACTGTTCCCTTTACAGTCCCCTGTAGCTACTGTTCCCTATATAGTCCCCTGTAGTTAGTTACCTATGTATTGTCCCCTGTAGTTACTGTTCCCTATATAGTCCCCTGTAGCTACTGTTCCCTATATAGTCCCCTGTAGTTACTGTTCCTTATATAGTCCCGTAGCTACGGTTCCCTATATAGTCCCCTGTAGTTTATGTTCCCTATATAGTCCTCTGTAGTTTTGTAGTTACTGTTCCCTGTATAGTCCCCTATAGATAAGGCCCCCAACGTTGCCAACGGTAGAAGGGAAAAAAAGCGTCAGCGGCACTAGTCCTCCAGCGGAATGATGCAGCGGCCCGATGACGTTATCGCCAACGGCATCATCACTAAAGCGCCGAATGGCGAGGCATCATGTGCCTCGCCAGGGCAGCGCTAGTGAAGTCAATTGTATCCACGTCCTAAGGACGCAAATACAATTGAGTGCAGGGGACCGTCTACGGCTTCCCGCTTCACCCGTTTCTGCGAACCGGCTGTAATTTTAACAGCCAGTTCTAGAGAACAGGGCGAACTGGCCGGATCCCACCCCTGCGTATGTGCCAAGTCCTGCTAGAAAATGAAATCAGCATCTCCATAAAGCTTGTCAGCAGACGGAAGCATGAAGTGCTCTAAAATTTCCTGGTAGACGGCTGCGTTGACCCTGGACTTGATATAGCACAGTGGACCAACACCAGCAAATGACATGGCTCCCGAAACCATCACTGACTGTGGAAACTACACACTGGACCACAAGCAACTTGGATTGAGTGACTCTCCACTCTTCCTCCAGACTCTGGGACCTTGATTACCAAATGAAATGCTAAATTTGCTTTCATCTGAAAACAGGTCTTTGGACACTGAGCAACAGACCAGTCCTTTTAACCCCTTCCCTCTTTGGCCACTTTTGACCTTCCTGACAGAGCCTCATTTTTTAAATCTGACATGTTTCACTTTATGTGGTAATAACTCCGGAATGCTTTTACCTATCCAAGCGATTCTGAGATTGTTTTCTCGTGACACATTGGACTTTATGTTACTGGCAAAATTTGCCCGATACATTCAGTATTTAATTGTGAAAAACACCAAAATTTAGCGAAAAATTGCAAAAATTAGCATTTTTCTCAATTTAAATGTATCTGCTTGTAAGACAGGCAGTTATACCACACAAAAATGTTGCTAATTAACATCACCCATATGTCTACTTTAGTTTAGCATCGTTTTTTGAACATCATTTTATTTTTCTAGGACGTTACAAGGCTTAGAACTTTAGCAGCAATTTCTCACATTTTCAAGAAAATGTCAAAATGCTATTTTTACAGGGGCCAGTTCAGTTTTGAAGTGGCTTTGAGGTCCTTAGATATTAGAAACCCCCAATAGTTCACCCCATTTTAAAAACTGCACCCCTCAAAGTATTCAAATCATCATTTAGAAAGTTTCTTAACCCTTTAGACATTGCGCAGGAATTAAGGCAAAGTAGAGGTGAAATTTACAAAGTTAATTTTGAATCCATTTTTTTTTGTACCACAGAAGGTTTTACCAGAGAAATGCAACTCAATATTTATTGCCCAGGTTCTGCAGTTTTAGGAAATATCCCACATGTGGCCCTAGTGCGCTACTGGACTGAAGCACCGGCCTCCGAAGCAAAGCAGCACCTAGTGGATTTTGGGCCTCCTTTTTATTAGAATATATTTTAGGCACCATGTCAGCTATGAAGAGGTGTTGTGGAACTAAAACAGTGGAAACCCCCCAAAAGTGACCCCATTTGGGAAACTACACCCCTCGAGGAATTTATTTAGGGGTGTAGCAAGCATTTTGACCCACCAGTTTTTTTGCAAAAATTTTTGGAACTAGGCCATGAAAATGAAAATCTACATTTTTTCAAATAAAATGTAGATTTAGCTAATTTTTTTTCATTTCCAAAAGAACTAAAGTAGAAAAAGCACCACAACATTTGTAGAGCAATTTCTCCCGAGTAAAACAATACCCCACATGTGGTAATAAACGGTTGTTTGGACACACGGCAGGGCTTAGAAGGGAAAGAGCGCCATTTGGCTATTGGAACTCAAATTTAGCAGGAATGGTTTGCGGTGGCCATGTCAAATTTGCAAAGCCCCTGAGGGGACAAAACAGTGGAAACCCCCAACAAGTGACCCCATTTTGGAAACCACACCCCATGAGGAAATTATCTAGGGGTACAGTGAGCAGTTTGACCCCACAGGTGTTTAACAGAACTTATTGGAAGTAGGCCGTAAAAATGAAAATCTACATTTTTTCAAAGAAAATGTAGGTTTAGGTATTTTTTTATTTTATTTCCACAAGGACTGAAGGAGAAAAAGAACTGCAACATTTGTAAAGAAATTTCTCCCGAGTAAAACAATACCCCACATGTGGTCATAAACATCTGTTTGGACATACAGTATGGCTCAGAATGGAAGGAGCACCATTTGGATTTTGGAATGGTTTCTGGGCGCCATGTCACATTTGCTGAGCCCCTGTAGTACTAGTACAGTGGAAACACCCCAAAAGTGACTCCATTTGGGAAACTGCACCCCCTGTGGAATCATCTAGGGGTATAGTGAAAATTTTGACCCCAAAGGTTTTTTGCTGAATTAATTAGAATTAAACCATGAAAATGAAAAAAAAAAATGTTTTTCCAACAAGATGTAGTTTTAGATCAACGTTTTTCATTTTTACAAGGAATAAAGAAGAAAAAGCACCCCAACATTTGTAAAGAAATTTCTCCCGAGTACGGTATCACCCCATATGTGGCTATAAACTGCTGTTTACATATATTGGGAGCATTCAGAAGAAAAGGAGCGGCATTTATCTTTTTGAGCGTAGACTTTGCTGGAATGGTTTGCGGACGCCATGTTGCATTTGCAAAACCCCTAATGTACCAAACAAAAGTGACCCCGTTTTAGAAACTACACCCCTAAAGGCATTTATCAAGGGGTGTAGTGAGAATTTAGACTCCACAGGTGTTTTTCAGAAATGAATACGCAGTGGATGATACAAAGTGAAAATTGCAATTTTTCCACTGATATGCCCATTCACCACACAATATGTTGTGCCCCTAGAGAATCTTACCCCATAAATTGTTAAGCGGGTTCTCCCAGGTATGGTAATGCCTTACTTGTGGCCATAAATTGTTGTTTGGGAGCGCTGTAAGGCTAAGAAGGGAAAGACCGCCATTTTGAGCATGGATTTTGCTTGGTAGTAGTTCTGTTTGGGGTTTTGCTGGTATTTCAGTTTATAATGTGGTGGCATATGTAATCTGTGCGGAGTACATCAGGGCATAATAAGAGGGTATAATAATGGGGTAAATAATACAATTATCCATAGATGTGTGTTACGCTGTTAAGCAATCTGTTATGTGCAAGCCGGTGTCACACTGGTAAACGGTTTTCTTTCTCACTCCCCTTTTGTAACGCTCTGCACCTTTTGGGGACTTTTTCTCCTTCGTAGTTTGGGAAATATTACTGGGTAAGTTTTGCGCTGGTATAATACGGGCACCCTCGCTTCCAGCGGATGTGCTATGTCCCTTCCCTTTCCTAGTTCCTAAATACTAGTGCCCTAAAACTGAAGGAATGTTCCCCTCCGGCCTGCGCATTGAGATGTTTTTTCATCACCGCATTACTAGTGCCATAACTTTTTTATTTTTCAGTTGATTGAGTGGTGTGCGGGCTTGTTTTTTGCAAGACGGGCTGTAGATTTTATTGGTACCATTTTAGAACACATACAACTTTTTGATCACTTTTTATTTCATTTTTTGATAAAGGAAATTACCAAAAACAAGCAATTCTAGAATAGTTTTTTATTGTTTGTTTTTTTCGGCATCCACAGTGCGCCCTAAATTACATGTTAGCTTTATTCTGCGGGTCGATACGATTACGGCAATACCAAATTTATATCGTTTTTTTATGTATTGCAGCTTTTGCACAATAAAATCACTTTTTTGATAAAATCATTTGTTTTCTGTGTCGCCATATTCTAAGACCCATAGCTTTTTTATTTTTGCGTGCACAAAGCGGTGTCAGGGATTATTTTTTGCGGGACGGATTGCCGTTTTTAATAGTACTATTTTGGAGTAAATGTGACTTTTTGATCACTTTTTATAGCATTTTTTGGAAGGAGATGTGACCTAAAAACAAAGATTCTGTCGTTGTTTTTCATGTTTTTTTTTTACCACGTTCACCGTGTGGGATAAATGACATAATAGTTTTGTAGTTTGGGTCGTTATGGACGCGGCAATACCAATTATGTATAGTTTTTTTTAATTTTTACGGTTTTTCCCATAATAAAAGTCTTACTATGGGAAAAAAGTCAGTTTAGCTTTATTTTTATTTGAAATGTGTGTGTTTTTATTGTTTTACCACATTTTTATTAACTTTTTTTTACTTTTTGGACTTGTCCCACTAGGGGACTTGAGGGCCTGATGCCCCGATCGCTATTCTAATACAGTGCACTACATACGTAGTGTAGTGTATTGGAGCTGTCAGTTATTCACTGACAGCAAGCCTATGAGGACGCGCCGCAGGCGGGTCTTCATCGGCTCCCGTACAAGGCAGACTCGGACGCCATTTTACGTCACTGGGTTGCCGGTCGGGCAATATTGAGCGCAGCATCTGAGGGGTTAATCTGCCGGATCGGAGAATAGCTCCAGTCCTGGCAGTTACAGGAGGGTGCCAGCTGTATAATACAGCTGTCACCCTGCGGTGATGGTGCCGGCTCTGCTTCTGTACTGTAACTGTAACACCTTCCCGGTAGCGCCGTATATATACGGCGGATGTCGGGAAGGGGTTAAAGAGGCTCTGTCACGAGTTTATAAGTGCCCTATCTCCTACATAATCTGATTGGCGCTGTAATGTAGATAACAGCAGTGGTTTTTATTTTGAAAAACTATAATTTTTAAGCAAGATATGAGCTAGTTTAGATTTATGCTAATGAGTTTCTCAATGGACAACTGGGCGTGTTTTTACTTTTTACCAACTGGGTGTTGTACAGAGGAGTGTATGACGCTGGCCAATCTGTGACTAATCAGCCTCATACACTTCTCATTGTTCCAGCCCAGCATGATCCACAGCACAGTGTGATTGTGCAGTGAAAGAAGTAAACACGCCCATTAGAAAGGCTCATTTGCATAAATATAAAATTGCTCATAACTTAGCCAAAAATGATCGTTTTAAAAAACCCAAAACGTTACTGTTATCTACATTGCAGCGCCAATCACATGCAATAGGAGATAGGGATTTAATAATCTGGTGACAGAGCCTCTTTAAAGGTTTAGGAAACCTTCACAGGTGTTTTGTGTAGATTAGCTGATTAGAGTGTGCACCGTGAGTCTACAATCTTCAACTTTTACCCAATATTAAAATTTTCGGAGAGACTGCATTTTGGGTTTTCATTAACTATTAGGCTTTATTCAGACGAACGGGAAAAACGTCCGTGCAACGCGCGTGATTTGCACGCGCGTTGCACGGACCTATATGTGTCTATGGGGCCGTGCAGACATGTCCGTGATATTTCATCAGCTTGAGTCCGCTGAAAAAAAGTCACGACATGTCCGTTCTTTCGGCGTTTTGCACGCATCACGCAGCCATTGAAGTCAATGGGTGCGTGAAAACCACGCATGCCGCACGGAAGCACTTCTGTGCGAACTGCGTGATTCGCGCAAGAGCTGTCAAAAGGATGAATGTAAACAGAAAAGCACCACGTGCTTTTCTGTTTACAAACATCCAAACGGAGTGTCTTTGAGATGAGCGAACCCGGACAACCGAACCGAACTTCACCGGGTTCGGCCGAACTCGTTTTGGCCGAACCCGGCAAAAAAATTTCCGGTACGCGACGTCAGGAGATAGTCACTGTCCAGGGTGCTGAAAGAGTTAAACTGTTTCAGCACCCTGGACAGTGACTTCCTATCCCAATATACATGAACGTGTAAAAAAAAAGAAGTTCTGACTTACTGATAACTCCCGGCTTCTTCCTCCAGTCTGACCTCCCGGGATGACAATTCAGTCCAAGTGACAGCTCCAGCCAATCACAGGCCAAGCACAGGCTGCAGCGGTCACATGGACTGCCGTGTCATCCAGGGAGGTGGGGCCATATGTCAAGAGAGGCGCGTCACCAAGGACGCGTCACCAAGGCAACGGCCGGGAGGGAAGTTCTCGGTAAGTACGAACTTTTTCTTTTTTTTTTAACAGGTTTCTCGATATTTTGATCGGCATTCACTGTCGAGGGTGCTGAAAGAGTTAACTGCCGATCAGTTAGCTCTTTCAGCACCCTGGACAGTGACTGACGTCGACTAGACTCATCTCTATGATGGCGGCTGCGCGAAAATCACGCAGCCGCGCATCATACACGGATGACACACGGAGCTGTCAAGTGGTTTTTGCACGCCCAAAATGCCGCGTTTTTGCGTCCGCAAAAACGCCACGTTCGTGCTAATCCAGCCTTAGTCATAATCATCAACATTAACCCCTTCGGGACAAAGCCATGTTTTGATTTTCGTTTTTTCACTCCCCGCATTCCAAGAGCCATAACTTTTTTATTTTTGGTGTGATGGCTTATTTTTTGCAGGAGGAGTTGTAGTTTATTTTGGTTCCATTTATAGTTCCATATAATGTACTGATTATAATGTACAAATTCTTTGCGGGCTGAAATGGAAAAAACAGCGATTCCTCAATTGTTTTTTGGGTTTCCTTTTTATGGCTTTCACCGTGCGGTAAAAATGACAACTTTATTATTATAGATAAGACGTCTGCACCCGACGCGCGTTTCGGCACCTGCCTTCGTCCGGGGTTAGGGTCAAGCTACCCATGCCCACTCTTATATAGTGCGCATCTCAGGTGTTCGGAGTCTTAGGAGAGGAGGTGGCATGACCGGATGGAGGAAAACGGCGTCTGATGCGGGGTAGTGGGGCAGTGCCATCTTTGTACCCCGCATCACCTGAGATGCGAACTATATATGAGTGGGCATGGGTAGCTTGACCCTAACCCCGGACGAAGGCAGGTGCCGAAACGCGCGTCGGGTGCAGACGTCTTATCTACACTTTACTATGTCCATTGGTATGTTTAAACTAACCTTGTTATTTCCAGCAGCTTGCATAATACTTGGTGTGTTATCCTTTGTTTTCATTTGAAATCGGCCTTTAATATTGTCTTACATTTTCATGCGGTTTATATTACTGTCCATACTTATCTAGAAACCGCCATTACTCTACTAAATACATTTATACATTGGTATAGTTTGTTCCGATTCCATTGGTTATAGCCTGGTTTGACCCTATTTACCTTATTTTGCTGCTTCAATATCATGCTTACCTTTAACACGCTGACAAAACAACCATATCTGGCTCATGATTGATTTGACGTCTTTTTATTGTGTGACTTATCCTCCATTCCATTTTTTAAACTTGTTCAATGTCCTTATTTAATAAAATTTGTATAATTTTTTGTATCTTCATGTGCCTTAGTCGATCATTTTTTCTTGGTAGTTTCCCCTGAATATAATAGTATCATACTCTGTGCCCCTGAATATAATAGTGCTACACACTGTGCTCTGGAATAAAATAGTACCATACACTGTGCCCATGAATAAAATTGTGTCAAACACTGTAAAGTAATGCACAACACAACAGTGCCTGCTGTAGATAGTGCCCCTCATAGAGCACCCTGTAGATAGTGCCCCTCATAGAGCCCCCTGAAGGGGAGTGCAGTGGTTAATGGTGCAGTAAATATCTCTGAGACTCTCGACAGTGCCCCCAATAGTAGTGATATGTACCGCTTGTCAGTGCCAGCCATATTGCTCCCTATAGCAGTACCAGCCACAGCATTTGGGTTAGTGCCAACCTTAATTCTGCAATTAGTGCCACCAGCTACAGATCCTTCCATTAGTGTCAGCAGCTAAAGTGCCCCTCATTAATGCCAGCAGCTATTGTAGCCTCTGCTAAAGTCACCAGTTTGTAGCGCCCATGGCCGCGGGCCGTCGGGTTTACTCACCTCCCGACGCCCGCAGCCATGGATCTGTGAGCGCTGGCATCCATCTCCCTCCTAGGAGATGCCAGCGCTCACTTCCGCTCCGTTCGGCTGGATCCCGTAGTGTGCGCGCGCACGCTCGCGCCCGGCCTTAAAGGGCCAGCGCGCGCAATTAGGAAATCGTCATCACCATCAACTGGCACGATTTCCTGGTCTATAAGAAGGCCCCTGGCCTTCTAATCCTTGCCTGAGCGTTGTTAGTCTTTCCCAGTCTGTCTCGCAAATGGTTCCTTAGTGTCTCCCGTTCCAGCTGTTACCCGTGCCCTGTTACCGTTCCTGTATTCCGTATTGTTCCTGTGCCTACCCGCGTTCAAGTGTCTTCTGCCACGTCAAGTGCCATCTGCCACGTCAAGTGCCATCGGATACTGCCCGCCACGTCTTGCGCCACTTGCCGCACCTGCCTCCATCTGCGCTGAAGCCACAGCCACCGCCCGGACTATTTCAGGTACCCAAGCATACTGTCTACCATTTACTTCTGCTTAGACTGTGACCTGGTCAGCTGCCTCCCCGCTACGGCGGAGCGGCCTAGTGGGTCCACATACCCTGTGCCGTGACACAGTTACAGTGCTTCCGGTTAGTTCCACCATCAATGGGGTAAGTTACATAAAACGGAGCTGCCGCCCAGTTGAGTTCGTTCTCTGCATCAATACGATGCAGCTGCTTTTTGCCTTTCTGTACCATCCCTTTGGTTATGGGCCACACAGAACGGCATCGTGGGCCGTATGTGGGCTATTGGTTATACACCCCTAATTTAGACAATAGACCATATTAACACAATGTGAAACATGAACCTAAAAATATTTTCATAGGCATCAACTAAGCTTTAGTGCATGGCTTTTTAATTCCATTCCAGACTGTTGCAATATAAACTTTATTCCTGACCATAGGATTTATTAATGAGTTCTTAAAAGAACAGCTTGATATATTACTACAGATTCAATACCAATATAGAAGCTATACATCTGTAATTCACACAATAGAACATTAGGCGGTTTAATTGAATAAATAATGCATTCATCTAATTGTCTTGTATCTCTAACTAATGAATTAATTATTTTAAATTATAAGATTCTGGATGGTTTTAGATATATAATTGGTTGTAATCAGGAATCAATTAAATCTTGATCATTATATTTAGCACATTAAATAGATGCCTACATTTCTATACAAGATACATAAGTGATATATGTACTGTATGTCTATGTGATTCAACAATTTAGCAAAACTTTTTTAATACAACTTTTTAGTTAAACTCAGTGACCTTCTTTTCTACAGTCCTTTATCAGTTCAAAAGGGTTCTCCAGGACATAAACATTAATGACCTATCCTGTAATACATGATCACGGGATGCCCATGGGATGCCAAGGCAGTCGGGGGTCTAGGTCGCCTAGGTCTTAGGCCCAATGCCCACTTCAGTTTTTTCCTTCAGGGTGCTATCCGTTGTTGTCACGGATAGCACCCTGAACCCATTGATTTAAAAGTGGCCATGCACACTTCCGTTATTTTAATGGAACCGTGCGGCCGTTCCGTCAAAAGGTCCTACTCCTGCCTGTTTTTGACGGAACAGTCTTGGGCTTATTGAATTTGGTCCGTGAAACAACGGGCTGCACACGGAAGCCATCCGTGTGCAGCCCGCGTGCGACGGGACCATAAATAACGGCCATTCAACGGCCGACGGAAGTGTACATGAGGCCTTAGAGATGAACACCACAGGTTAACTGAGAGAACTCTCCCAAAGTTAGGCCTTATTCACACGAACGTATAATACGTCCATGCTACACACGTGATTTTCACGTGCGTCGCACGGACCTATGTTAATGAATGGGGCCGTTCAGACTGTCAGTGAATTTCACGCAGCGTATGTGCGCTGCATGAAACTCATGACATGTCCTATATTTGCCCGTGTTTCGTGCTGCACGCACCCATTGGAGTGAATGGGTGCGTGCAAATCGCGCTCGGCACACGGAAGCACTACCGGGTGCCGCGCGTGATTCGCGCTTCAGTAGTAAAAACTATAAATGAAAACAGAAAAGCACCACGTGCTTTTCTGTTTGTAAACATAAAAACAGAATGTCATCATGATGCCGGCTGCGCGAAAATCATGCAGCCGCGTACCATATGCTGATGACACACGGACCTTTTGTGCGCGCAAAATGCAGCGTTTTTTTCGCACACAAAACGCACACGCTTTTGTGAATCCGCTCTTAAATGAAATGAAATTTTTCACATGTCTGATAGAATGAATATACTTTACTGATCAATCGAGGGAAAACAAAGAGATAAAATGGGACTGAAGGACAAATGGGTTAGGTGAGGTAATGAATAAACATTACAGTGCTCGTCCCTCTGTATATTACAAAGTCTGCATATAGACAATTCTTGAGTAATATGAATGACGTTGAGCCCAATGTCCTTAGACATGAGATACTTAGCTTGTGTTCTATAAAAAATATGTTAAATTGTAAGGGTATGTTCACACGCAGTGACCAAAAACGTCTGAAAATACGGATCTGTTTTCAGGCGAAAACAACTTCTGATTTTCAGACGTTTTTGTAGCAACTTGCCTTTTTCGCAGCGTATTTTACGGCCGTTATTGGAGCTGTTTTTCAATGGAATCAATGAAAAAGGCTCCAAAAACGTCCCAAGAAATTAAATGCACTTCTTTTTCGCGGGCGTCTTTTTACGCACCGTATTTTGACAGCGGCGCATAAAATTACACCTCGTGGAAACAGTACACTGTAAAACCCATTGAAAGAAATGGGCAGATGTTTGTAGGCGTAATGGAGCAGTTTTTTCAGGCGTAATTCGAGGTGTAAACCGCCCGTATTACGTCTGAAAACACTGCATGTGAATATACCTTAAATGTTCAGTATAAATAGAATAGAAAAATGGGTAACTATGTCATAACACCCACCAATGTCCCATACATCTAAGATGTGCATAGCAAAGAGACATACATGTAACCAATGAACCCACTGATATGGTTCCAGTTTTGCCACATTGGAGAAAGGAAGCTGGTCTTTGTGTCACCCACTACACTATTTCCATGACCTTTGGGCCAATTCGTCATCTCCTTGTCTGCTAACAATTTACTTTAGTACATGAGCCCTTGTATGTACAAAGATCCGTTATTGATATGTTTTTCTCAACTTACCATTGTGGGAAGTAAACAATTCTGCAGGATACAGTGAGCAGAATATTGAGAATGTCATACCAGGTATATTATCTCAAAGTATCCTACTCGTGCCAAGAAATATTTCAATAAGAGAACATATTAGGATGCCCAGCAAGATACCATGAATTTGCCCAGTAAAATGCCAATTTATCTGCCTGGAAAATGGTATGAATGTTCCGAAGATTAAATAGGAGGATATTATGGATTCTTATCTTAAAATATTTTTTTTTAACAAGGAGAGCGCAGAATTCTATAGAATAAATGTGTTGTAACAGTTTTGGTACCTATAGATAACCACTTGTCCTATCTCATTACTCTATATGGTCATTTAGGCTTCGTTTACATGGCTGAAACAAACGGAAACCATAGGTTTCTATTTACATCACCATTGATTGCAATGACGACCAATCCGGTGCAAATGGTTTCCGTTTATCACCTTTGTGCAAGGGTTCCGTCAATTGGACAGAATGAATAGCACAGTCGACTACGGTATTGATTCCATCAAAACGACGGAACCCTTGTGCAACGCTGACAAATGGAAACCATTTTCACCAGATCCGTCACCGTTGAAATCAATGGTGATGCAAATGGAAATGTAAAGGATCTGCCAAGCACAACTTCTGTGTATACTCCCATAGGTAATCAGTCTGCACCTGAGTCTGTGTCTCTGAGACTGACTCCATCTTCCACCACTCAGGGTGGCAGGCTTAGGAGTGGGAGAGCGTATCGCAGCCTGGCCAGACGGAGCTAGCTCCCGCCCTCTGTCTATTTATACCTGCCTTTCCTGTTCCTCCTTTGCTTGTGATTCTTCTCGTGTGGTTTCCTGGCCCAGCTACAGCTTCTGACTATTTGATCCTGCTCCATACTGACCCTGGCTTACTGACTACTCTCCTGCTCTGCGTTTGGTACCTTGTGCACTCCTGGTTTTGACTCGGCTCGTTCACCATTCTTGTTGCTCACTGTGTTGCCGTGGGCAACTGCCCCTTTCCCTTTGCTTTGTGTTCCCTTGTCTGTTTGTCTCGTGCACTTACTGAGCGTAGGGACCGCCGCCAAGTTGTACCCCGTCGCCTACTGCGGGTCGTTGAAAGTAGGCAGGGACAGAGTGGCGGGTAGATTAGGGCTCACTTGTCCGTTTCCCTACCCCCGTCATTACATAATCACAAGCCCATATATAGTCTACCCTGCTCCCTGACACTACTATGGACCCCCTTAAGACCCTGACCCAGCAAATGCAGGGTCTCTCCCTACAGGTCCAGGCCCTGGCTCAGAGGGTCAACCAGCCTGACGCTACCATAGTAGTGCCCCTCACCTCGCCTCTTGAACCCCACCTCAAGTTGCCTGACCGGTTCTAAGGGGACCGGAGGACTTTTCTCTCCTTTCGGGAGAGTTGTAGGCTCTACTTCCGCTTAAAGCCCCGACAAAGGCCATACTTGCAAATGGACACAGCCAGGCCAGAAATGCTGATGAAAGGGTGAGCAGGTGCTTTAAATAATAATAGCCACTCCCACTAGTCTTGAGGGGAGTGGTGTGTGGTGCATGGGATGTGTAGTAAGGCACTTCATTTATTACTGCCCCCTATATTTCACTTATAGTATTACACTTGCACACACACTATTCATTTATTATTTCTTACTACACATCCCATGCACCACACACCACTCCCCTCAAGACTAGTGGGAGTGGCTATTATTATTTAAAGCACCTGCTCACCCTTTCATCAGCATTTCTGGCCTGGCTGTGTCCATTTGCAAGTATGGCCTTTGTCGGTGTTTTTGTATATGTCCCTGTGTTTTTATCGGTTCTGTTAAAGCCTCATTCCTCAGGTTCTGAGAGCCAGCGGGTGGGTATAATTATGTCCCGGCTCCAGGAAGGGCCGCAAGAGTGGGCCTTCTCCTTGGCTCCTGACGCCCCTGAACTTTCCTCCGTTGATCGTTTCTTTTCTGCTCTCGGACTCATTTATGACGAGACTGACAGGACTGCCTTTGCCGAGAGTCAGCTGGTGACCTTACGTCAGGGTAAGAGACCTGTTGAGGAGTATTGTTCTGACTTTAGGAAGTTGTGCGTAGCTTCTCGGTGGAATGACCCTGCCTTAAGGTGCCAGTTTAGGTTGGGTCTGTCGAACGCCCTGAAAGACCTGCTAGTTAGCTATCCCTCTTCTGACTCCCTAGACCAGGTTATGGCTTTAGCGGTACGACTTGACCGACGTCTCAGGGAACGACAGCTTGAACGTTTTTGTGTTTTCCCCTCTGACTCCCCCATGATGCCTCCCGAGGTCCCATTGCTTTGCTCTTCCACGGAAGACTCGGAGGTACCTATGCAACTCGGGGCCTCCGTGTCCCCCCGACAACGTAGAGCGTTCCGCAGGAAGAATGGTCTCTGCTTCTATTGTGGGGATGACAAGCATCAAGTGACCACCTGTCCTAGGCGTAAGAATAAGTAGCCAGAAAACTTCCGCGCCTAAGTGATCATCGGGGCGGTCACTTGGGCGCACAGGTAATTCCCGTAAATATGAAACGTAATAAAATCTTGCTTCCCTTTCAGGTCTCTTTTGGTGGTAGGTCTGCAACCGGCAGTGCCTTCGTGAATTCAGGGTCTTCTGCTAATATCATGTCTGTGGAATTTGCTATGTCTCTAGCTATGCCTTTGATTGATTTGCCTAAACCAGTCCCGGTAGTGGGTATCGACTCCACTCCTCTTGCTAATGGTTATTTTACACAGCATACCCCTGTTTTCGAACTCCTTGTTGGCTCCATGCATTTGGAGCAGTGCTCTGTACTGTTGATGCAGGGATTATCTTCCGATTTGGTTTTAGGCCTTCCCTGGTTGCAGTTGCATAATCCCACGTTTGACTGGAATACTGGGGAGTTTACCAAATGGGGTAATGAATGCTTGACGTCATGTTTTTCTGTTAATTCTATTTCTCCCCCTGAGGTGGTGAACACGCTACCTGAGTTTGTTCAGGACTTCGCTGATGTTTTCTCTAAGGAGGCCTCCGAAGTGTTACCTCCTCATAGAGAATACGATTGCGCAATTGAATTGGTACCAGGAGCTAAGCTCCCTAAGGGTAGGATATTTAATCTTTCTTGTCCCGAACGTGAAGCCATGAGAGAGTATATCCAGGAATGCCTGGCCAAGGGTTACATTCGCCCCTCTACTTCTCCGGTAGGTGCTGGCTTCTTCTTCGTAGGGAAGAAGGATGGTGGTCTAAGGCTATGCATTGACTACCGTAACTTGAATAAGGTCACTGTAAGGAACCAGTATCCCCTTCCTTTGATTCCTGATCTCTTTAATCAGGTTCAGGGGGCCCAATGGTTCTCTAAGTTTGATCTACAGGGGGCGTATAACCTTATCCGCATCAATTAGGGGGATGAGTGGAAGACTGCGTTTAACATGCCAGAAGGTCATTTCGAATACCTCGTCATGCCCTTTGGGTTGTGTAATGCTCCTGCGGTCTTCCAGAATTTCATAAATGAGATTTTGAGAGATTACCTGGGGGTATTTCTTGTAGTGTACCTTGATGACATACTGGTGTTTTCCAAGGACTGGTCCTCCCACAATGAGCATGTCAGGAAGGTGCTCCAGGTCCTTCGGGAAAACAAACTGTTTGCGAAAACCGAAAAATGTGTGTTTGGGGTACAGGAGATACCATTTTTGGGTCAAATCCTTACTCCTCATGAATTCCTCATGGACCCCGCCAAGGTCCAGGCTGTGGCGGAATGGGTCCAACCTGCCTCCCTGAAGGCATTACAGTGTTTTTTGGGGTTTGCTAATTATTACAGGAGATTTATTGCTAACTTCTCGGTCATCGCTAAGCCTCTTACGGACCTCACTCGCAAAGGTGCTGATCTCCTCCACTGGCCTCCTGAGGCTGTCCAGGCTTTTGAGGTCCTTAAGAAGTGCTTTATCTCGGCCCCTGTGCTGGTTCAGCCCAACCAAATGGAGCCATTTATCGTGGAAGTTGACGCATCCGATGTGGGAGTGGGGGCTGTCTTGTCCCAGGGTACCAGTTCCCTCACCCATCTCTGCCCCTGTGCCTACTTCTCCAGGAAGTTTTCGCCCACTGAGAGTAACTATGAGGGGTACAATTTATTTCATTGTTTTGGAGAGCCTTCTGTAAAAAGTTGGAGATTGATCTGTCCTTCTCCTCTGCCTTCCATCCTGAAACCAATGGCCAAACGGAGAGGACTAATCAATCTCTAGAACAATATTTAAGGTGTTTCATCTCTGACTGTCAATATGATTGGGTCTCATTCATTCCCCTCGCTGAATTTTCCCTTAATAACCGGGTCAGTAACTCGTCAGGGGTCTCCCCCTTTTTCTGTAATTTTGGGTTTAATCCACGGTTCTCCTCCGTTTCACCTGGTAGTTCCAACAATCCCGAGGTAGAGGTCGTTCATCGGGTACTGTGCACAGTCTGGGCCCAGGTTCAGAAGAACCTAGAGGCGTCCCAGAGCGTACAAAAACTCAGGCTGATAGAAGACGTTCTGCTAACCCCTTGTTTATGGTCGGGGATCTGGTGTGGTTATCGTCTCGGAACTTGCGCCTTAAGCTCCCGTCCAAGAAGTTTGCTCCCCGGTTTATTGGGCCGTATAAGGTCATTGAAGTCCTCAATCCTGTCTCCTTCCGACTGGAATTGCCCCCATCTTTTCGAATACACGACGTGTTTCATGCCTCCCTCCTTAAACGCTGCTCCCCGTCCTTGGCTCCCTCGAGGAAACCTCCTGTTCCCGTTCTCACCCCTGAGGGGGTGGAATTCGAGGTGGCCAAGATTGTGGACAGCAGGATGCTCCAAGGCTCCCTCCAGTACCTGGTCCATTGGAGAGGATACGGGCCTGAAGAGAGGACTTGGGTACCCGCCCGGGATGTTCACACTGGGGTATTGGTCAGGAAGTTCCACCTTCGTTTCCCCAATAAACCAGGTCCACTTAGAAAGGGTCCGGTGGCCCCTCATAAAAGGGGGGGTACTGTAAAGGATCTGCCAGGCACAACTTCTGTGTATACTCCCATAGGTAATCAGTCTGCACCTGAGTCTGTGTCTCTGAGACTGACTCCATCTTCCACCACTCAGGGTGGCAGGCTTAGGAGTGGGAGAGCCTATCGCAGCCTGGCCAGACGGAGCTAGCTCCCGCCCTCTGTTTATTTATACCTGCCTTTCCTGTTCCTCCTTTGCTTGTGATTTCTTCTCGTTTGGTTTCCTGGCCCTGCTGCAGCTTCTTGTACCATTGTCCTTGCTTCATATTGACCCCGGCTTGCTGACTACTCTCCTGCTCTGCGTTTGGCACCTCGTACTCTCCTGGTTTGACTCGGCTTGTTCACTTCTCTTGTTGCTCACGGTGTTGCCGTGGGCAACTGCCCCTTTCTCCCCCTAGCTCTGTGTACCCTTGTCTGTTTGTCTGTCGTGCACTTATTGAGCGTAGGGGCCGTCGCCCAGTTGTACCCCGTCGCCTAGGGCGGGTCGTTGCAAGTAGGCAGGGACTGAGTGGTGGGTAGATTAGGGCTCACTTGTCTGTCTCCCCACCCCCGTCATTTTTGTAGAACGCCTCCATAGAGGTCATCTGCATTCCATTGCGCCATCACGCCGTAAGCCCAGTATACGACAGTGCTGGATAAAGGTCTAGGACCAGACCGAAACGTTGCACTAGGGCCGGCGTCAGCACCTGGCGAACCTGGGCAACTGCTGTGGCCCACTACTCTTGGGGAGGCCCACTTGGATGTTGGGTTCTGACGCTGCCATCATGGCTCCTCCAGGAGTGGAATCCCCGGCCAGAGTCTTGCCGGGGATTCTGCTTCTAGATGGAGCCCTATCGAGGAGGCGGGGTAACTACCACTGTAGCAGCCGTAGCGGCTGCCACAGGGTCCGCGGCATAAGGGGAGGCTGTGCTGCCCACTGTCACGGCCCCCCCATGCCCAGTGGCCCATCTAGCAGCCACTATGGCTGCTACAGCAGTAGTGATGCCACATTCAATAGTATCTGCGTCTTTAGGACGAAGGTACTATTGAGCGCTATGGCAGAGCAGTGAGGTATCTCCCTGCTCTGCCATTTACTATGCTACAGACTGGGGTTTCCCCAGAGCCAGAGTCCCGGGCAGAGTGCTAGTAGCTAATAGTGCTCTGCCCGGGACTCCGGCTCTGGTGAAGCCCCAGACATCACTGTCCATATATGGGCAGTGATGTCAGGAGGAGAGAAGTAGTCCCAGGCAGAGCGCTAGAAACTGTTTTTCTCTGGTACTCCGTCTCTGGGGAAGCCCCTGACATCACTGTCTATATATGGACAGTGATGTCAGGAGGAGAGAAGGAGTCACAGGCAGAGCGCTAGAAGTGGTTCTGCTCCGGGACTCCGTCTCTGGGGAAGCCCCTGACATCACTGTCCATATATGGACAGTGATGTCGGGAGCAGAGCAGTGTCCCAGGCAGAGTGCTAGTAGTGCTTTGCCCGGGAATTTTGCACTGGGGTTGCCCCTGACATCGCTATCCATACATAGACAGTGATGCCAGGGGCTTCCCTAGAGCTGGAGTAACGGAGCAGTGCCTTTACTAGCGCTCTGCCCGGGACTTCAACTCTGCTCCAGTCATCACTATCCATATATGCAAAGAGAGATATATGGGCAGCACAGTAAAACAAGAACCTCCAGGTTATCCGGGTGCAACCCTTTCAGGGATCCGACTTGTAATTCCCCAATGGTATACAAATATAGAGAAAGAGGCAGCACTCCATGTGTCAAAAAATAAGAAGTTTTATTCACCCATCAGTGAAAAGGGTGCAACGTTTCAGCTGCTCAATGCAGCCTTTGTCAAGCAATATACAACAGACAGTTCAGTGATTTTATACAACCCACAATGGGAGAAGCCATAATCGGATATAAACCTTTCAGTAAAAGTTTTAAAGTTATAAGTGTATACTGGATCGACCATAAAAGGTCTATCATCATAGTGTTATAACATTTATTAAAATGCATTTCGTGAGCATCAAAACGACAGTGTTTTATTTAAACAAATGGACATAATAAAAGAGCATCGCACAAAAATCCTGATTTAGGTCAAAATATTCTACAGCTGTGAAGACTCAGATCAGGAATGTCAATACATATACGTATATATTATGAATCAACATATGAACGCTGGCACTCACCCAAAACAAAGGAACATAGCATGGGACGTGTAGTGCGCCATATTACTCCTTCTACGGCATCCATTTAACTCAACTGCGCATGCCTAGCCTTAAGTCACGTGGACCTTTTATGATCGATCGAGTATACACTTGTAAAGTTTCAAACTTTTACTGAAATATTTATATCCGATTATGGCTTCTCCCATTGTGGGTTGTATAAAAGCACTGAAATGTCTGTTGTATATTGCTTGACAAAGGCTGCATTGAGCAGCTGCGTTGCACCTTTTTCACTGATGGGTGAATAAAACGTCTTATTTTTTGACTTGTGGAGTGCTGCCTCTTTCTCTATATTACTATCCATATATGGACAGTGATGTCAGGAGCAGAACAGGAGTCCCAGGCAGAGTGCTAGTAGTGCTCTGCCTGGGACTATGAGTCTGGGGTTGCCCCTGACAACACTGTCCATATATGGACAGTGACGTCAGGGGCTTCTCCTGAAGCGGAATCCCCAGCCAGAGCATCGGCAATGCTCTGGCTGGGGATTCCACTCCTAAAGGGAGCCACAAGGGCGCTAACTACAGTGAGGGGAATCAATATGTAGACTCCAAAAGCAATTGTAATGAGGGCTGGGCACCATTTATACCAAAAACATCCCCCAATATTTTACCATACAGGCAGCTTCATGTAATGAACCATAAACACAAGAATAAATACAGAGCTTTTTAGCCAATTTATATATAAAAAGTAGCATTTTATTTAACACATATATCAGACAATATTAAAATATATAAGGGCAAGACCATAGTATGAACAACCGAGCTAGTAATGACAGTTGCTGAATGTAATATATAGGTATGCAGGCTGTATTTGAAAATTTTTTGAGAAAGATATATATACACCCAAAGAGGGATTATCCCATTCTTAATCAGTAAGCCTAGTAAACATATTCAGTGAATATAAGGAAGAAGGGGAATGAAATTAAGTGACAGTGCTTCAAAGTATTGTTTATGTCAGCAGCCTTACCCATAACAGCAAAAGGGAAGTAATTGTCAGTGCTCACTCCTCCACATGAACCCCCAACGCGCATTTCGCTATAGGTGCTTCCTCATGGAGGATGTGTGTGAGGGGGGCAGTGTGGCACTACCAGGGAGGGGGCTATGTGGAACTACCAGGGAGGGGAGCTATGTGGAACTACCAAGAATGGGGGCTGTGTGGCACTACCTATGAGGGGGGCCGTATGGGACTACCCGGGAGTAGAGGGCTGTGTGGCACTACCTAGGAGGGTGGCTGTGTGGTACTACGAGGGAGGGGGCTTTGTGGCACTACCAGGACAGGGGCTCTGCGGCACTACCAGGAAGGGTGGCTGTGTGGCACTACCTGAGAGGGGGGCTGTGTGGCACTATCCACAGAGCGCACTAAATTTATGGGGGCACAAAGTGACGTTCCCTGCCGTTTTAGTGCTGCCGTGAGTTCCCCTGCAAAGGGGCTTATTAAGTCTGTGTCGCCAAAGGGCCCACATAAACCTGGAGCCAGCCCTGCGTTGCACGCTGGCATAAGAGTAAAAATATTTTTTTTTTAATCAACTCCTACTGGTGTGCGTAGTACTTTTCACAGTCTACACTGGGTTGGGCCCCTATTTATGCACCCATCGATAGAATCCTAGTGCTATCTGAACCTACTACGCTTTGGTGCAACTTTGTAATTACATTTTATTAAAAATAATTTTTACTTTTTGAGGTACAGCTGCTTTGTATCCTGTATACAAAGCATCTGTATCTAGCACTGACAGATTGACGTCTCAGCGCAAGATACAGATGCTCTGTATACAGGATACAAAGCAGCTGTATCTGAAAAAGTAAAAATCATTTTTAATAAAATGTAATTACCAAGTTGCACCAATCACACTGATACACACGCACACACACACACACACACACACACACACACACGCACACACACACACACGCACACACACACACACGCACATACATAAATATATACATACATATATAAACATGGACGTGTGACATGGATATGATCAGGAATGGTTTTCAGCCTCTGCATAGAATGAATATAATAAATGAAATTCAATGACAGCAAGCAGAGATCTTGAAAATGTTGCTAAAACACAAAGTATATGAGAAAGTGTTGTCATTTGCATTTGGCATTTTATGTGTTATATGTGAATCTTTTGAGAGGAACAAGGTTTCCTGTGTTTTTTGCCATTTTTTTGATCATACAGCTTGTGTTCAGTATTCACCGGTCACTAAGAAGCATAAGTTGCCTCCAGAAATATTCTGTTTGAGACATGAGCAGTATGTCAGAGTGTTTTGTGAAATTTTGATCATAGTTTTCTATGAAGCCTTAAGATAACTATATGAAAATCCAGATCAATACTAGAATGAGCAGTGAATAATTCACTGCAGCAGCAAACTGGAGCAGCAGATGGTTGCACTGGAAGATTAAACTGTCTCAACCAAACATTTGGCTTTCCTGAAAGAGCAGATGGCAGCTTTATCTGTAACCTGGGCCAGGGGCATGGAGAAGAAATCATAGAACGTACTAATTATGCAATTAAGATTAATTATCATGTATAATGGATGGCCATATACAAGGGCTTCAAGGGCGGAAGAGTTAACTCAACCAAATGATACACATGTAATAAAAATACTCTAGTTTGGTGTTGTTTCATTGAAGGCTCCATGACTGGAAACTATTATCCTATAGGAGAAGCACCATTTGATATCGGTTTTCCCATCTTGGACGTTTATTGCACATCCACAAAATATGCCATAAATGTCCGATAGATGCGGGTCCCATCTCTGGGACCCGTACCTATTTGTAGAATGGGGTTTCCTAAACCCCATTCAACCTTGCTTGGTTCCTGCTGGCTTCAGGCCACTTCCTGATGAGGTGGTTGGAAACGACTAAAACAACCAACAAATCACTATAAAACCAACACTGTCAATGAACCAGGCAGAAAAAGGGGATACTACCAGTTATAAAATATCCATAAATAATATTGCACAAGATGTAATGGGTACAAAGGAGAGCTCACACAATGGAAGGTGTGAGAATAATTATACAAAAACAATGAAGTATATATGTCGGGTCTTTAGGGCGAAACGCGCGTCAAGGTCTTCTTGCCTACCTTACACCGCCGCTATCACTTCCCACCACGTCTCAGGGTATGTTGGTTCTATTGATCTTTTGGGAATCTCTCTACTTGTCTACTCAGCATCTTGGCACATTTTCCTGTTCGCATTGATATACTCTAGTGAAGTCATTACTTGTCTGGTTGCATTGCTTACTAGCTACTATCCATGCTGGCGAGATCCTATAATCTAATATTTACCTAATGCCCAGTAATCTATTCACATTTTCACATATAATATAAGGTCTTTACATGTATTAGACATTTACATATACTTCATTGTTTTTGTATAATTATTCTCACACCTTCCATAGTGTGAGCTCTCCTTCATACCCATTATAGCTTGTGCAGCATTATTTATGGATATGTTATAACTGGTATTATCTCCTTATTTTGCCTGGTTCATTGACTGTGTGGGTTTTATAGTTATTTTTGGTAAATTGTAGGTGGTTGTTCTCAGGGCCTGCCTTAGGATAGAGGGCGGCCCGTGCAAAATTATCTTTCGGCGTCCCACCTCCATCATAAAAAATACCCCATAAAAAAGTATAATGTCCCCCACAGTATATTGCCCTACATAGTGCCCCCACACAGTATAATTCCCCTTAAGTGCCCCACACAGTATAATGCCCCCATACAGTATAATAATAATAATAATAATATTTAATAATATAATATATTATAACGCCTTCAAGGACACAGTATTTTGTCCTCTAATTGTGCCTACACAGTATTATGCCCCCTGAGTGCCACACACAGTATAATGCCCCCTGTACTGTCCCTACGCAGTATGATGTCCGCTTAGTGAACTCCACATAGCATAATGCCCCCTCCCCTAGCTGCCAAACACAGCCCCCCCTTGTAGATAGTGCCCCCCTGTAGATTGTGCCATACAGCCTCCCTGTAGACAGTGCCATAATCCCCCATATCCTCCTTGTGGACAGTGCTATATAGCCCCCCGCCTCTCCTCTGGTAGACAGTGCCACACAGCCCTGTGTAGGTAGTGCCACACAGCTCCCTTGTAGGTAGTGCCACACAGCCCCCTTGTAGGTAGTGCCACACAGCCCCCCTGTAGGTAGCACTACACGGCCCCCTGTAGGTAGTGCTACACAGCACCCTTGTAGGTAGCACCCCCCATCCTGTACACAGCACCCCCTTCCTGTAGATAGCGCCAATGCAGGTCCCTGAAGGAGCTGAATCCCCCTGTAGATGCGGATTCCGCTCCTGGACGGAGCGCTTGATGTCTCTATCCATATATGAACAGTGACATCAGGGGCAACTTCTGAAGCGGAATCCCTGTCCATAGCGTTGCTGACGCTGTGACTGGGGATTCCACTCCAGTCGAAGCCCATGATGTCTCTGTCTATTTATGGACAGTGATGTCAAGGGCTTATCCTGGAGCTGAATCACCGTACCAGCAATGCTGTCGACGGGGATTCCGCTTTAGGAGTTCCCCATGATGTCACTGTCCATATATGGACAGAGACATCAAGCGCTCCGTCAAGGAGCAGAAACCCCGGCTGCAGGGGGATTCCACTCCTTCAGCGAGCTACAGTGGCGGTATGTACAGTAAGAGGGGATGGAGGGTACCATCTATGGAGGATGCAATAAAAATCTCCTCCACACATGCACTTCGCGCTGTGAGGAGGAGGATCGAAAGCAGGCCATTGTTCAGAGGAGTGTTGCGGCACCCCTGGAGGGTTCTCGTGGGCCTTGAGGACGCAGATACTATTGAATGTGGCCAGCCGGCCATGGGGGTGGGCGTCCCGGGGCCCTCATGCCCAGTGTCGCGGCTAGCAGTCGCTATGGCAGCTGCAGCAGTAGCGATACAACTGAGAGAAGAAGCACCCTGGCGGAAAGGCAGCTGCTGAGTCGCCGGGCCCGGGCGCTTCTGAAACACAAGCAGGGGAAGGGAGCCAGCACAGCGCCACCTGCTGGAGTGATACGCCCTGTGCAATGGCACAGGTCACACACCCCTAAGGCTGGCCCTGGTTGTTCTATATACTACTGGGTATTCTTCCATCTTACCCACTGTGTATATCTCTTTGTATATGGTACTCTTTTCAACAGCTTTTCTTTTTTACTATGTATTTTTTTTAACGTATATGTAATAAAGATTTTCTATTTTTGCTATTTTTGGTGTTTTGCTCCTCCCTTTGTTTGCGTATAGGTTGTCTACTTGTAATTAAGGGGCCCTGTAATGATGGGAAAACCAGTTTAAGGCTAAGTTCACACTAGCGTTAGTATACGTTTACCTCTCTTCCGTCAAATGAAGAGAGGATCTAAAGATTAAACAGAAAGCAATGGAATTTCAATGGTAATTCTTTTGTTTCAGCTGCTTTCCGTTTGTCTCCATTCGCTAGGTTTACGTTTTTCACACGCTGAGTCAAAAACTGCTGAAAATTACAGAGCTGTTTTCAGAGTAAAAAGCCTCTCATTTCCGACCGATTTTGAAGCTGAAATTGTTTTTTCAGGCGTATTTTCTAGACGTTTTTGGAGCCGTTTTTCAATTGACATCAAGAAGTACCTTCGTTTTACAGCGTGTTTTTTTTTGCGCTGTTTTTTAAAACAGCATCGTAAAAAAAAAATGCCCCGTCTGAACGAAATGCCGTTTTTCCCATTGAATTCAATGGGCAGATGTTTGTAGGCGTTCAGCTACCGTTTTTCCAGGCGTATTTAGAGGTGTTTATGCCCCGAAATACGCCTGAAAACTCTATGTGTGAACATACCCTTACAGAACTGTTGCTTTCCGTTTAATCTTTCAATCCTCTCTTCCTCTGATGGAAGAGAGGTAAACGTATACATACTAACGCTAGTGTGTACTTAGCCTAAGTCTCTTTGTTGTTTAGATTTTGTTTGACTCAATTATGGAGAAAAAAAAACTAATATTCAACCATTTTTTTTTATTGCTCCAATGCATCACAACTAAAAAAACACATTAAGTAACTTTTCAACTAGTCTTTATTATTATTCTACCGATTTGTTTATACAGCTCCTAATCAGATCCATGTGTCTCCATGGTTACAGACTACATACAAACCCTGTGTAGTCTGATCCCTTCTGCTGTCTGTAGGTTATGAAGAAGTTCAGGTCAGATGGAAGAGAGTGACACGTGAGATAGCAGAGTCAGACGCATAAATCTGCATAGGAGCTGTATACACAAAACAGTAGAATTTTTTTTTTTAATCAAGACTTAATTTTTATTTTAGATGCCTTGAAGCAATAAAAATACTCTTTCCAAAGTAGGACATGGCCTTGGTTAATCTACTTATACAGTGGTTTATAATTGATAGCTCAGGAAAAACGGGAATAAGTGCGGCGCTGTTACTCAATGAAAGTCGGATAATATAAGATGATGAAGTTTATTGAACAATTCAGGCTACGCATTTCAATGCCACACCGGCATCTTCCTCAGGCCATGTAAATTACAGTACAGAGACCAGGGGCGTAACTAGGAAAGACTGGGCCCCATAGCAAACTTTTGACTGGGGCCCCCCCTCTGCTGGGTATCACACAACCCCCCACCTTGTAGATAGTGCCTCCCTATAGATTCCACCACACAGCGCCCCCTATAGATAGCACTATACACAGCCCCCTGTAGATAACGCCATACAGCCCCCCTGTAGATAACGCCATACAGTCCCCCCTGTAGATAATGCCATACAGTCCCCCCTGTAGATAACGCATACAGACCCCCTCTGTAGATAACGCCATACAGCCCCCCTGTAGATAACACCATACAGAACCCCTCTGTAGATAACGCCATATAGTCGTCGTCCCCCAAAAAAAAAAACAGCCTATAGCTTGTCCTACAAAAGACATGCATCCCCTATCCACAGGATAGGGGATACATGTGTGATCGCTGGCAGCGATAAGGAGAATGGGGGACCGAAAGTCCCCCGAAGTTCTCCATGACTAACCTCGGACTTCCGGCGTCTGTGCAGTTCAATAAAAATGAAAGGAGTGCTGGTCACGCATGCGCACAAGCGCGACCGGCGCTCCATTCATTTCTACGGAGCTGCCGACACAGACCCCGGAAGTCCGAGGTTTGTCATGGAGAACTTAGGGGGGACTTTTGGTCCCCCGTTCTCCTCATCGCTGGGCGTCCCAGCGATCCCACATGTATCCCCTATCCTGTGGATAGGGGATGCATGTCTTTTGTAGGAACAACCCTTTCAGTGGCGTCGCGCTGTAGCAGCTATAGCGGCTGCTAGCGGAGCTTGCGGCCATGGGAGGGGGCCGTGCCGGCGGGTGGCACAGGCCCCCTCATGCTGCAGGCCCCGTATAAGTCGCTCTGGCTGCTATAGCGGTAGTTACGCCACTGCGTATAGGTTTGTACGGCGTAAAACTACAGCTCCCAGCATGGCCGGAACAATGGTAAGGATATGCTGGGAGATGCGGTTTCACAAAAAAAATCCTATCACCATCATCTCGCTGCGGATCATACAGTGACTACAATACTGATTAGAGGCAGAATAAACATTTACATTAAGTGACTCACCGGTGACGTCTCAGATTCTAGTTCTTTTCTTCTCCCTCCTGTTCAGACATCTATGATGGATTTCTCCCGGCCATGACCCATTTCTGCAGTTTTCCGTTTAGATGTCTTCAGCTTCTCACTTTCAAAAAATTTCTGCACCTATAAACAAAGTTAAAATTCTCAACACATCTAAATATAACTGTCACACACACACACACACACACACACACACACACACACACACACACACAC
The DNA here is from genome assembly GCF_050947455.1 of Rhinoderma darwinii. Lineage (NCBI taxonomy): Eukaryota > Metazoa > Chordata > Amphibia > Anura > Rhinodermatidae > Rhinoderma > Rhinoderma darwinii. The sequence continues at coordinate 62,469,474 of NC_134690.1, forward strand.
ACACACACACACACACACACACACACACACACACACAGACACACACACACACACACACACACACACACACACACACACACACACACACACACACACACACACCGTGCCCCCTGTAGATAGTGACCTACATAGAAGCCCCTGTAAATAGGGCCCACATATGGACTCCAGAGATGCAAGGCAATAGTGCTAACCACTGAGCCACCGTGCTGCCCTACATATAGCTTCCCCTATAGTTAGTGCTCCACATATAGCCCACCTCTGTAGATAGTGTCCCACATATAGCCCACTCCTGTAGACTGTGCACTACATATAGCCACCCTGTTGCTAGTGCCCCACAGGTAACCCACCCCTGTATATAGTGCCCCACATATAGACCCCCCCCTGTATATAATGGCCCACATATAGAGCCCCCTGTATATAATGGCCCACATATAGAGCCCCCTGTATATAGTGGCCCACACCCCCACATATAGACCCCCTATATATAATAGCCCACATAAAGATGACCCCCCTGTAGATAGACCCCCCCACTATAGATAATGCCATTCACATTTTTATGAGGGGGAAAAAAAAAAAAACTTGACATACTCACATGTTCCCGTTCCCACGCTGTTCACTGGCGATGCAGACATGCTCTCTTCTGAGCATGTCTGTAGCAGCTGAACGAGCGTCCTCCAATGACGCTGATTGGCGGGGCAGAATGACTTGCCCCACCAATCAGCACCTTCCAAGCATGGAAGCGGCGCGATGATGTCATCGCGCCGCTAGCCAATCAGTGTCATTGTAAGGCACTGGATGGTCAGGCACGGAACATGCCCGGCCATTCAGTGCTAATACATGTATTTGGCTGCCGCTAGCACTGGGGCCCCCTCCGGTGCTAGCGACACCTACAAGCATGAGAGGGCCTGTGTAAGGCTCGGCGTCGCGGGCCCCACAGTAGCAGCGCTACCGCTGTAGCAGCCATAATGGCTGCTAGCGGCGCCACTGGGCATTTGGGTGGGCGTGTCGGCTGGCGGCACGGGCCCCCTCAAGCCCCGGGCCCCGTAGCAGCTGCTACTGCTGCTACCGCGGTAGTTATGCCACTGACAGACACCAATGTTTTAAATAAACCACACGGTGAAAAAGAGCCGCCAATGTTCTTTACAAGCCTTACAAGGCTGGGGGAGGATGACTGAGGGACAGTGATTACGTCATTGATGCACTTTGACCCTGATCACATTGGCGGTTCTTTTTCACCGCGTGATTTATTTAACCCCTTCCCTCTTTAGCCACTTTTGACCTTCCTGACAGAGCCTCATTTTTCAAATCTGACATGTGTCACTTTATGTGGTAATAACTCCGGAATGCTTTCACCTATCCAAGCGATTCTGAGATTGTTTTCTCGTGACACATTGGACTTTATGTTACTGGCAAAATTTGCTCGATATGTTCAGTATTTAATTGTGAAAAACACCAAAATTTAGCGAAAAATTGCAAAAATTAGCATTTTTCTCAATTTAAATGTATCTGCTTGTAAGACAGGCAGTTATAATACACAAAATTGTTGCTAATTAACATCCCCCATATGTCTACTTTAGATTGGCATCGTTTTTTGAACATCCTTTTATTTTTCTATGACCTCACAAGGCTTAGAACTTTAGCAGCAATTTCTCACATTTTCAAGAAAATTTCAAAAGGCTATTTTTACAGGGGCCAGTTCAGTTGTGAAGTGGTTTTGAGGGCCTTATATATTAGAAACCCCAAAAAAGTCACCCCATTTTAAAAACTTCACCCCTCAAAGTATTCAAAACAGCATTTAGAAAATGTCTTAACCCTTTAAACATTTCACAGGAATTAAAGCAAAGTAGAGGTGAAATTTACAAATTTCATATTTTTCTGCAGAAATACATTTTTAATACAATTTTTTTTATAACACAGAAGGTTTTACCAGAGAAATGCAACTCAATATTTGTTGCCCAGTTTTTGCAGTTTTAGGAAATATCCCACATGTGGCCGTAGCGTGCTACTGGACTGAAACACCGGCCTCAGAAGCAAAGGAGCACCTAGTGGATTTTGGGGCCTTATTTTTGTTAGAATATATTTTAGGCACCATGTCAGGTTTGAAGGGCTCTTGCGGTGCCAAAACAGTCAAAATCCCCCAAAAGTGACCCCATCTGGGAAACTAGACACCTCAAGGAAATTATCTAGGGGTGTAGTGAGCATTTTCACCGCACAGGTTTTTTACAGAAATTATTGGAAGTAGGCCGTGAAAATTAAAATCAACATTTCTTCAAAGAAAATGTAGGTTTAGCGATTTTTTTTCTCATTTCCACAAGGACTAAAGGAGAAAAAGCACCGCAAAATTTGTAAAGCAATTTCTCCCGAGTAAAACAATACCTCACATGTGGTAATAAACGGTTGTTTGGAGACACGGCGTGGCTGAGAAGGGAAAGAGCGCCATTTGGCTTTTGGAGTTCACATTTAGCAGGAATGGTTTGCGGAGGCCATGTCACATTTACAAAGCCCCTGAGGGGACAAAACAGTGAAAACCCCAAACAAGTGACCCCATTTTGGAAACTATACCCCTTGAGGAAATTATCTAGGGGTATAGTGAGCATTTTGACCCCACAGGTTTTTTGCAGAAATTTTTGCAAGTAGGCTGTGAAAATGAAAATCTACATTTTTTCAAATAAAATGTAGGTTTAGCTAATTTTTTTTCATTTCCACAAGGACTAAAGGAGAAAAATCACCATAAAATTTGTAAAGAAATTTCTCCCGAGTAAAACAGTACCCCACATGTGGTAATAAACGGCTGTTTGGACACACGGCGAGGCTGAGAAGGGAAAGAGCGCCATTTGGCTTTTGGAACTCAAATTTAGCAGGAATGGTTTGCGGAGGCCATGTTACATTTACAAAGCCCCTGAGGGGACAAAACAGTGGAAACCCCCCACAAGTGACCCCATTTTGGAAACAACACCCATTGAGGAAATTATCTAGGGGTATAGTGAGCGATTTGACACCACAGTTTTTTTGCAGAAATTATTGGAAGTAGGCCCTGAAAATAATAATCTACATTTTTTCAAAGAAAATGTAGGTTTAGCTAATTTTTTCTCATTTCCAGAAGGACTAAAGGAGAAAAAGCACCACAAAATTTGTAAAGCAATTTCTCCCGAGTAAAACAATACCCCACATGTGGTAATAAACGGCTGTTTGGACACACGGCAGGGCTTAGAAGGGAAAGAGCACTATTTGACTTTTTGAGATCACATTTAGCAGGAATGATTTGCGGAGGCCAGGTCACATTTGCAAAGCCCCTGAGGGGACAAAACAATGAAAACGCCCAAAAAGGGACTCCATTTAGGAAACTACACCTCTTGAAGAATGCATCTAGGGGTGTAGTGAGCATTTTGACCCCACAGATGTTTCATAGAATTTATTAGAATTAGGCAGTGAAAATAAAAACAGTCCTTTTTCTTCAATAAGACGTAGCTTTAGCGCAAATTTTTTCATTTTCTCAACAAATAAAGGAAAAAAAGAACCCAACATTTGTAAAGCTATTTCTCCCGAGTACGGCAATACCCCATATGTGGTCATAAACTGCTGTTTGGGCAAACGGCAGGGCTCAGAAGGGAAGGACCGCCATTTGGAGTGCAGATGTTGCTGGATTGGTTTCTGGGCACCTGTGGGCCCAAAACAGTGGAAACCCCCCAGAAGTGACCCCATTTTGTAAACTACACCCCTCAATGCATTTACCAAGGGGTGTAGTAAGCATTTTAACCCTGCAGGTGTTTTGTAGAAATTAGTGTGCGCTCAATGTTGCAGAGTGAAAATGGGATTTTTTTCCATAGATATGCCAATATGTGGTGCCCGGCTTGTGCCACCATAACAAGACAGCTCTCTAATTATTATGCGGTGTTTCCCGGTTTTAGAAACACCCTACATGTGGCCCTAATCTTTTGTCTGGACATATGACAGGGCTCAGAAGTGAAGAGTACCATGCGGAGTGGAGGCCTAATTTGGCGATTTACAAAGTATTGGTTCACAACTGCAGAGGCTCAGATGTGAAATAATAAAAAGAAACCCCTGATAAGTGACCCCATTATGGAACTGCACCCCTCAAGGCATTTATTAAGGGGTGTAGTGAGCATTTTCACCCCACAGGTCTTTTCCATAAATGAATGCGCTGCGGATGGTGCAAATTAAAAATTTATATTTTTCCCTAGATATGCCATTCAGTGGCAAATATGTCATGCCCAGCTTATGACGCTGGAGACACACACCACAAAAATTGTTAAAAGGGTTCTCACGGGTATGACGGTGCCATATATGTTGAAGGAAACTGCTGTTTGGGCACGCTGTAGGGTTCAGGGCCGAGGGAGCACCATTTGGCTTTTGGAGAGCGGATTTTGCTTGGTACTATATTTGTTTGAGTATTGCTGGTGTTTTATAATGTGGGGGTACATGTAAGCGGGGCGGAGTATATAAGGGGCATAGTCAGGTGGTATAAAAAAATAAAAATAATCCATAGATGTGTGTTACGCTGTGAAGCAATCCTTTATGCACAGGCCGGTGTCGCACTGATAAATGGTGTCATTTCTTATCCCCCTTTTGGTCCACACTCCGCGCCTTTGTAGTTTGGGGAATTTTGCTGGGAAAGTATTATCCTGGTATAATACGGGCACCGTCGCTTCCATCGGATATGATTGGGCCCTCCCTTCCTGGTTCCCTAATTTTAGGTCCTTGATAAATCGCCTCTTGAAACAGAAGAAATGTTCTCCTCGGGCACAACTGCATATTTTTTTATTTCCTGACTTATTGGAGCCATAACTAATTTTATTTTTCATAGACGTAGCGGTATGAGGGCTGGTTTGTTGCGGGACGAGCTGTAGTTATTATTGGTACCATTTTGGGGTACATGTGACTTTTTGATCACCTTTTATCCTATTTTTTGGGATGCCAGGTAAACCAAAAAACGCAATTCTGGCACAGCTTTTTTTGGTTTTTTTTTATACAGAGTTCACCACGCATTATAAACTACATGTTACCTTTATTCTGCGGGTCAGTACGATTCCGGCGATACCTCATTTATAGAACTTTTTTATGTTTTACAACTTTTTGCACAATAAAATTACTTTTGTAAAAAGAATGTATTTTTTCTGTCGCCAAGTTGTGAGAACCATAACGTTTTAATTTTTTTGTCGACGGAGTTGTATGAGGGCTTGTTTTTTGCGGGACGAGCTATAGTTTTTATAGGTACCATTTTTGGATACGTGCGACTTTTTGATCACTTTTTATTGTAATATTTGTAGGGCAAAGTGACTAAAAAACAGAAACTCTGGTAACGTTTTTTACGGGTTTTTTTTACGCTGTTCACCGCGTGCAATAAATAATATAATATTTTGATACCTCCGGTCGTTACGGTCGTGGCGATACCAAATACATATGGTTTATTATTATTTTTCAATAATAAAGGACTTGATAAGAGTAAAAGGGGGATTGTGTGTTATTTGATTACTTGAAACTTTTATTGTTTTCAAACTTTTATTTTTTGCACTTTTTTTTACACTTTTTTATACTTTTTTTACACTTTTTCTCAAGTCCCACTAGGGGACTTGAAGGTCCAACGGTCAGATTTTTTTTTTTCTAATACATTGCACTACCTATGTAGTGCAATGTATTAGATCTGTCAGTCATTCACTGACAGCAAGCCGTTTAGGCTTCGCCTCCCGGCGGGGCCTAAATCGGCTTCCGTAATGGCAGAGCAGGAGACCATTGTGTCTCCTGTTGCCATAACAGCAGTCGCCAGTCCCGATTGCCTGTCAGGGCTGGCGATCTGCTTGTAACCGCTACGATGCAGCAATCGCTTTCGATTGCTGCATCGAAGGGGTTAATGGCAGGGATCGGAGCTAGCTCCGGTTCCTGCCGTTACAGGTGGATGTCAGCTGTACAGTACAGCTGACTTCCACCGCTGATGACGCCGGATCAGCTCCTGACCCGGCGCCATCTTGCCGGCAGCTACGGAAGCCGATCAGGCTCCGCCGCCGGGCGGATCTTGACCGGCTTCGGTGCTAGGCAGACCGGGAGGCCAGTATTAGGCCTCCGGTTGCCATTGCAGCCACCGGAACCCCGGCAATTTCATTACTGGGGTTCCGATGAGCTGCAAACACCTTAAGTGCAGCGATCGCGTTTGAGCGCTGCACTTAAGGGGTTAATGGCGGGGATCGAAGCTAATTTCGGTCCCCGCCGTTACAGTCGGATGTCAGCTGTAAGATACAGCTGAGATCCGGTGATGATGGGACCGGCTCAGCTTCTGAGCCGGTGCCAAACGTTTGACGTACATGTACGGCAAGATGCGGGAAGTCAGTACTTTCCATGACGTACATGTACGTCAAATGTCGGGAAGGGGTTAAAACATTGGTGTCTGTACTGTAATTTACATGGCCTGAGGAAGATGCCGGTGCGGCATTGAAACGCGTAGCCTAAATTGTTCAATAAACTTCATCATCTTATAATCTCCGACTTTCATTGAGTAGCAGCGCCGCACTTATTCCCTTCCCGTTTTTCCTGAGCTATAAATTATCTTCATTTGCGGTGACCAGTGGGCCTTACCGGTTGGGATTTCGGCAGCAGCACTCACCCCTACCAGTGATTTCAACGCGATTGTTCTACGGTCCTGTGGTGAGCATTTCATTTGTATCTCACCTACTGTCATTTCTAGGCTTACTCACACTATGTGGCGCCGTGTTTTTTTCCCTTTGTTTCTCTATACAGTGGTTTGGACAGTTAACTAACAGATAACTGTAGATTCGAGAAAGGCTGTCCATGATAGCTCCGTCACAGTAAATAAGCTTTATTATTACCTAAATCTTTGTTACATTCCAATAGAATCTGTAAAGTTTCCTAAATATTTTTATTTTTTGTTAGTGGCTACCAACAGTAATGGCTTCATGTTTGCTAACGTACAGGCGTTATTCAATATTAATACAAAGACAGGTAAGTATGGGGAAATCCATGGAGAAGGTAACATGCGTGAATTCTGGCTAATAATTACTATTCAGTTCTTATAGTTGTGTTGATTCTTGAAATAAGGGTATTATATTAGATACAGATTTATGATAGAGAGCATAGGGCTGTATTTGTATTCAAAATATTGTCTGATGTAAGGGTTGTAGTTGCTAGTAAAACTCTTGGTAGGCCCTGATGTTGTATTTGGTGGGAATATGACTGAGATGGCATGTTATATAAAAAGGTCCAACCTTAGGGATCGACAACATGTGTGGTCGGTCATACAGAGCGACCCTGCTGAAAGGGGCACCACTAATGGCATGGCAACTGAGGCTTGTAACTACCATGAATCTTAATATTGATTGAATAACTATAATATATCTAAATGTTATAGCACTGTTATTAGATTACTATATGTATGATGCTTTTATTTTGTCACTGTATGTTAGTATTATTTGAGCAGTGTATGGTGGTATTTATATTATTTGACACTGCTGTGCCACTGTTATTTGCGAACCATCTAGATGACACTGATATAAAGGGACTATATGGTATAGTCATTTGTATGCTGTATAAGTATGCTGTATAAGAGTACACTATATGGGGAGAGGCAGCAACAGAAGGTACTGGACATAGCACCATACAGCGTCCGGCCAGCCATAACTAATATGACTGATCATATACATATTGGTGGGTATGCTGCATTTAGTCTACAAAGAATTGTCATAGAAATATGATTGGAATTCTGGTCACATGTAAGTTGCATGAGACCACTATAATATCCTCAGTGTTGACAACCACAGTCAGGGGCGGATTATAATGAGGTCAGTCTGGGCACGTGCCCAGGGCCTGAGGTTGTTAAAATTACACCCGGTTAAGAGAACCGTTCCGAAGCAGGACCTCTCACTGTCCTTAGGACACGTATGCAATTGATTACAATTGCGCTCGTGAGACGGGAACAATCAGTTCCCGCCTCGCCATTTGGTGCTTTTATAATGACGCGGTCAACGCGATGGTGTCATCACGCCAACTGCGCCGTTACCCACGGATGAAGCTGCCTGGTTACTGACCAGTGCTATGTCGCTGGAGTACGGTGCGGGAACAGGGACAGGTGAGAATGTTTTTTTTTCTGTGGGCAGCATTGGGGGCGCTATCTACACTGTGCAATATCTACATGGGGCTTTGTGACTGGCGCTATCTATAGAGGGCATTGGGACTGGCATTATCTACAGGGGACATTGTGACTGGCACTATCTACAGGGGCATTGTGACTGGCGCTATCTACAGAGGGCATTATGACTGGTGCTATCTACAGAGGGTATTGTGACTGGCGCTATGTACAGGGTGCAGTGTGAGTGGCGCTATATACAGAGGGCATTGTGACTGGCATTATCTACAAAGAGCATTATGACTGGCGCTATCCACAAGGGGCAGTGTGACTAGTGCTATCTACACTGGGCATTGTGACTGGCATTATCTACAGAGGGCATTGTGACTAGCGCCATCTACAGGGGGCATTGTGACTTGCGCTATCTACAGGGGTCACATGTGACCGGCGCTATCCACAGGGAGCATTGTGAGTGTGTGTGGTGTTTTACTTTACAGTGTTTAACACAATTAAATTCACAGAGTATGGTACTATTATATTCAGGGGCACAGTGTATAGTACTATTATATTCAGGGGGCAGTGTATGCTGCTATTATATTCAGGGGCACAGTGTATAGTACTATTATATTCAGGGGCACAGTTTATAGTACTATTATATTCAGGGGCACAGTGTATAGTACTATTATATTCAGGGGCATGGTGTATAGTATTATTGTACTCAGGGCGCAGTGTGTGATACTATTATATTCAGCAGTACAGTGTAAGGTACTATTATATTCAGGGGCACAAGGTATAGTACTATTATATTCAGGGGCACAGTGTATAGTGCTATTATATTCGGGGCACAGTGTGTAGCACTATTATATTCAGGGGCACAGTGTTTAATACTATTATATTTATTGAGGCATCACCTGTGAGTCACTCAATGTAAATGTTTATTCTCCCTGTGACTGATCAGTACTGTAGTCACCATATGATCTGCAGCGAGATGATGGGTGTATCATTTTTGTGTGTGAAACAACAACCCCCAGCATATCCTAACCATTGTTCTGGCTATACTGTGAGGTGTTGTTTTATGTCGTACAAACTTATATGTCAGGGGTTCAACTAAATTTGTAAATGATCTCTGTACGGAGCTGTATTTGTGCTTGACCTGTATTTATGTACTGAGCTTGGTTCTGGTGTTTTATATATGCACTGAGCTTTGTTCTGGTGCTGTATATATGTACTGAGCTTGGTACTGTTGTTGTATACATGTGCTGAGCTTTGTTCTGGTGCTGTATATATGTACTGAGCTTGGTACTGTTGTTGTATACATGTACTGAGCTTGGTTCTGGTGCTGTATATATATATATATATATATATATATATATAGTTAGCAATCAATTGGAAGAAGGAAGGAGGCTGGCACTGCCAAAACCGCTCAATCGGGATGGGAGTATAGAAGTATGGCTTTCTTTCTATTTGCATGATTGCAGGTAAATTGCCACGGAGTTGCTCATCGAAAGTAAAGCACGATCGGCTGAATATATTGTAGAGGAAAAATCGAGGCACTCACCGAAGCTGGCAAAACAATTTCTTTATTACAAAAAGATCTTAGTCAGGATGTGGAATAGCCTACGGCCGTTTCACGTGCGTACACGCTTTCTCAAGGCCCTGATATATAGTTAGCTTTGTTCTGGTGCTGTGTTTATGTGCTGAGCTTGGTTGTGGTGCTGTATATATATGTAGTGAGCTTTGTTCTGGTGCTATATTCATGTACTGATCTTGGTTCTGGTGCTGTATTTATGTACTGAGTTTGATTCTGGTGCGGTATATATGTACTGAGCTTAGTTCTGGTGCTGTATATATGTACTGAGCTTGGTTCTGGTGCTTTATATATGTATTGAGCTTTGTTCTGGTACTGTATTTATGTGCTGAGCTTTGTTCTGGTGCTGTGTACACATACTGAGCTTTGTTCTAGTGATGTATATATGTACTGAGCTTGGTTATGGTACTTTATATATGTACTGAGCTTTGTTCTGGTGTTGTATTTATGTATTGAGCTTTGTTCTGGTGCTGTATATATGTACTGAGCTTGTTCTGGTGCAGTATATATGTACCAAACTTGTTTCTGGTGCGGTATATATGTACTGAACTTGGTTCTGGTGTTGTATTTATGTACTGAGCTTGGTTCTGGTGATGTATATATATATATATATATATATATATATGTACCAAGCTTTTTTTTGGTTCTGGAACTGTATTTATGTACTGAGTTTGGTTCTAGTGCTGTATATATGTACTAAGCTTAGTTCTGGTGCTGTATTTATGTACTGAGCTTGGTTCTGGGCCTGTATATATGTACTGAGCTTTGTTCTGGTGCTGTATATATGTACTGAGCTTGTTTCTGGTGATGTATATATGTACTGAGCTTTGTTCTTGTGCTGTATATATGTACTGAGCTTTGTTCTGCTGCTGTATTTATGTACTAAGCTTGATTCTGGAACTGTATTTATGTACTGAGTTTGGTTCTAGTGCTGTATACAGTGAAGGAAATAAGTATTTGATCCCTTGCTGATTTTGTAAGTTTGCCCACTGTCAAAGACATGAACAGTCTAGAATTTTTAGGCTAGGTTAATTTTACCAGTGAGAGATAGATTATATAAAAAAAAAAAAAAAAAAATCACATTGTCAAAATTATATATATATTTATTTGCATTGTGCACAGAGAAATAAGTATTTGATCCCTTTGGCAAACAAGACTTAATACTTGGTGGCAAAACCCTTGTTGGCAAGCACAGCAGTCAGACATTTTTAGTAGTTGATGATGAGGTTTGCACACATGTTAGATGGAATTTTGGCCCACTCCTCTTTGCAGATCATCTGTAAATCATTAAGATTTCGAGGCTGTCACTTGGCAACTTGGATCTTCAGCTCTCTCCATAAGTTTTCGATGGGATTAAGGTCTGGAGACTGGCTAGGCCACTCCATGACCTTAATGTGCTTCTTTTTGAGCCACTCCTTTGTTGCCTTGGCTGTATGTTTCGGGTAATTGTCGTGCTGGAAGACCCAGCCACGAGCCATTTTTAATGTCCTGGTGGAGGGAAGGAGGTTGTCACTCAGGATTTGACGGTACATGGCTCCATCCATTCTCCCATTGATGTGGTGAAGTAGTCCTGTGCCCTTATCAGAGAAACACCCCCAAAACATAATGTTTCCACCTCCATGCTTGACAGTGGGGACGGTGTTCTTTGGGTCATAGGCAGCATTTCTCTTCATCCAAAAACGGTGAGTTGAGTTAATGACAAAGAGCTCAATTTTAGTCTCACCTGACCACAGCACCTTCTCCCAATCACACTCAGAATCATCCAGATGTTCATTTGCAAACTTCAGACGGGCCTGTACATGTGCCTTCTTGAGCAGGGGGACCTTGCGGGCACTGCAGGATTTTAATCCATTACGGCGTAATGTGTTACCAATGGTTTTCTTGGTGACTGTGGTCCCAGCTGCCTTGAGATCATTAACAAGTTCCCCCCCGTGTAGTTTTCGGCTGAGCTCTCACCTTCCTCAGGATCAAGGATACCCCACGAGGTGAGATTTTGCATGGAGCCCCAGATCGATGTCGATTGACAGTCATTTTGTATGTCTTCCATTTTCTTACTATTGCACCAACAGTTGTCTCCTTCTCACCCAGCGTCTTACTTATGGTTTTGTAGCCGATTCCAGCCTTGTGCAGGTCTATGATCTTGTCCCTGACATCCTTAGAAAGCTCTTTGGTCTTGCCCATGTTGTAGAGGTTAGAGTCAGACTGATTAATTGAGTCTGTGGACAGGAGTCTTTTATACAGGTGACCATGTAAGACAGCTGTCTTTAATGCAGGCATCAAGTTGATTTGGAGCATGTAACTGGTCTGGAGGAGGCTGAACTTTTAATGGTTGGTAGGGGATCAAATACTTATTTCTCTGTGCACAATGCAAATAAATATATATAATTTTGACAATGTGATTTTATATATTTTTTTTATATAATCTATCTCTCACTGGTAAAATTAACCTAGCCTAAAAATTTTAGACTGTTCATGACTTTGACAGTGGGCAAACTTACAAAATCAGCAAGGGATCAAATACTTATTTCCTCCACTGTATATGTAATAATCTTTGTTCTGTTGCTGTATATAGTGTATGTACTGAGCTTTGTTCTGGTGCTGTATTTATATACTGAGCTTAGTTCTGATGCTGTGCTTATGCACTGAGTTTGGTTCTAGTGCTGTATATATGTACTGAGTTTAGTTCTGGTGCTGTATTTATGTACTAAGTGTAGCGTCCATCGGGATTACTCACCCCCCCCCCCGATGGCCGCAGCCATGGATCTCTGAGCGCTGGCCCACATCTCCTCCCTAGAAGACACCAGCATTCACTTCCGCTCCGTTCTGTTGTGTCCCGTAGGGTGTGCACGCACGCGCATACCCGGCCTTAAAGGGCCAGTGCGCATATGAAAATAATCATTAATTAGCCCATGATCACCTTGGACTATAAGAAGGACCCTGCCCCTTTACTCCTTGCCTGAGCGTTGTTGTGTTTACCCGTGTTAGTCTTGCAAATGTTGTATATATGTACTGAGCTTTGTTCTGTTGATGTATATATGTACTGAGCTTGGTTCTGGTGCTGTATATATGTATTGATCTTGTTTCTGGTACTGTATATATGTACTGAGCTTGGTTCTAGGGTTGTATTTATGTACTGAGCTTGGTGCTTGGGCTGTATATATGTACTGAGCTTTGTTCTGGTGCTGTATATATATATATATATATTGAGCTTTGTTCTGGTGCTGTATATATGTACTGAGCTTTGTACTGGTGCTGTATATATGTACTGAGCTTTGTTCTGGTTCTGTATATATGTACTGAGCTTGATTCTGGTGCTGTATTTATGTACTAAGCTTGATTCTGGAACTGTATTTATGTACTGAGTTTGGTTCTAGTGCTGTATATATGTACTGAGCTTAGTTCTGGTGCTGTATTTTTGTACTGAGCTTGGTTATGGGCTGAGTTCTGGTTCTGTATTTATGTACTGAGCTTTGTTCTGGGCCTGTATATATGTACTGAGCTTTGTTCTGGTGCTGTATATATGTACTGAGTTTGGTTCTGGTGCTGTATATATGTACTGAGCTTTGTTTTGGTGCTGTATATATGTACTGAGCTTTGTTCTGGTGCTTTATATATGTACTGAGCTTGGTTCTGGTGCTGTATATATATATTGAGCTTTGTTCTGGTGCTGTATATATGTACTGAGCTTGGTTCTGGTGCTGTATTTATGTATTAAGCTTGATTCTGGAACTGTATTTATGTACTGAGTTTTGTTCTAGTGCTGTATATATATAATAATCTTGGTTCTGTTGCTGTATACAGTATATGTATTGCGCTTCTCTCTGGTGCTGTATGTATGTACTGAGCTTTGTTCTGGTGCTGTATATATGTATTGAGCTTTGTTCTGGTACTGTATTTGTGTGCTGAGCTTTGCTCTGGTGTTGTATTTATGTACTGAGCTTTGTTCTGGTGCTGTGTTTATGTACTGAGCTTGGTTCTGGTGCTGTATATATATGTACTGAGCTTTGTTCTGGTGTTGTATTTATGTACTGTGCTTGGTTCTGGGGCTGTATTTATGTACTTAGCTTGGTTCTCGGGCTGTATATGTACTGAGCTTGGTTCTGGGGCTGTATGTATTTACCTTATCTTAAGGTAAAAGTAGATGTTAAATCTACTTTTACGTTAAAAGAAGGCAAATATATACAGTAAAAACTAAACCCAAAAAAACATGGAGGAATCTATGTTTTTTTCCAATTCAACCATTATATGGTACTTTAAATCGTGTCATTAAAAATTATAACTCCTCCCGCAAAAATGAATCCTTCACACACCACTCCATTGATGTAAAAATAAAAAAGTTATGGCTCTAGGAAGGCGGCGAGTGAAAAATTGACTTTAAGGGGTTAAAAAACAGAGATTAGTTCTTTAACTGGTTGCCGACACAGGATGAGAATACTCGTCCTGAGCGGCGGGTACTTGGAGCATTAGGACGAGTATTCTCGTCCTGTCTGACAGCCAGTGTACGCGCGCCATGATGAGCGGGGCAACAGGTGTAACGGCTGTAATACACAGCCGCAGCCCTGCTCTATCGGCGGAAAGCAGGGAAACCGCTTCTCTCCACCGTTAACCCCTTGAATGTCGCGATCAAAGCTGATCTCGACATTCAAAGCTAAAGTAATAAGGAAGTCTCCCCTTTGATCGCGTCGCAGGAAATCTCTGTGACGCGAAAAATGGCTATACCTGATATAGGCAGACAGCCCAGGGTCCATTGAAGGACCCCAGGGCTGTCAGACCATATTTCCTGTTGTTAGGGCATACTGAGGTATGTCCTAACAACTGCCTGTGTACAATCAGTACACAGGCTAATGTATAGGCATATATGCCAGTACATTAATGTTCAAAAATAAAAATCTAAATGAAAAATCCCTCTATGGGATTTTTAAAAAAAGTTAAAGAGACTATGTCACCACATTATAAGTGTCCTATCTCCTACATAAGGAGATAGGCGCTGTAATGTAGGTCACAGTAATGCTTTTTATTTAAAAAAACAATCTTTTTTCACAACGTTAGGAGCGATTTTGGTTTATGCTAATAAGCTTTCTGTAATGACGGGGGTGGGGAGACAGACAAGTGAGCCCTAATCTACCCACCACTCAGTCCCTGCCTACTTGCATCGACCCGCCCTAGGCGACGGGGTACAACTGGGCGACGGTCCCTACGCTCAATAAGTGCACGACAGACAAACAGACAAGGGTACACAGAGCTAGGGGGAGAAAGGGGCAGTTGCCCACGGCAAAACCGTGAACAACAAGAGAAGTGAACAAGCTGAGTCAAACCAGAAGAGTACGAGGTGCCAAACGCAGAGCAGAAGAGTAGTAAACAAGCCAAGTCAAACTAGGAGTGTACGAGGTACCAAACGCAGAGCAGGAGAGTAGTCCGCAAGCCGGGGTCAATATGAAGCGAGGAAAATGGTACAAGAAGCTGCAGCAGGGCCAGGAAACCAAACGAGAAGAATCACAAGCAAAGGAGGAACAGGAAAGGCAGGTATAAATAGACAGAGGGCGGGAGCTAGCTCCGTCTGGCCAGGCTGTGATAGGTTCTCCCACTCCTAAGCCTGCCACCCTGAGTAGTGGAAGATGGAGTTAGTCTCACAGACATAGAAGCAGGTGCAGACTGATTATCTATGGGCGTTAACCCCGAAGCTGTGCCTGGCAGATCCTTTACAGTACCCCCCCCTTTTATGAGGGGCCACCAGACCCTTTCTAAGTGGACCTTGTTTACTGGAGAAACTAAGGTCAAACCTCCTGACCAATATCCCAGCGTGAACATCCCGAGCGGGTACCCAAGTCCTCTCCTCAGGCCCGTATCCTCTCCAATGGACCAGGTACTGGAGGGAGCCTTGGAGCATCCTGCTGTCCACAATCTTGGCCACCTCGAATTCTGCCCCCTCAGGGGTGAGAACAGGGACCGGAGGTTTCCTCGAGGGAGCCAAGGACGGGGAGCAGAGTTTAAGGAGGGAGGCATGGGACACGTCGTGTACTTGAAAAGATGGGGGCAACTCCAGTCGGAAGGAGACAGGATTGAGGACTTCAATAACCTTGTACGGCCCTATAAACCGGGGAGCAAACTTCTTGGACGGGACCTTAAGGTGCAAATTTTTAGACGATAGCCACACCAGATCCCCGAACATAAACAAGGGGTTAGCAGAACGTTTTCTATCTGCCTGAGTTTTTTGTATGCTCTGGGACGCCTCTAGGTTCTTCTGAACCTGAGCCCAGACTGTGCACAGTTCTCGATGAACGACCTCTACCTCGTGATCAAAATACAAGCAGGATCTTCCTCCGAAGGAGGGCTGGCCATGAAGCTACGTGACAGTGCATCAGCCTTAACATTTTTAGACCCAGCCCTATAGGTAACCACAAAGTTGAATCTGGTAAAAAATAACGCCCAACGAGCTTGTCTCGGGTTTAGCCTCCGGGCAGATTCTAGGAAAACCAGATTCTTGTGGTCGGTAAGGACCGTTACCTGGTGCCTAGCCCCCTCCAGGAAGTGGCGCCACTCTTCAAATGCCCATTTAATGGCTAAGAGTTCGCGGTTGCCAATATCATAGTTACTCTCAGTGGGTGAAAACTTCCTGGAGAAGTAGGCACAGGGACGGAGATGGGTGAGGGACCTGTTCCCCTGGGACAAGACAGCCCCCACTCCCACCTCGGACGCGTCAACCTCCACGATAAATGGCTCCATTTTGTTGGGCTGAACCAGCATGGGGGCCAAGATAAAGCACTTCTTAAGGACCTCAAAAGCCTGGACAGCCTCAGGAGGCCAGTGGATGAGATCAGCACCTTTGCGAGTAAGATCCGTAAGAGGCTTAGCGATGACCGAGAAGTTAGCAATAAACCTCCTGTAATAATTAGCGAACCCCAGGGAGCACTGTAACGCCTTCAGGGAGGCAGGTTGGACCCATTCCGCCACAGCCTGGATCTTGGCGGGGTCCATGCGGAATTCATGAGGAGTGAGGATTTGGCTCAAAAATGGTATCTCCTGCACCCCAAACACACATTTTTCGGTCTTAGCAAACAGTTTGTTTTCTCGAAGGACCTGGAGCACCTTCCTGACATGCTCAATGTGGGAGGACCAGTCCTTGGAAAACACAAGTATGTCATCAAGGTACACTACAAGAAATAACCCCAGGTAGTCTCTTAAAATCTCATTTATGAAATTCTGGAAGACCGCGGGAGCATTACACAACCCAAAGGGCATGACGAGGTATTCGAAATGACCTTCGGGCATGTTAAACGCAGTCTTCCACTCATCCCCCTCTTTGATGCGGATAAGGTTATACGCCCCCCCCGTAGATCAAACTTAGAGAACCATTGGGCCCCCTGAACCTGATTAAAGAGATCAGGAATCAGAGGAAGGGGATACTGGTTCCTTACAGTGACCTTATTCAAGCTTCGGTAGTCAATGCATGGCCTAAGACCACCATCCTTCTTCCCTACGAAGAAGAAGCCAGCACCTACCGGAGAAGTAGAGGGGCGAATGTAACCCTTGGCCAGGCATTCCTGGATATACTCTCTCATGGCTTCACGTTCGGGACAAGAGAGATTAAATATCCTACCCTTAGGGAGCTTAGCTCCTGGTACCAAATCGATAGTGCAATCGTATTCTCTATGAGGAGGTAACACTTCGGAGGCCTCCTTAGAGAAAACATCTGCGAAGTCCTGAACAAACTCAGGTAGCGTGTTCACCTCCTCAGGGGGAAAAATAGAATTAACAGAAAAACATGACGTCAAGCATTCATTACCCCATTTGGTAAGCTCCCAGTATTCCAGTCAAACGTGGGATTATGCAACTGCAACCAGGGAAGGCCTAAAACCAAATCAGACGATAATCCCTGCATTAACAGTACAGAGCACTGCTCCAAATGCATGGAGCCAACAAGGAGTTCAAAAACAGGGGTATGCTGTGTAAAATAACCATTAGCAAGAGGAGTGGAGTCGATACCCACTACCTGGACAGGTTTAGGCAAATCAATCAAAGGCATAGCTAGAGACATAGCAAATTCCACAGACATGATATTAGCAGAAGACCCTGAATCCACGAAGGCACTGCCGGTAGCAGACCTACCACCAAAAGAGAACTGAAAGGGAAGCAAGATTTTATTAAGTTTAATATTTACGGGAAATACCTGTGCGCCCAAGTGACCTCCCCGATGATCACTTAGGCGCGGAAGTTCTCTGGCTGCATTCTTACGCTTAGGACAGTTGTTCACTTGATGCTTGTCATCCCCACTGTAGAAGCAGAGACCATTCTTCCTGCGGAAATCTCTACGTTGTTGGGGGGACACGGAGGCCCCGAGTTGCATAGGTACCTCCGAGTCTTCCGGGGAGGAACGAAGCAACGGAACGTCGGGAGGCATCATGGGGGAGTCAGAGGAGAAAATATCAAGACGTTCAAGTCGTCGTTCCCTGAGACGTCGGTCAAGTCGTACCACTAAAGCCATAACCTGGTCTAGGGAGTCAGAAGAGGGATAACTAACTAGCAGATCTTTCAGGGCGTTCGACAGACCCAACCTAAACTGGCACCTTAAAGCAGGGTCATTCCACCGAGAAGCTACGCACCACTTCCTAAAGTCAGAGCAATACTCCTCAACAGGTCTCTTACCCTGACGTAAGGTCACCAGCTGACTCTCGGCAAAAGCAGTCTTGTCAGTCTCGTCATAGATGAGTCCGAGAGCAGAAAAGAAAAGATCAACGGAGGAAAGTTCAGGGGCGTCAGGAGCCAAGGAGAAGGCCCATTCTTGGGGCCCTTCCTGGAGCCGGGACATAATTATACCCACCCGCTGGCTCTCAGAACCTGAGGAGTGGGGCTTTAAACGAAAATAGAGCCTACAACTCTCCCGAAAGGAGAGAAAAGTCTTCCGGTCCCCTGAGAACCGGTCGGGCAACTTGAGGTGGGGTTCAAGAGGTGAGGTGAGGGGTACTACCATGGTAGCATCAGGCTGGTTGACCCTCTGAGCCAGGGCCTGGACCTGTAGGGAGAGACCCTGCATTTGCTGAGCCAGGGTCTCAATGGGGTCCATAGTGGTGTCAGGGATCAGGGTAGACTAGGTATTGGCTTGTGATTATGTAATGACTGGGGTGGGGAGACAGACAAGTGAGCCCTAATCTACCCACCACTCAGTCCCTGCCTACTTGCAACGACCCGCCCTAGGCGACGGGGTACAACTGGGCGACGGTCCCTACGCTCAATAAGTGCACGACAGACAAACAGACAAGGGTACACAGAGCTAGGGGGAGAAAGGGGCAGTTGCCCACGGCAAAACCGTGAGCAACAAGAGAAGTGAACAAGCCGAGTCAAACCAGGAGTGTACGAGGTACCAAACGCAGAGCAGGAGAGTAGTCAGCAAGCCGGGGTCAATATGAAGCAAGGACAATGGTACAAGAAGCTGCAGCAGGGCCAGGAAACCAAACGAGAAGAATTACAAGCAAAGGAGGAACAGGAAAGGCAGGTATAAATAGACAGAGGGCGGGAGCTAGCTCCGTCTGGCCAGGCTGTGATAGGTTCTCCCACTACTAAGCCTGCCACCCTGAGTGGTGGAAGATGGAGTCAGTCTCACAGACATAGAAGCAGGTGCAGACTGATTATCTATGGGCGTTAACCCCGAAGCTGTGCCTGGCAGATCCTTTACACTTTCTTAATGCCCAAGTGGGCGTACTTTTACTTTCGACCAAGTGGGCGTTGTACAGAGGAGTGCATGACGCTGACCAATCAGCATCATGCACTCCTCTCCATTCATTTACACTGCACTAGCGATATAGTTATATCACTATGTGCAGCTACAAACACAAGCCCTAACATTACTACAGTGTCCTGATAATGAATACACATGACCATCCAGCCTGGACGTCATGTGTACTCAGAATCCTGACACTTCTGACTCTTTTCTGTGAGATTTACAGCAACGGATACGAAATCTCGTTTACCTCGTAATCACGCGAGATTTCGTATCCGTTGCTGGAATCTGGGCATGAGAATGTTAAAGAATACTGGTCATAATAGGCAGTTACTATATACAATTGGGTCCAGGAGTTTTCAGACAGGGACACAATATTTAGAATTTAGTGTTTGTACATCCCCACTATGACACACAGAAATCGAGGTGTGATTGATGTGCAGACATTAGTTTAAATTCAACTACAGACATTTTTTACATAGTTCCCTCATTTTCACATGCTCAAAAGTAATCAAACAATTGACTGATGAGCAGTATCACGGCTGGGTATGGCTTGTTCCCTCCTTATTTCATGACAAATTAAGGAGATAAAAGGTCTGGAGTTAATTCCACATGTTGAATATTTACATTTGGTATCTGTTCATGGGAACTCTCTCTCAATATACAGACCAAAGTGGTATCAATGTGTCACGATCTGTGGGTATGTGGACCCACTGGGCCGTACCGCCGTAGCGGGATAGCAGCTGGCAAAACTGTATACCAAGTCAATGTCTATAGTCCGAGTAAAGGTACCTGTGGTAGCGATGGTTAGGCTTGGATGGGACCTTGGCAGTAGATACCAGGCATGGTGTAACACAGCAGGCGTGATCGGTGGCACAACACGACTACAACTCTCTAAGGCACAGGAACAAGGTAGCACAGGATACAGGTAGCAGGTACAGGAACACTGGGAACTGGAAAACACTAAGAGACCATTTGCAAGGACTAACACGGGTAAACACAACAACCTTCAGGCAATGAAGGAAGGGGCAGGGCCTTCTTATAGTTCAGGGTGAGTATAGGCTAATGAATGATTATCTTCATGTGCACGCGCTGGCCCTTTAACCCCTTCCCGCTCCTGGACGTACTATTAGGTCATGGCAGCTGTATCGTTCGTGCTCCATGACCTAATAGTACGTCTCGGGAGTAACGGCCGTTTCGTCCGTCCTCCCGACACATACAGGAGCTGTGACAGCTGCTGTCTTGTTCAGCAGCTCTCACAGCTCCTACAGCGGGGACCGATCGCTGTGTCCCCGCTGATTAACCCCTTAAAAGCCGCGTTCTATAGAGATCGCGGCTTTTTAGGGGTTAAGCTGCCATCGCTGGCCTGCTACGCGATAGCGGCCGGCGATGGTGACTATGGCAACCGGACACCAAACAATGGCGTCCGGCTATGCCATAGACGGAAGCCTAGTGGGTCCTGACAACGTCAGGACCCACTATGCTCGCTGTCAGTGAGTAGCTGACAGTTCTAATACACTGCACTACGCATGTAGTGCAGTGTATTAGAATAGCGATCAGGGCCTCCTGCCCTCAAGTCCCCTAGTGGGACAAAGTAATAAAGTAAAAAAAAAGTAAAAAAAGATGTGTAGAAATAAGAAAATAAAAGTTTTAAAAGTATTAAAAGTAAAAATCCCCCCTTTTCCCTTATCAGTCATTTATTATTAATAAAAATATATAACAAACAAATAAACTATACATAATTGGTATTGCCGCGTCCGTAACGGCCTGAACTACAAAATTATTTAGTTATTTATCCCGCACGGTGAACGCCGTAAAAGAAAACAATAATAAACCGTATCACAATTGTTTGGTCACGTCACCTCCCAAAAAATGGAATAAATAGAGATCAAAAAGTCGCATGTACCGAAAAATGGTACTGATCGAAACTACAGTTCGTTACGCAAAAAATAAGTCCTCGCTCTGCTTTATTGATTGAAAAATAAAAAAGTTCTGGCTCTTAGAATAAGGTAACACAAAAAGTGAATGATTTTTTACCAAACGTATTTTATTGTGCAAACGCCATAAGACATAAAAAAAAACTATAAACATCTGGTATCGCCGTAATCGTATCGCCCCGCAGAATAAAGTGAATATGTCATTTATAGCGCATGGTGAACGCTGTAAAAAAAAAGAATAAAAAAACAATAGTAGAATTGCTGTTTTTTAGTCACCACGCCACCTAAAAATAGAATAAAAACTGATCAAAAAGCAGCATGCACCCCAGGAAAACTACAATGAATTCCTCAAGGGGTCTAGTTTCCAAATTGGGGTCACTGTTGGGGGGTTCCCAATGTTTTGGCACCACAAGACCTCTTCAAACCGGACATAGTGCCTAATAAAAAAGAGGCCTCAAAATCCACTAGGTGCTCCTTTGCTTCTGAGGCCGCTCCTTCAGTCCATTACCGCACTAGGGCCACATGTGGGATATTTCTCAAAACTGTAGAATCTGGGCAATAAGTATTAAGTTGCGTTTCTCTGGTAAAACCTTTTGTGTTATAAAAAAAATGGTATAAAGAGGATTTTCTGACAAAAAGAAAAATGTAAATTTCACCTCTACTTTGCTCTAAATTCCTGTGAAACACCTAAAGCGTTCATAAACGTTCTAAATGCTGTTGTGAATACTTTGAGGGGTCTAGTTTCTAAAATGGGGTATTTGATAGGGGTTTCTAATACATGGGCCCCTCAAAGCAACTTCAGAACTGAACTGGAACCTAAAAAAAGAAATAAATTAGGCAATACTTCGCTTCTTACATTATACTTATAATGAGCCATGCCCACCCCGAGATGACCCCAGTTTTGACCGTTTGTATAAACGGAGACCCCTATTAGACCGTTCCAGTGGCCGGTTTTCTTAAGCATACACCCCCGAGAAGTGTATTTCTATTGATGAGTCCCTGGTACATTTTAAAGGGAGGGTTCAATTCCGCGAGTACCTGCCGGGTAAGAGGGCAAGGTATGGCGTGAAGATGTATAAGCTGCGAGAGTGCATCAGGGTATTCCTACAGGTTTAGGATATATGAAGGAAAGGCCACCCCCAAACCAGACTGCATCCTGGACTACAATAGGTACATGGGAGGGATGGACTTGTAAGATCAAATCCTGAAGCCCTACAGCGCCATGCGGTGGGGTATAAGAAGCTAGCCGTGCACATCATACAGATGGCTTTGTACAATGCGTACGTGCTACGTCGATGTGCAGGCCAGACGGGAACTTTCCTGGAATTTCAAGAGGTGATTATCAAGAACCTAATCTTTAGGGCCCAAGAAGGGGGGGCACCCAGTACTTCTGGAAGCGGGGCCACACGCATCGTACCAGGGCGGCAACACTTTCCAGGAGAAGTTCCCCAAACTGGCAAGAAGGGAAAAAGTCAAAAGAGGTGCAAAGTCTGCTATAAGAGGGCGATAAGGGATGACACAATATATCAATGTGACACGTGTCCCGAATAACCAGAGCTCTGTATGAAAGAGTATTTTAAAATTTATCATACATCCCTTGGTTTATAATTTACCCCAATTTTACTTACCCTGATGCACTCCGTACAGCTTATCCCCCTCGTCTTTCCCCTCTGAGCCCTGCTGTGTGCCCAGGCAGCTGATAACAGCCACATGTAGGGTATTGCCATACCCGGGAGAACCCACATTACAGTTTATGGGGTGTAGGTCTCTGGTTAAAATGCTCACTACACCTCTAGATGAATGCCTTAAGGGTGTAGTTTTTAAAACGGGGTCACTTCTTGCGGGTTTCAACTGTACTGGTACCTCAGGTGCTTCTGCATACATGACTTCGCACTAGAAAATCCCCAGTAGGGCAAATGGTGGTCCTTTCCTTCTGAGCCCTCCCATGGGCCCAAACGGCAGTTTATCACAACAAATGGGGTATTGCGGCACTCAGAACAAATTGCGCAACAGAATGGGGTATTTTGTTTCTTGTGAAAATAAGACATTTTCAGCCAAAACTACATATTATTTGAAAAAAATAATTTTGTTTTCATTCCCAGCCCAATTCAAATAAGTTCTGTGAAAAAACTATGGGGTCAAAATGGTCACAACACCCATAAATGAATTCCTTGAGGGGTGTAGTTTCCAAAATGGGGTCATTTGTGGTTGATTTCTATTGCTTTGATACCTCTGGGGCTCTGCAAATGCGACATGGCATCTGAAGACCAATCCAGCAAAATCTGGACTCCAAAGAACACACAGCGCTCCTTTCCTTCTGAGCCCTCCCATGGACCCAAACGGCAGTTTATCACCACAAGTGGGGTATTGCCGCACTCAGGACAAATTGGGCAACAAAATGGACTATTTTATTTCTTGTGAAAATAAGAATTTTTGAGCTAAAATGACATATTATTGGAAAACATATATTTTTTTTAAATTCCCAGCCCAATTCAAATAAGTTCTGTGAAGAAACTATGGGGTCTAAATGGTCACATTACCCATAAATGAATTCCTTGAGGGGTGTAGTTTCCAAAATGGGGTCACTTCTGGTGGGTTTCCATTGCTTTGATACCTCTGGGGCTCTGCAAATGCGACATGGCACCCGAAAACCAAACCAGCAAAATCTGTACTCCAAAGAACACACAGCGCTCCTTCCCTTCTGAGGCCTCCCATGGGCCCAAACGGCAGTTTATTGCCACAAATGGGGTATTGCTGCACTCAGGAGAAATTGGGCAACAAAATTGAGTATTTTGTTCCCTGTGAAAATAAGAAATTTTGATAAAAAATTACATCTTATTGGAAAAAATGTAATTTCTTTAATGTCACAGCCCAATTGAAATAGGTGCTATGAAAAAACTGTGTGGGCAAAATGCTAACAACAACCATAAATGAATTCCTTGAGGGGTGTAGTTTCCAAAATGGGGTCACTTCTGGTGGGTTTCCATTGCTTTGATACCTCTGAGGCTCTGCAAATGCGACATGGCACCCGAAAACCAATCCAGCAAAATCTGGACTCCAACAAACATATAGCACTCCTTTCATTCTGAGCCCTCCCATGGGCCCAAACGGCAGTTTATCACCACAAATGGGGTATTGCCACACTAAGGACAAATTGGGCAACAAAATGGGGTATTTTGTTCCCTGTGAAAATTAGAAATTTTGATCACAAATGACATTTTATTGGAAAAAATTAAAAATTTTTCATTTGACAGCCCAATTCAAATACGTGATGTGAAAAAACTGTGCGGTCAAAATGGTAACAACAACCATAAATTAATTCCTTGAGGGGTGTAGTTTCCAAAATGGGGTCACTATTGGGGGATTCCTACTGTTTTGGCACCTCAACACCTCTTCAAACCTGCCATGCTGCCTAAAATATATTCTAATAAAAAAGAGGACTCAAAATGCACTAGGTGCTTCTTTTCTTCTAGGGCTTGTGTTTTAGTCCACAAGCGCAGTAGGGCCACATGTGGGACATTTCTAAAAACTGCAGAATCTGGACAATACATATTTAGTAGTGTTTCTCTGGTAAAACCTTTCCTTGAAACAGAGAAAAAAATGAATAAAATTGAAATTCAGCAAGAAAAATGAAATTGGCAAATTTCACCTCCACTTTGCTTTAATTCCTGTGAAATGCCTGAAGGGTTAAAAAACTTTCTAAATGCTGTTTTGAATACTTTGAGGGGTCTAGTTTTTAAAATGGGGTGTTTTATCAGGGTTTCTAATACATAGGCCCCACAAAGCCACTTCAGAACTCAAGAGGTACCTTAAAAAAAAAGGCTTTTGAAATTTTCTTAAAAATATGAGAAATTGCTGTTTATGTTCTAAGCCTTGTAACGTCCAAGAAAAATAAAAGAATGTTCAAAAAATGATTCCAATCTAAAGTAGACATATGGGAAATGTGAACTAGTAACTATTTTGGGTGGTATAACCGTCTGTTTTACAAGCAGATGCATTTAAATTCTGAAAAATGCAATTTTTTCAAAATTTTCTCTAAATTTTGCAATTTTTCACCAATAAACACTGAATATATCGACCAAATTTTACCACGAACATGAAGCCCAATGTGTCACGAGAAAACAATCTCAGAATCGCTTGGGTAGGTTTAAGCATTCCGACGTTATTACCACATAAAGTGAAATACGTCAGATTTGAAAAATGGGCTCTGAGCCTTAAGGCCAAAACTAGGCTGCGTCCTTAAGGGGTTAAGGATGGGCACAAGTGTGTGTGCACATCCTACGGGACACTGGCGTCTTCTGAGGAGGAGATTCGGACCAGCGTTCATGGATCCATGGCTGCGGCCGTCGGCGGGTGAGTAATCCCTACGGTCCGTGGCCATGGGCGTTACACAACGCAAATGAAGGACGCCAACAGTAGTCTGACAAAAAAAAACAATAAAAACCATCAGACAGATAGCAGAAACCTTAGGGCAGAACAAATCAACAATTTGTTAAATTTTTTTTAAAAGAAGGAATGCACTAGTGAGCTTATCAATGCCAAAAGGCCTGGAAAACAACTAAAGTGGATGATCGCAGAATTCTTTTCTTAGTTAGAAAAAGCCCTTCACAACATCTAACCAAGTCAAGAACACTCTCGGGGAGGTAGGCATATCATTGTCAAAGTCTACAATTAAGAGATGCCTTCAGGAATGTAAATACAGAGGGTTTGTCTCAAGATGCAAACCACTTTTAAACACTAAGGTTTCAAGCACACTTCAGTGATTTTCTTCAGTGTGCTATCCATTTTTTTAACCACTGGTAACACCCAAGAACAGAAAGGCCAGATCAGACTTTACTAGAAAACATCTTAAAAAGCTTCCCAGTTCTGGAACAAGATTCTGTGGGCAGATGAAACCAAGATGAACTTGAACTGTCTTTGAATTATGTTCATGTAATTGTATGTGTTTCTGTATGAACAGGTGTCAATGACTTTCCCTGGGGCGAAAAGTTTTAATTATAAGGCAATCTCTTCATCTACCCGGGCCTAGAACACAATAGGACTTGTGATCAGGGGATAGAGAAAATGCGCAAGCTCTCTTTGCAGAGCTTATGTGAAGCATGGAGAAGGCCTCGCTAAGCCCAGGGCTGTCGAATTTGCTGGTGGACATGGCTACATCTAGGGTATTGTGGGCTCCAGGCAGTGTCACTCCCAGACGCCATGTTGTGGGAGGTCCCAGGCACACAGGATCAGAAACCTCCGAGAAGCGCAAGTGTAGGCTTGTAAGTATGCGTCTCGGGCAGAAAGTTGAGCTTGAACAGATGGTGTAAAAGTGAGAATGTTGCCGCCAAAGGTTGGGCTTTATCCGGTGAAAGGAGAGTCATCTTCCACCCTCGTGCAGTCTATAAGAGAGTGCTTGTTGATCCTGGGATATGGGTGGAGTCACTACAGTAGTTGTCCACCCATATTACAGTGTTTAAAGACTACAGTGCTGAGTTGCCAAGCAGGGTAGAACCCACTGAGAAGGCTGTGAGTAGCTGAATTGCCAAGCAGGGTGAAAGCCGCAGAGGCCTGCGGAATGCCAAAGTTGTCAAGTGAGGCGGGGTACCGCTGAACAAGCCTTCTGTGTATGCAAGAGTTAATAACAGGGAAGTCATCTCTGCCAACTAGTGTAAAAAGTTTCCGTTTACAAAAACTGTGTTAATACATGTGTAAAGTTGTAAGAATTCTGGATCTCCAAGCGAAGTCGATTTCCAGTTAAGATTAAATTTGTTGTATCATCCGTGTCTGCAACATTTATGCCCTGTGGACTACTATATAGGATAAAAAATAAAAAACAAAGCGCACATAGTGCATGAAACGGTAAGGTGCTTGTTACGTAGGAGGTGACAGGTTTATGATCACCTGGAAGCGTTATGCTGGGAGCATAACATCCACTCACGTATATTTCAAAAGTCCTTTGTGGTATTAAAGGTATGCAGGAAGGTGCAGCCGGAGATCCGGTTCGAGGGCTGAGAACAGTCTCGATGTTTCAGTAGTAGAACAGTATAGGAAAAGGCGGATATTCCCTCTGGCGCAACCTATATGGGAGTTATAACGTACTACTCACTTAGTAGACAGGAGAGTAAAAAAGTAGAACTTTATTTGTACAAATAAAGTTCTACTTTTTTACTCACCTGTCTGCTAAGTGAGTAGTACGTTATAACTCCCATATAGGTTGCGCCAGGGGGAATATCCGCCTTTTCCTATACTGTTCTACTACTGTGGACTACTATAACCATTTCGTACCAAGGACTTCCTTGCGGATGTCCTGGTCCCCCGTTGACCTGGGCCATGCGCCCATTCCGAGGCAGCTGTTACAAACTTGAACCAGAATAGTTGGAAGAGAATAGTATGGAGAAAGAAAGGGAGAGCTCAGGATCCCAAGTATACCACATCATCTGTCACCCATGGTGGATATGGTATGGGCATGGGCATGTATGGCTACCAATAGAGCTGGGTCACTGATGTTTTTCCTGAGCTGACTGGAGATAGTAGTATCAGGATGAATTCTGAAGTGTATAGAGAGATAATTTCTGCCTAGAGTCAGTCAAATGCTGCAAAATTGATAGGATGGTGCTTCACAGTACAATGACCCAAAACACGTAGTAAAAGCATCCCTAGAGCTTCTTAAGCAAAAGAAATTGAATATTCTTCAATGGTTGAATCAGTTATCTGATCTCAACCTGATTGAGAATGCATTCCACCTACAGAAGACAAAACTAAATTCAGAAAGACCCTCAAACAACCAGAAACCGAAGACGGCTTCAGTAATTTCAAAGCATTTTAAGGCGAAAACTCAGCATTTGGTGACGATCATGAGTTTCAAACTTCAGGCAGTCATTGACTACAAATAATAAGAATCCAAGTATTAAAAATAATCCTTATATTTAAAAGCATGTTAGTTTGTCCAATAACTTTTGAGCCTGTAAAAATGGAGGGACTATCTAAAAAATGGCTGGAATTCGTAAACAGTTAATATTTGTTAACCCCTTGACTTAAAACTGAAAGTCTACACTTCAATCACATCTTCATTTTGCTTCAAATCCATTGTGGTGATGTACGGAGGCTAAATTGTGAAAATTGTGTCACCCTCCAAATACTGCTATAAAATCCTTCTTCCTAAGATATCCTTCTCATGCCCACAACATAACCCTTGGCAAGGAATGAATAACAATACAGAGAGTGGATAACATGAAAATAAGTTGTAGTTGGTTGATTATTTATAAAAAGTTGTACTTGTGAATGAGAACTTGTGAATTATGCAATGAACAGGCAGAATGTTATGTGAAGAACCAATGGTCAATCGTTCTGAGTAGCCAAGGCAACAAACTGAAATAGACATAGAAATTGGAGAGAGATTACTAATATTTGCATCTGCCATCATCATAAAACATGTCCACATAAACTTGAATTATACTATGATGGTGTAGGACAAGCTCATGCATTGTTGAGAGTAGTCTTGGTAGGAACCTCTGGTTCTCAGTGAAAACACAGACTTAAAGGGACTGTTTGAGATTGGAAAAAGCGTCTCCTTCTTTTTTTCAGAAACAGTGCCAAACTTGTCCATGGATTGTGTCTGGTATTGCAGCTCAACCCTTTTCACTTAAATGGAGCTGAGCGACAATACCAGATTCAGCCCACGGAGCCCAAGCAGTCTATACATCATATAGCACACTGTGGGAAATGTACCTAGCAAAAGATAATGGCCAAAATGCAGTCCATGGCGTGTGTCAAATTTGTGTTCTTGACACTTTTAATGCCTACTTCAGCTGGTGTATAATGCGCCAAATTTATTAAAGATGTGGTGCAAACGAAGGAAGGTAAATCTATCTAATGTGTCTAGCAAGTTGTACAAATGCTGTATGTCCTATTTTGCTAAATTTGGCCCAATTTGCACCATTTTAGGCAATTTGTAAATCCATGCATCCTCCAACACTATTGTTAAACCCCCAACTTTGTCTATAAGTCGCTCATGTCTTATTAGGCAATGGTTTAGTAGTTTGACATATAGCAGTTACATGTAGCAAAGTATTAAAGTCTTTGCACCAGGGCCCAGTAGCCTCACCTAGGCCTTATTAGTTGCCACCTCTCACCAATTATACCTGTGCCATCAGTATAGCAGCTCCTCATATGAAAAACACCCCGGTGATCAGATATGTTGTGTGTGGCGTCTGCAGTGAAAATTTAGTATTACATAGTTATATAATTGTTAAGGTAGAAAAAATACGCAGGTCTCTGGCACTGGTTGCTAAATTTAAGTGTATTGTCCACCAATATCCATAAGTCTTTTTCAGTGGCAGTTTTACCCAATGTTTTACCAGTTAATGCATAATTGTAGTATTTTTTTTACTCAACCCAAGTGCATAACCTTACATTTATATCCACAATAAAGTTAATTTGCCATCTCTCTGCCCACGCCTCCAGGTTCCCCAAATCCCTCTGGAGTATTATATTATCGTTCTCTGTGTTTATTACCTTACAAAGCTTAGTATCATCTGCAAATATTAAAATTATACTATGTAAAGCCTCTACAAGGTTATCAAAGGCTATGTTCACCTTTGAAAGGCATTTTTTTTATTAAATAGGTCAATTAGTGTAACTTTATAATTAATTTTTATTAAAAATTATTTTTACTTTTTGAGATACAGCTGCTCTGTATTCATACGCAAGATCCACCTGTAATCTATCACATATAAATTCATAAATTAGATGTGATAGATAACAGGTGGATCCTGCATATCAGAGACACGCAGGAGCTACTTTCACTGAACCCGTCAGTCCCGCAGAACTGACAGGAGCAGGATTTAGCGAACGATACAGCTGCTGTGTATAGAGAATACAGAGCAGCTGTATCTCAAAAAGTAAATTTTTTTTTAATAAAAACTAATTATAAAGTTACACTAATCACACCAACTTGTTTATTAAAAAAATTAATTAAAAATCCCTATCAAAGGTTTACATAGCCTTTAATAAACATATTAAAAAGAAGAGGGCCCAATACTGACCCTACTAATAACTGTGACCCACTCTGAGGATGTACCATTAATAACCACCCTCTGTTTTCTATCACTGAGCCAGATGTTAACCCAATGACACATATTTTCCCCCAATCCCAGCATTTTAATTTTATATACCAACTATCTATGTGGCCCAGTATCAAACGCTTTTGAAAAGTTTAGATACACGACATCCACAGCCTTACCCAGGTCCAGACTAGAACTTACCTCCTCACGGAAGGTAATTAGATTACTGTGACAGGAGCGATCCCTCATAAACCCGTGCTGAGGCTGGGTTATGAGTTTATTTTCATCGAGATACACCAGAATATCATCTCTTAGAAAGCCCTCAAATATTTTATCTACAATGTAGGTTAAATTTACAGGTCTATAGTTTCCGGTCTCACTTTTTGACCCCTTTTTGAACATTAGCACCGCATTTGCTATGCGCCAGTCCTTAGAACAGACCATGTCATGATAGAATCCTTAAATATTAGACACCAAGGTATGTCTATTACGGTACTTAATTCCCGCGGAATTCAGGGGTGTATGTTATCTGAACTCAGTGATTTGTCTACTTTAGTGTTTTTAAGGCGGCGCAGCATACCGGTTATTGTTCTGCTGAGTCTTTCATATTGAAAGCTGCACTTTCGAGTGGCTCCTCTACTCCAGTGAACAAAGGGGGTCCCGAGTTTGGGTTTCCCTCTTTTGATGTCTAAATTCCCTAGTGCATATGTAACGCTTAATTGTCCTGTTAAGACCGCCCCTTTAACGCCATGCTCTCTCCTTTAAACTTCCATATTGTCAATATAAATTCAACAAATGCAAGCATTTAGCCATTGAATTATTATTCCTCTATTGAGCTTCCTGTTGTTTCCTGTACACAACCCTGAAATATGTTTTTCTTTTAAGAAGAGGAAGTATTTTCTTGTATCCTGGGAAAATGCTGTATTCGCCTATAACATTTACTGCTGACTGAATTCAAAGCTTTATACTGAACCCAATGCAGTAGGATGGGAAATGAGTACATCTTTCATACACAGGCAAATGTACAGATGTAGCCATTTTATCTTGAATTTTACGCATTAAATACACAGTGTCAAGAAACTTTAACTTGACTTTTTCAATGGCTTTTCAATGGCTTTTGTTGTGTGATAAAACGCTGCAGCAAGTTATCAGAGTCAAGATAAACTTGGCTACATCTGTACAAAGATGGGCTTTGCTGTACTCCGTACATCATACTATTTGCTTTCAGAATACTAATGGAAACTAAGGTGCATCCAAATTAGCACGCATTATAGGCAGATGACAAATCCAAAGGTGAGGCAGCACTCCAGAAATATAGTGAAAAAAGTCTTTTTTTTAACCCACGTGCAATGTTTTAGCCAAGTTCCCTGGGGCCTTTCTCAATGCCCCTTTAAAAAAATTATAGAAACAATAAAATGGTTAAACCTGAAAGTGTTGGCCCTTTAAAAAGTAATGAGGGAGGAATTGTGGAGGGTTATGAGGAGATTGAACATTTTCTTCTGCGCTTTATTTACAGAGGAAAATTAAATGTCAGGTGAAATGCAAAAGGATAAATAAACTCTAAACTGAATGTCACCTGTCTGACCCAGGAAGAAGTGCGGAGCTGCCTTAAAAAGATTAAAATGGCCAAATAATCGGTTCCCAATAGCGTACACCCCAGCATCCAAAGGAAATCAAGTAAAGTGATAAACAGACCATTATTTCTAGTATTTAAGGATTCTATAATTACAGGGTCTGTTCAACTGGCGGATTGCAAATGTGCTGCCAATATTCAAAAATGGGTTAAAAAAGTGAGTCTGGATACTTGAGACATGTAAATTTGAATTCCACTATGGCTAAAATGTTTGAAGGTTTTCTAAGAAATGCTATCCTGGAGTATATCAATGAAAATTTACGTATAACTCCGTATCACCATGGATTTATGAGAGATTGTTGTTTTTTTCAGATTAATCTGATCAGTTTCTATAAGGAGGTAAGTTCTAGACTGGACTAAGAGGGGACGGACGCTTTATGTAATCTGTTCACTTTATGTTGCTCAGTTTTTCTGCTGACAATTCCATATAAAGGAGATTTATTTATACATTCCACAAGGAGTGCTGATCTTTTCCTCCGGAATATTGTTCCTGGTGCGTGGAGATCGCTGACTACTTCGTGCACCTGGGAGGGTGACCTGACCTTCCTACTTTTATTTACAAGTTCTAGACTGGATAGGGCTGAGTCAATGAATGTCATATACAATGAATGTCATATATCTTAATTTTTTCCAAAGCATTTGATATTGTACCACATGAAAGGTTGGTATTTAAAATTAGAATGCTGGGACTAGGGGAAAAGGTGTGTAAGTGGGTCAATAACTGACTTGGTGAAAGAAAACAGGGGGTGGTTATCAGTGGTAATTAATTCACTGTATTCTACGATATATTTACTTGTGCTCCCACAAGGTTTAAGAAATTGTGATTCACTGAAGTGATAAATGAGTAAAACGTATAAATTTTATTTCATAACACTCTAAAAACAGGGGTACAATCACCACTGTGAGGAAGCCCCACCATGTGCATTAAAAACGTATTAAACAAATACTCCAATTACTGGTTCATTTGTGAACCCTCTCTAACTGAGTATACTTGAAAGATACATATATGGGATCAGCGTTTCAACATTGGTGTATCAGTGGATTTGACCCTAAAACACACCAGAGCCCGCAGTTACCGCTCCTAAATCACCTGGTGCTAGGGTGAACAACAGTGCCGCTGTCACCTACGCTATGATCCCTCACTAACCTGACCCTACGCGTTTCTATACATATATTTCATCAGGGGTCTATAACTTCGTCATTCTGGCTGAAGTGCCAGCGATATTCAAACAGTAGCAGATATTCTGCTATACAACACGGAAGCGTGCTCGCATGGATGTCAGCGGCACGCTTCACTCGGGACCCAGAGTTGATATAGCTAATACTCCTCCCCAAGGGCTAAGGCAGTGCCCTTCGAAACAGCCAATCACAGTGGCCCACCTCATCCGTGACGTCTGACAATGTGACTCCCGGCCGTCAGCTGACGTACCAGGAAATAACATCAACAACATTAACCGAACGCGCAGGCGCAGTGCGAGGCCGAGAGCGCATCTCCTTACTGCACTCAAGCCCACTCTCACCAGGGACAGAGTATGACATAACATTAGGATAAACATTGCGGATCAGCTCAAATCCGCAACTTGGCGGCCATAGATTAGGCACCTTCTGTGTAAATACACTATAGGTGAATGAATAGGCAATATTCGTATTTGCCACACATTTGAATTTAAAACATTTATTTCTGAAGAACGACTATGCCTATTAGAAAAGAATGGTGCACTGCAAGTGATTGTCTAATATCCAGAAATAACAGCAACACACATACTTAGACATCCACAGATGGTAGCATTAGGATATCTATTTAAATAAAACAGGTATAGTTTGTTTGCTCATTTAGACCTTCAGGCTGTATACAAGCCAACCTATAGATTCACTGGGCCTCTTTACGCAGAATAAGATTGTCCCAGTCCCCTCCCCGTTTTGGAGGATGCACCAGTTCAATCGCCTGGAATTTTAGACATTCCGCTCTGCCCTGATGCTTTGCATATACATGCTTAGATATCGGAGTATCTCTTTCATTTATAACATCTCCAACATGTTCTCTAATCCGGCGCCGAAACTGCCGCACAGTTTTGCCCACATAATTCAGTGGGCATGGACATGTAATCAAATAAACTACCCCCGCTGTTTTACAGTTAACAAAGTCTCGAATGTCATACTCGACGTTGGTGGTAACACTTTTGAATTTTCTCCCATTCTGGATAAAGTCACAAGCCTTACAACTGCCACATCTATGTGTACCTGGTATCTGCCTATTCAACACAGTTCCTTTTTGTGTTATAGGGTCAAAACAACTATGCATCACCCTATCTCTGATATTCTTGCCTCTGCGGAACGTGACTGAAGGCCATTGTGTAATCTGATCCACCAAATCTACATCTGCACTGAGGATACGCCAGTATCTTTTTTAATATTTTCATAATCTCAGATTGTTTGGAGTCAAAGGTACCTATAAGTCTCGTAACATTTTCTTCTTTCCGTTGTCTAGGAACTAAGAGACTCTGCCTGTCTGAATCCCTCGCTCCCTCATAGGCTTTTCTAATTACCCTTTTGGGGAAACCTCTCTACTTCAATCTATTTGCGAGATCTTGCGACTGTATCTCAAAGTCATCCATAGAGCTACAGTTCCGGCGTACTCTCATAAATTGGCCCCTGGGGATACCTCGTTCGAGGGGATAAGTGTGACAACTATCCCATTGTAAAAAGTTGTTAGTAGCTGTCTCCTTACGATGTACTTTAGTACGAATTGTACCTTCCTTAGTTTTTATGATTTTGAGATCCAGAAAAGATAATTCCCGATCACTAATTTCACTTGTAAATCTCAGCCCCAGATTATTCTCATTTAGGGCTGCCACAAAGGTATTAAAATCCTCAACTGTGGAATTCCAAAGTAACAACACGTCATCAATATATCTAGTCCAAAGACCTATTGATGAAGTCCAATTTGAAAATTTTTCCCCAAAAACTACTGTCTCTTCCCACCAGCCAAGATACAAATTCACATAAGTGGGAGCAGTATGACTCCCCATTGCTGTGCCACGTTGCTGATGAAAGATGCGATCCTCAAAGACAAATACGTTCCTTTCTAACACAAAATGTAACATTTGCAACACAAGCTGATTGTGAGCCACATATTGAGTGCCTCGAGATTTAAGAAAATATTCCACTGCTTCACAACCAAGCCCATGCGGAATAGAGGAATACAATGCCTCTACATCAAGGCTAGCCAACAATGTGTTCTGTTCCAGCGTAATACCATCAATTTGTTTTAATACATCCATGGTGTCACGCACATAAGATGTAAGACTTAACACAAAGAGACGCAACACTGCATCTATATATGTGCTCACATTCTGGGTTAGATTATTGATACCTGATACAATAGGTCTGCCATGTAGGGGAGGGTACTCCTTATGAATTTTGGGCAGGCTATAAAAACATGCCATAGTAGGGAATTGTGGGAACAGAAAGTTAAACTCATTAGCACTAATCAGAGCTCTACTCTTGGCATCACGCAAGATGTCCAGAAGCTCCTTTTTGAATTGTGCTGTGGGGTTCTCCTTTAAAATGGTATAACAGTCAGGATTGAGCAAGATGTCTACACACATCTTCTTATAGTCTTCTCTACTCATAACCACAATATTACCACCCTTATCGAATGCTTTAAGAATAATGTTTTGTCTTTTTTCTAAAGTGGTCAGAGCTTCGCGTTCAGACCAAGAAAGATTGTTGTCCATTCCACTCCCATCCTGACCTAGAGCCTTTATCTCATCTCCCACCAAATCAACAAACAGATCAACATTTGTAAAATCTCCCAATGGCGGTAGTCTCCTGCTTTTAGCTTTAAGATTGGTAAATGGACCTAGTCCTGGAGCTCTACTTGATTCCTCAAGCAACCCTTCCAAGGCTTCTAGGCCTTCCAAATCAGATTCTTCTAAACCTATTTCCAGACATTTCTTTCTATTGTGATGCTTAAAAAACTTTATCCATTTCAATTTACGAGCAAACAAATTCAAATCCTTCACTGTGGGGACAAATGAAAGCCCCTTCTCCAGAAGCATGATCTCAGATGAATTTAAACTGTATTCTGATAAATTAATAATCTGTAATTTATCTGTTCCTCTTCCCTTTATGAATCCTTTTGTCCCCTCAGCATGTAGCGGGAAATGGGGTGGATTGTTGGATAAAAAATTATTGCTGCCACTTTTGGAAGAGGCTCTAGCCCGGCCTCTATTCCTACCTCTGGCACCCCCCCTGTATTTTTGTCTACCGTCACTGGTCCCAAAGAATGGGCCCACTCTTTCAGAGTCTGTAGTTTCACTCTCAGATGTGGAGGGGTCAGATTCTCTTAAACCCCTAACTTGCTGCTGCTGTTGTTGTTGATTGACAAAATCGTAAGCTTTTTTCTCCCTAAACTCCTGCAGGTCCCTTTGGAACTGGAAGTTCTTACGCTCTTTTAAATGATTGGTAAACCTCTCTAAAGATTGCTGTAAGGTTTTGTCTTTCTTATCAAAGCCTGGGGTATCTATCAGAGTCTTGACTGTCTCAATCTCTTTTTTCAATTCAACACTAATATGCTCAAACTGGATTTTCTCCTCCTCTACTAGAATTTGCATTAATCTCAGTGAGCTCCCTGTGATCTCCTGCTCCCACCTCTCTTTTATATTAGGTGTCTTTAATCTAGAGGCTGGGGCAATAGGGACTCTCAGGCCTCTAGGTACTATTTTGTTCTTGAGATAGTTCTCCAGACTCTGAAAATCCAGTTTGAGCATATTAGTGTTGAATTGAAAAAAGAGATTGAGACAGTCAAGATTCTGGTAGATACCCCAGGCTTTGATAAGAAAGACAAAACCTTACAGCAATCTTTAGAGAGGTTTACCAATCATTTAAAAGAGCGTAAGCACTTCCAGTTCCAAAGGGACCTGCAGGAGTTTAGGGAGAAAAAAGCTTACGATTTTGTCAATCAACAACAACAACAGCAGCAGCAAGTTAGGGGTTTAAGAGAATCTGACCCCTCCACATCTGAGAGTGAAACTACAGACTCTGAAAGAGTGGGCCCATTCTTTGGGACCAGTGGCGGTAGACAAAAATACAGGGGGGGGGGGGTGCCAGAGGTAGGAATAGAGACCGGGCTAGAGCCTCTTCCAATAGTGGCAGCAATAATTTTTTATCCAACAATCCCCCCATTTCCCGCTATATGCTGAGGGGACAAAAGGATTCATAAAGGGAAGAGGAACAGATAAATTCATCTGAGATCATGCTTCTGGAGAAGGGGCTTTCATTTGTCCCCACAGTGAAATTTGATTAATTTACCTGGGTGAAGGATTTGAATTTGTTTGCTCGTAAATTGAAATGGATAAAGTTTTTTAAGCATCACAATAGAAAGAAATGTCTGGAAATAGGTTTAGAAGAATCTGATTTGGAAGGCCTAGAAGCCTTGGAAGGGTTGCTTGAGGAATCAAGTAGAGCTCCAGGACTAGGTCTATTTACCAATCTTAAAACTAAAAGCAGGAGACTACCGCCATTGGGAGATTTTACAAATGTTGATCTGTTTGTTGATTTGGTGGGAGATGAGATAAGGTCAGGATGGGAGTGGAATGGACAACAATCTTTCTTGGTCTGAACGCGAAGCTCTGACCACTTTAGAAAAAAGACAAAACATTATTCTTAAAGCATCCGATAAGGGTGGTAATATTGTGGTTATGAGTAGAGAAGACTATATGAAGATGTGTGTAGACATCTTGCTCAATCCTGACTGTTATACCATTTTAAAGGAGAACCCCACAGCACAATTAAAAAAGGAGCTTCTGGACATCTTGCGTGATGCCAAGAGTAGAGCTCTGATTAGTGCTAGTGAGTTCAACTTTCTGTTCCCACAATTCCCTACTATGGCATGTTTTTATAGCCTGCCCAAAATTCATAAGGGGTACCCTCTCCTACGTGGCAGACCTATTGTATCAGGTATCAATAATCTAACCCAGAATGTGAGCACATATATAGATGTAGTGTTGCATCCCTTTGTGTTAAGTCTTACATCTTATGTGCGTGACACCATGGATGTATTAAAACAAATTGATGGTATTACGCTGGAACAGAACAGATTGTCGGATAGCCTTGATGTAGAGGCATTGTATTCCTCTATTCCGCATGGGCTTGGTTGTGAAGCAGTGGAATATTTTCTTAAATCTCGAGGCACTCAATATGTGGCTCATAATCAGCTTGTGTTGCAAATGTTACATTTTGTGTTAGAAAGGAACGTATTTGTCTTTGAGGATCGCATCTTTCATCAGCAACGTGGCACAGCAATGGGGAGTCCTACTGCTCCCACTTATGCGAATTTGTATCTTGGCTGGTGGGAAGAGACAGTAGTTTTTGGGGAAAAATTTTCAAATTGGACTTCATAAATAGGTCTTTGGACTAGATATATTGATGACATGTTGTTGCTTTGGAATTCCACAGTTGAGGATTTTAATACCTTTGTGGCAGCCCTAAATGAGAATAATCTGGGGCTGAAGTTTACAAGTGAAATTAGTGATCGGGAATTATCTTTTCTGGATCTCAAAATCATAAAAACGAAGGAAGGCACAATTCGTACTAAAGTACATCGTAAGGAGACAGCTACTAACAGCTTTTTACAATGGGATAGTTGTCACTCTTATCCCCTCAAACTAGGTATCCCCAGGGGCCAATTTATGAGAGTACGCCGGAACTGTAGCTCTATGGATGACTTTGAGATACAGTCGCAAGATCTCGCAAATAGATTGAATGAGAGAGGTTTCCCCAAAGGGGTAATTAGAAAAGCCTATGAGGGAGCGAGGGATTCAGACAGGCAGAGTCTCTTAGTTCCTAGACAACGGAAAGAAGAAAAAGTTGCGAGACTTATAGGTACCTTTGACTCCAAACAATCTGAGATTATGAAAATATTAAAAAGATACTGCCGTATCCTCAGTGCAGATGTAGATTTGGTGGATCAGATTGCACAATGGCCTTCAGTCACGTTCCGCAGAGGCAAGAATATCAGAGATAGGGGGATGCATAATTGTTTTGACCCTATAACACAAAAAGGAACTTGGT
Organism: Rhinoderma darwinii; assembly: GCF_050947455.1. Lineage (NCBI taxonomy): Eukaryota > Metazoa > Chordata > Amphibia > Anura > Rhinodermatidae > Rhinoderma > Rhinoderma darwinii. Next base: position 62,508,557 of record NC_134690.1, read on the forward strand.
TGAATAGGCAGATACCAGGTACACATAGATGTGGCAGTTGTAAGGCTTGTGACTTTATCCAGAATGGGAGAAAATTCAAAAGTGTTACCACCAAGGTCGAGTATGACATTCGAGACTTTGTTAACTGTAAAACAGCAGGGGTGGTTTATTTGATTACATGTCCATGCCCACTGAATTATGTGGGCAAAACTGTGCGGCAGTTTCGGCGCCGGATTAGAGAACATGTTGGAGATGTTATAAATGAAAGAGATACTCCCATATCTAAGCACGTACATGCAAAACATCAGGGCAGAGCGGAATGTCTAAAATTCCAGGCGATTGAACTGGTGCGTCCTCCAAAACGGGGAGGGGACTGGGACAATCTTATTCTGCGTAAAGAGGCCCAGTGGATCTATAGGTTGGCTTGTATACAGCCTGAAGGTCTAAATGAGCAAACAAACTATACCTGTTTTATTTAAATAGATATCCTAATGCTACCATCTGTGGATGTCTAAGTATGTGTGTTGCTGTTATTTCTGGATATTAGACAATCACTTGCAGTGCACCATTCTTTTCTAATAGGCATAGTCGTTCTTCGGAAATAAATGTTTTAAATTCAAATGTGTGGCAAATATGAATATTGCCTATTCATTCACATATCGTGTATTTACAGAGAAGGTGCCTACTCTATGGCAGCCAAGTTGCGGATTTGGGCTGATCCGCAATGTTTATCCTAATGTTATCGTCATACTCTGTCCCTGGTGAGAGTGGGCTTGAGTGCAGTAAGGAGATGCGCTCTCAGCCTCCCACTGCGCCTGCGCATTCGATTGATGTTGTTGATGTTATTTCCTGGTACGTCAGCTGACGGCCGGGAGTCACATTGTCAGACGTCACGGATGAGGTGGGCCACTGGGATCGGCTGTTTCGAAGGGCACTGCCTTAGCCCTGGGGGAGGAGTATTAGCTATATCAACTCTGGGTCCCGAGTGAAGCGTGCCGCTGACATCCATGCGAGCACGCTTCCGTGTTGTATAGGAGAATATCTGCTACTGTTTGAATATCGCTGGCACCTCAGCCAGAATGACGAAGTTATAGACCCCTGATGAAATATATGTATAGAAACGCGTAGGGTCAGGTTAGTGAGGGATCATAGCGTAGGTGACAGCGGCACTGTTGTTCACCCTAGCACCAGGTGATTTAGGAGCGGTAACTGCGGGCTCTGGTGTGTTTTAGGGTCAAATCCACTGATACACCAATGTTGAAACGCTGATCCCATATATGTATCTTTCAAGTATACTCAGTTAGAGAGGGTTCACAAATGAACCAGTAATTGGAGTATTTGTTTAATACGTTTTTAATGCACACGGTGGGGCTTCCTCACAGTGGTGACTGTACCCCTGTTTTTAGAGAGTTATGAAATAAAATTTATACGTTTTACTCATTTATCACTTCAGTGAATATCAGTGGTAATTACTCAGATTGGGTCAGACGTTCTATGCCCCTAATTACGCCTGAAAAAATACCCCTAATACGCCTACAAACATCTGCCCATTGTTTTCAATGGGTTTTACGATGTTCTATTCCCATGAGGTGTAATTTTACGAGTCGCTGTCAAGACGGCGCGTAAAATGACGGCTCATCAAAAGAAGTGTAGGACACTTCTTGGGTCGTTTTTGGAGCCGTTTTTCATAGACTCTATTGAAAACAGCTCCAAAAACAGCCGTAAAAAATGCCGTGAAAACGTTGCAAAAAACGCAGTGAAAAACGCGAGACGTTTTTAGTCTAGTGTCTAGTGTATGACTTTCAGACGTTTTTGTAGCAACTCACGTTTTTCGCAGCGTTTTTTACGGACGTTATTGGAGCTGTTTTGCAATGGAGTCAATGAGAAGTGTCCTGCACTTTTTTTTCGCGGGCGTCTTTTTACCTTCCGTATTTTGACAGCGACGCGTAAAATTAAGCCTCGAGGGAACAGAACACCGTGAATCCCATTGCAAGCAATAGGCAGATGTTTGTAGGCGTAATGGAGCCGTTTTTTTCAGGCGTAATTCAAGGCGTAAAAAGCCCGAATTCCTTCTGAAAACAGTGCGTGTGAACATACCCTTACTAGTGAAGTAACACAGAGGTCAGAGGCCCTAATCTCTTTATTATACACTCCTCAACATTGTAATTGCAACACTAAGAAGGACAAGACGTAAGGTTATGCAAATCGAGGAAGAAAAAGGTGTCGCTAAGATCTGCGAATGATGACACTTTCAAGCACGTAGTTCCAATCTGTGGCTTGTTGGAGGGGCATAAAATCCAGATTGAAAGCAAAGTTTTTTAGCCACATGAAACCCCAAAAATCGCATCAAGTGGTGTGGGATGATTGTGCGATGCCTCCTGTTTGTCAACGTGCCAGTTATCGCCACTTGTCGCAAATGGAGAGTGACAGAATCCTTGAATCCTGAGAGACCTTGGTTTATCACTCCGGCAGATCGCTATGCGCCTAGGCCAAAATGTCAGCACTGTTCAACGTTGCATGTCTTGGAGGTTGGGAGAACAACAACAAACAGGAATTACAGCAAGAGGTGCACGGAGGCGAACCTCTGCATGGATGGATCGTCTGGTTGGAAGAATGGCGCGTAGTGATCCATGCTGTACTACAAGTGAAATTGGAAGTCCTATCCGAAGTCTAGGGTGGTAACCAGTGTCGACACAAACCATCATAATGCATTTCCACAACATTGGGCTACAAACCAGATGTCCAACTACAGGTGTTCCATTGACCACATGCCACCATCAAAGGCTACCATGGTGCACAGCAAGACGGTAATGGAGGCTGGAATAAAAGTCTATCGGTCCTACACCGGTCCTACTCCTGGGATTATGATGTGGGGTGGCATAAAATACGGTAGCCGGACCCCAATTGTCTTCATTTCAGGTATACTGACTAATCCACGTTACATTGATTTGGTCGTGAAACCTGTCATTTCTCCAAATTCCCATTTTTCAACAGGACAAGTCCAACCGCATGTTGCTCGTTCTTCTGTGAGCAACCTGCATGACCTAAACATGCTACCATGGCCTGCAGCGTCTCTGGACTTGTCTCCCATCGAGCATAACTGAGACATCATTGGTTGGCAATTACAAAGGGAGCTGGCAATCTTGATGTTTTGCATGCCCAAGTCCATATAGCTTGGCATCGCATTCCTCAGACAACCATTAACCCCTTCCCGACATTTGACGTATTCATACGCCAAAGTCGGGTAGGGGAAGTATGGAACGGGCTCACGGAGTGAACCAGCTCCATACGATGTAACAGGCGACACTTCAGAGTAACGAGCGGCATCGCGCTCGAGCGCGATCACGCTCGTTTAACTCGTTAAATGCTGCGGTCAATAGTGACCGCAGCATTTAAATCGTTAGAAAGATGGGGTGACCCCCTCTAACAGCTCATCGCGCCCCCCGCAATGCAATTGCGGGGGACGATGGTTGCTATGGCTGCCTGGGGGCCTCCGGCAGGGTTTAATAGATGCCTGTCAGAATCACGATATACTGCAATACATTAGTATTGCAGTATATCGTGCAAGCGATCTAACATAAAGTTTTTTTTTATGTAAAAAAAATAATTAAAAATTAAAAGTTAAAAAAAAAACCTTTTCCCATTTTCCCCATAGAGCATAGTAAAATAATAAAATAAATAAACATAATTGGTATCCCCGTGTCCGTAAAAGTCTGAACTATTGCAATATATCATTATTTAGCCTGCACGGTGAACGGCTTAAAAAAAAAAATTGTAAACGACAGAATATCTATCTTTTTGTTCACCTAATCTCCCACAAAAAATGAAATAAAAATTGATTAAAATGTCGCATGTACACCAAAATGGTATTATTAAAATCTACAGCTTATCCCGCAACAAATAAGCCCTCATACAACTTAATCAACAGAAAAATAAAAAGTTATGGCTCTCGGAATTTGGCGTCACAAAATAAATTTTCTTTTTTACACTTTTGTTTTTACTTGTAAAAGTATTAAAATATAGAAAAAACTATATATATTTGGTATCGCCGTAATCGTATTGACCCACAGAATAAAGTTAACATGTTGTTTTTATTGCACAGTGAATTCCATAAAAACGACGCGCAAAAAAAAAGCTTTTGGGAGGCGGGGAGGGAAAAACTAAAATGAAAATCTGTAAAAGGGCTGCGGCGGGAAGGGGTTAATAATCTCATTGATAGCATGCCAAGGCGTGTAAGTGTGTGTATTCCTGCGCATGGCTCTCATACTCGATAATGAATAAATCAAGATGTTTGGAATATTTTGTTTACATTTTTTAGCATTCGCATATAATTAACATGTCTATCCATCCTGTGATTTCTACAATTCCAAAACTTTTACTTTTTGATGTTGCAATTCAATGTTGAGGAGTGTATTTATTAATATCTTTTTAGAGTGATTGTACAGGAAAAAAATTAGTTTTTGCAGATACTTTTTGGTGTAAAGTAATTAACACAGAAGAGGACAGTATTATGTTACAAATTGATCTGAATACGTTGAAGGCTTGGAAAGAGGAGTCTCAATTGAGGTTTAACCCGTTAGTGACCGGCCCATAAGGTTTCTACATCTGTCACTAACGGGCTTTATTCCGATGCCATTGACTTTCTGCGTCACTGCATCGGAATAAAGTAGCGCCGCCGGGGGGAGGTTTAGCTCCCTGCTCTCAGCTGCCGGAGGTAGCTGAGGGCTTGGAGCAGTGACTGGGGACCGCTGTTTGCGGTCCCCATACCGGCGATTGCCGGTATTCAACGAATACCGGCGACCGCCGTTACACTGTATGTGCCAATGGAAATGAGTTTTTTTATCTCCTCTCACCATGTATGTTTGGTGAGAGGAGATAAAAAAACTACTTGTTAGGCCCCCCGCTGCCACCGATCGTGTCCCCCCCGTGCCCTAACTGCTGGGGAAAAAGAAAAATGGCGCGCGCATGCGCTCTCAGTCTTAGGCAGCTATTCTGCCTGTAAATAGAAACTGATCAGGGACCCTTATAATTGGTCCCTGATCAGATGGTCACTGTGATATACAGATCACAGTGACCATAGTCCCATATTTACTAAATACAGCACAGGATTTGTGCTCTTTCCCTCCCTACTCTCACTGTAGTTGATCTGTGAGAGGAGAGAGAGAAATACTATACAAATCTTGTGCTGTATTAGGGGGGATTCACACGAGCGTGTATTCGGTCCGTGCGGGCCGCGTGGTTTTCACGCGGCACGCATGGACCAATACAAGTCTATGGGGCAGTACAGACAGTCCGTGCTTTTTGCGCAGCGTTTGTCTGCTGCGCAAAATGCGCGACAGGTTCAATAACTCTGCGTATTTCGCGCATCACGCACCCATTGAAGTCAATGGGTGCGTGAAAATCACGCGCACCACACGGAAGCACTTCCGTGGGACGAGCGTGATTCGCGCAACAGCAGTGAAAAGGATGAATGAAAACCGAAAAGCACCACGTGCTTTTCTGTTTCCGAACATCCAAACGGAGTGTCTTTGCGTACCGAACTTCACCGGGTTCGGCCAAACTCGTTTTGGCCGATCCCGGCAAAAAAATTATCGGTACGCGACGTCAGGAGATAGTCACTGTCCATGGTGCTGAAAGAGTTAAACTGTTTCAGCACCATGGACAGTGACTTGCGATCCCAAAATACATTAACCTGTAAAAAAAACCCGAAGTTCTAACTTACCGATTACTCCTGTCTCCTTCCTGCAGTCCGACCTCCCGGGATGACACTTCAGTTCAAGTGACAGCTCCAGCCAATCACAGGCCAAGCACAGGCTGCAGCCAATCACAGGCTGCAGCGGTCACTTGGACTGCTGCGTCATCCAGGGAGGTGGGGCCCGATGTCAAGAGAGGCGCGTCACCAAGGACGCGTCACCAAGGACGCGTCACCAAGGCAACGGCCGGGAAGTTCTCGGTAAGTAGGAACTTTATCTTTTTTTTGTACAGGTTTTTCGCTGTTGTGTTCGGCATTCACTGTCGAGGGTGCTGAAAGATTTAGCTCTTTCAGCACCTTGGACAGTGACGGGCGTTGACAAGCCTCATCTCTATGATGCCGGCTGCGCGAAAATCACGCAGCCGCGCATCAGACACGCATGACACACGCAGCTGTCAAATGGTTTTTGCGCTCGCAAAACGCTGCGTTGTTTGCGCGCGCAAAAACGCAACGTTCGTGTGAATCTCCCCTTATACTGTGAAATACACCACATATTTGCCAGTGTTCCTATATTACCTGTAATCACCCCCAGATTACCCGTAAATCACCCCAGATTACCCGTAATCACCCGAAGATTACCCGTAATTACTTGTTATCTCCGTAATCCTTTTTTTTTCCGCTGATTTCGTTTTAGTTGCTGTTATTAACTGCGGTTAACCGTATTTTTTTTATTTTCTCCTGTTAGTGTTGAGTCTACAGTATATTATATATATATATATATATATATATATATATATATATATATATATATATATGTATATATACACCAGTAGAAAAAAGGCAGCACTCCGTTTCCAAGTACAAATTCAAGTAATGCAGGGTGCCAGCTTATAGTCCCGATCCAAAGACCATTCGCATATCCAAGAAGAAAATTCAGCAGCACTCCAGATGATTCAGATGAAAAAAGTGAAATTTATTGTGCCAACATGGCAGAAGCAACGTTTCCGTCCCACCTTGGGACCTTTCTCAAGCATAGTGATACATACACATTCAGTGGTTTATATAGTGTGTATCCAATATGGATCATCAATCTCATTAAAATAATGAGGTTGACAAATACATCTCAAAACAGCGTGATAAAAACAATTAAAGAGTATCGGAGTGACATAAATCGATACATATTGTGGAAACAGTGAATTAATGTTAAAAACAACATAAAACATACATGGTATATGCGAGAAAATACATAATTATATAAATCGCAATATTCAGCAGCTGGATGAGAAATGGAGACTGCACGACCACTCAGCCAATCAGAGAGCGGGTGTTTAGTTGTTGTATGACGTATGAAGTCTGTCAATCACAGCCCGTATCTGTCCGGCTCAAATGCGCATGAGTCAGGATCAGTCCGAACCGGAAATGACGTATCGCTTTAGTAGCTAGGATACCGATCGTTTAGTAAACAGAATCCACTCAGCCCTCAATTGTAAGTGAAAGATCAGTATGTCCCGGAGATGACGTATCACTCCGAGAATTGAGATATCGATCGCTGAAACGTCTATATAAAATGTAGATAAAAGATCACACACATGTTGTCCGTTATCAGCATCTACAGGGTAAATGTACCCAAGAGTAGTTAGTACATGGAACAGGCAAATATAACAGCACATCAGAATTTATAAACCAAGAAAATCAATTATGGTAATGTATAAATAAACAGGTAGAACCCACACGAGGAAGGAGGGACCCCGATCACATTGCGTGTTCGGCGGTACCCACCATTCAGGTTTGTGGAAAGAAACGCACACACCATTCGTGTACGCGGTCCAAACCACTTCCCCTATGACTCGTGTAACAGGCCCAAAGTAACTTAAAATAATAAAAGCAATAAAATAAAAACGAAGAAAGGATGTGCTGTTAATATAACCCAACCATGGAAAAAAGAAAGGGAATATACAAAATATCATATAACCTGATTACCAGACACAGTGTGTAAGATAACAACAGCCTAAAGGAACAACAGCCTAAAGGAAGACAAACCCTGTTAAAATCTCTAAGACCAGGCAATTTCCCGTGCCATAGATGCATTAATTGCAATCTTATGCATAGGGGTAATACCTTTGATCATCCTGTGACACATAAGGCATATAAGATTAAACATCATGTAACCTGTGATTCAGACTGGGTTATTTATGTACTATGGTGCCCCTGTCACCTACTGTATGTGGGAGAAACCACATGTGATTTTAAAACAAGATTGAATAATCACCGATACTCAATTAGGAAGAAAAAATTTGATTTACCTGTAGCAAAACATTTCACTGATCACGGTCATACTGAAAAGGATCTCAAATTTATGATCCTTGATCATATTCCCATATCTTGTATGGACGGTGATCGACATAGGGCACTACACAAATGTGAACTTAAGTGGATCTTTTTATTGAACTCTTTGCGACCTAATGGTCTTAATGTTGAATTTAATGTGTCCAGAGTTGCTCCTTGAGAGTGCTGCCCTCCGTTATGTTTTTGACTTCTGGTGCTGTCCTTCCTCTGTAAATGTAAATTGTGATACATGAACCTTTGATATATTTTTTAACAAATGTTTTTTCTATTATAGATAAATATGGGACTGCAGGACCACTTCAGATCATCTAGTTATCACGTTAAATCAGTATAAACTATATTTATGTTGTAAATATGGATGTATTGTTATCTTACACACTGTGTCTGGTAATCAGGAAATATGATATTTTGTATATTCCCTTTCTTTTTTCCATGGTTGGGTTATATTAACAGCACATCCTTTCTTCGTTTTTATTTTATTGCTTTTATTATTTTAAGATACTTTGGGCCTGTTACACGAGTCATAGGGGAAGTGGTTTGGACCGCGTACACGAATGGTGTGTGCGTTTCTTTCCACAAACCTGAATGGTGGGTACCGCCGAACACGCAATGTGATCGGGGTCCCTCCTTCCTTCCTCGTGTGGGTTCTACCTGTTTATTTATACATTACCATAATTGATTTTCTTGGTTTATAAATTCTGATGTGCTGTTATATTTGCCTGTTCCATGTACTAACTACTCTTGGGTACATTTACCCTGTAGATGCTGATTACGGACAACATGTGTGTGATCTTTTATCTATATTTTATATAGACGTTTCAGCGATCGATATCTCAATTCTCGGAGTGATACGTCATCTCCGGGACATACTGATCTTTCACTTACAATTGAGGGCTGAGTGGATTCTGTTTACTAAACGATCGGTATCCTAGCTACTAAAGCGATACGTCATTTCCGGTTCGGACTGATCCGACGCATGCGCATTTGAGCCGGACAGATACGGGCTGTGATTGACAGACTTCATACGTCATACAACAACTAAACACCCGCTCTCTGATTGGCTGAGTGGTCGTGCAGTCTCCATTTCTCATCCAGCTGCTGAATATTGCGATTTATATAATTATGTATTTTCTCGCATATACCATGTATGTTTTATGTTGTTTTTAACATTAATTCACTGTTTCCACAATATGTATCGATTTATGTCACTCCGATACTCTTTCATTGTTTTTATCACGCTGTTTTGAGATGTATTTGTCAACCTCATTATTTTAATGAGATTGATGATCCATATTGGATACACACTATATAAACCATTGAATGTGTATGTATCACTATGCTTGAGAAAGGTCCCAAGGTGGGACGGAAACGTTGCTTCTGCCATGTTGGCACAATAAATTTCACTTTTTTCATCTGAATCATCTGGAGTGCTGCTGAATTTTTTTGGAGGATCTCTAATAATCGAGCTGTTCCTTATCAATACATCATGGGCTTTGTTACAGTTCTTCTGGAAATACTGACATCATTTTGGGGATTAGTGATCCTTTACTGTTCCTATAGATGGTTTTGGACACTGCCCCATTATATATACTTTAACCAATTGGTTGTTTTGTGCACATAGCGGTTCCTACCTTGCAGGGCAGGGGCCTGTTATGGTGTACTGCGTCACTTGGCACGTTCGTCCCTCAAATAGAGATTGATGGAGCCAAAGAGACGTTGTACAATCAGTCACTGAAAAAAACCAAAAACCTTGTCATGGCAGCCCTGCAGGTGTTCTTCTATCTAGTGAACAAACTCGAGTTTGCAACATAGTTGGATACATTTTCCTCCATTTGTTTGAAGATATTGCCCGTCACTCCAGTACAGTTTATTTTTTCCTCTCTGACTGATTTTTATATTAGGACAGAATTCTATCCACAATGACATCATAATGGCACAAATGCGGGACAACTGCTTCTTCAGCAAGACATAGTCATAAGTACAGGCAAATACGTCTATAGCGACATGTATCCGTTATGAATACACGGCTTCACTTCTCTTTTGTATGCCGCACAAATTTATTAATGTGGCATATTTCTAACAAAATAACCTTCTACCACGTCTCCTCTATTTTATCTGGAAACGTAATAAGAATTTAAAAAAAACATTATATACCCATAGTGTCTGAAATAATACCCATTATTTCGTCCTTTAAAAATTTTTTGGTCCGCATGCTCACTACACCACTAGATGAATACGTTTATGGGTTTAGTTTGTAAAATGGGGTCATTTTTGCGTGTTTTTTGTTTTTTTTGTTCAGGCAGCTCAATGCCTCTAAATGCATGATATGGGGCCGAGAATTTATTCAATTGTGCCCTGAAAGCCAAAGGGTGCTCCCTCTTTTTTTGGCCCAGCCACACGTCTAATAAGCAGATTGGGGCAACAATGGGAGTATTTCTGAAAACAGGAGAAACAGGGTGATAGATTTTGGGGTGTGTTTCTTAATTTTCATGTTCGCTTTACAAAGAAATCGGTCTTCAAACTGATACTTTTATGAAAAAAGTAAAAAAAAATTTTTTCACCTGCTATGTATTACATTTAGCAAAAAACTGTGAGGTCACAATACTTCCTGTACCCCTAAATAAATACCTTAAGGGGTCTAGTTTTCTAAATGGGGTCATTTATGAGGAGTTTCTATCGTTCTGGCAGCTCAAAGCCTCTCCAAATGTACAGTGGGTCACATTTTCAAGCAAACTATGAGTCCTGGAAGTCTCCGGGTCTCCGGGTGCTCCCTTCCTTCTGGGCCCTGTAGTGTGTCCAGGCAACGCATTAGGGCCACAATGTGGGTATTTTTGAAAACAGGAGAAACCGGGTGATAGATTTTGTGGTGTGTTTCTTCATTTTCATGTTCGCTTTACAAAGAAATCGGTCTCTAAACTGATACTTTTATGAAAAAATTAAACAATTTTTTTTTCACCTGCTATGTGTTCAATTTAGCAAAAAAGTGATGCCTGCGGCATGATCTAGCAGGCATTCGCTCCAGGCAGACCTGGGGGCCTTTATTAGACCCCCGGCTGCCATAGAAGACACAGACACTCAGCGATTTTATAGCCGGGTGTCGGTGGGAGAGAGAGGGAGCTCCCTCCCTCTCTCCAAAACCATTCAGATGCGGTGCATGCTATTGTGAACCGCATCTGAAGGGTTAAACGGGTGAGATCGATACTAATATCGATCTCACCCGGCAGAGCAGGGACGCCCCCAGCACTCAGCTGCCTCTGGCAGCTGAGAGCAGGGAGATTTGACGGCTCCCTGCTCTGTTTACTTTATTCTACAGCAGCGCCGTAGAATGGCGGCGCTGTAGAATAAAGCCCATTAATGACCGCCGTGAAAAGGCTTATCGGCGGTCATTAAGGGGTTAACCCCTTAATGACCAGCCTATTTTAAACCTTAATATCCAAGACATTTTTTACGTTTTTGCATCGTCGCATTCCAAGAGCTATAACCTTTTTATTTTTGCGTCGACATAGCTGTATAAGGTCTTGTTTTTTGCGGGACAAGTTGTACTTTTCAATAGCACCATTTTGGGGGACATATTATTTATTGATTAACTTTTATTAACTTTTTTTTGGGGAGGAATAGAAAAAAACCTGAAATCTCGCCACACTTTTTCACGTCTTAAATCAACGGCGTTTACCGTGTGATATAAATAATGCAATAACTTTATTCAGCGGGTTGTTACGATTGCAACGATACCGAATTTGTATCGTTTTTGTATGTTTTACTACTTTTACACAGTAAAAACAAATTTTTTTAAAAATTATTTGTTTTTGTGTCTCCATATTTGAAGAGCCGTAACGTTTTATTTTTTCGCCGATGCAGTTGTATGAGGGCTTTTTTTTTGCGGGAAGACTTGTAGTTTTTATTGGTACCATTTTGGAGTAGATGCGACTTTTTGATCTCTTTTTATCACATTTCTATTAAGTCAGGATTCACAGAAAACAGTAATTTTTCCATAGTTTTTTTATTACATTTTTTACGGCGTTCACCGTGCGGGTTAAATAATGTAATACATTTATAGTCGGGGTCGTTACGGACGCGGCGATACCAAATATGTGTAACTTTTTTACTTTATTTTGTTTTTTTAATAGTAAAGCATTTTGTAAGGGGAAAAGCTGTGTTTTTCATTTTTTTCACATTTTTTTTTAAATTAACTTTATTAAACTTTTTTTTAACTTTTTTACTAGTCCCATTAGGGGACTTTAATATGCGATTCTCCGATTGCTATTGTAATACACTGCAATACTTTTGTATTGCAGTGTATTACTGCCTGTCCGTTTAAAACGGACAGGCATCTGCTAGGTCATGCCTCAGGCATGATCTATCAGGCATTCGCTCCAGGCAGACCTGGGGGCCTTTATTAGGCCCCCGGCTGCCATTGGAGACACAGACACTCGGCGATCGTATCGCCGGGTGTCGGTGTGAGAGAGAGGGATCTCCCACCCTCTCTCCAAAACCACTCAGATGCGGTGCACGCTATTGCGCACCACATCTAAGGGGTTAAACGGGTGAGATCGATACTAATATCATGTTTCATAACCCCCATTTTTCATAACCAGCCAGATACAACACAGCAGCAGCCTAGCATTACAAGAGTGGGAAGGTCCACTGTTTTTGGCCCTTTCCAGCCTCATAATACCAGCCTGCGGCCACCCCAGTTCCCGGCCATCACAACAGATGATTGGGTATTGGATCGTACTTGGCTCTTCCCGGCACCCCTGGTGGTGGTGGGTACCGGGTAATAATTGCGGTTAGTGTTAGCTTCTGCACCGGATAACACTAAGCCCCGCCTTATTAATGGACGTTATCAATCAGACAGCCACCATTACTAAAGCGGTAGTAATAAAAGTTTAAAAGAAAAGACAAAGATATAGATAAAATATTTAATTGAAATAAAGCACCCACAACACAACCCTCATTATCCATTTTATTGTAGAAAAAAAAGAGCCATTATCAAAGCAGTCCTTGAAACCGATGTAGTCCAACGACCAAACCTGTAAAAAAAATAAAAAAAAAATGTTAAAAAAACATGTCACAGGCTTAGATTCAGGCCCATGTGTGATACTGACTGTTATACCATGTATAGAAGCCTACCACAAAGTTGGCTTAGATACAGGGCCCCAGCAGACAGTATCATACATGGCCATATATACATACATACATACATACATACATACATACATACATACATACATACATACAGTACATACATACATGATCCCATATAGTACTTAGTCTGTTGTCTATGTTCCCAGGTTTGGTGACTTCGCTCCAATGAAAAGAAAAAAAAAACTCACATAAGACGCTCCCACGAAGATCTGAACAGTCCCGTCACTTTTCTTCTTACTGCTACTTTGTGCAGCTCGCATTCACAATAACAAAGCGGTGGGCGCAGATGACGTAATCACGTGAGCGTCATATGATTACGTCATCTGCGCCACAACGCATTGTCACTGTGAATGCTAGCGGCGCCAAGTAGCAGTAAGATGGAAAGTGACGGGACCGTATAGATCTTCGTAGGAACGTCTTCGGTGAGTTTTTAAAAAAAATCTTTTGTGTGGTTCGCCGGGTGCTGATGCAAGACCGGTGCGGCGACTAAACATATTACATGGGGGAGGCAGCTTAGCTAGAGGGGGAGAAGTGGCTTGCCGCAACGGGGTGAAGAGTGTTTCAGAGAAGGGTTGCGTGCTGTTGAAATTCACGGTGTGTTCGTCACAGCCAGGCTTACCATGCCTGGTTGAGACAAACATTCTCCCGATGTTGCTTGAATTACAGTATCTAGCAACATCGGGAGCGCGCACACTGACATCAAGCCGCTCACGCCTCTTTTTATAAAAGATAACCAGCACTAGCTGAGTTATTAAGTGTAAAAAAAAAGTAGTTAGGGAATTAATTTTTTTACATTTGTAACAGCAATTGTCTTTTTTATTTAATTTCAGCTTAGAATGTCTGAAAAAAATTTGGACTCAACTTGGGAATAACCCTTTAATGATTTCTGTCAGATTTACATCATGGTTTTCGTAATATTGCCGGACAAAGTAACGCTGCCTACTGTCCTATTTTTTCAGGCAAATATGACGGAATCTATAACGGAGATGTGAACAGAGCCTTAGATGCATATGACAAGCCTCATAGTTCTACTACATTACAAATGACTATTTAGGCTGCATATGGCATATTATGTAGAGTTTTAGGCAGCAGTGTACAAGAAAGACTTAGTAGAGTTTGACAGGGTTCAAACACGGACAACCAAAAGTAATAAATGGAATGGGTGGACTGTTGTACCCAAAAAGATTATCGACATTGAGATTATTTAGTTTAGAATAAAGACGGCTGATGAGTGACCTAATAACTTGTATAAATGTCAAAAGGTAACACAAAGATCTCTCGCATGATCTATTTATACCCAGAACTGTATCTCTAACAAGGGAGCATCCTCTATGCTTGGAGGAAAGAAGGATTCTACACCAACATAGATGGGGATTCTTTACTGTAAGAGCAGTGAGACTATGGAACTCTCTGCCAGAGGAAGTTGTTATAGCGGCATGGATGCCTTTTTTGAAAGATATGATGTCACAAGTTATATGTACTAGATTACTGTGTATGGATCGTTGATCCAGGGATTTATTCTAATTACCATCTTTGGAGTCAGGAAGCAAATTTATACCATAGATGAGAAAAACTGTATTTATTTTTTTTTGCCTCTGGATCAGCATTGCAGGATGATAGGATGAACTGGATCAACGTATGCCTTTTTTAGCCTTATAAACTAAGTCACTATGTTAATTTCTGTCTTCTATTTAATGTTTTACTGTAGATAGATTATTTGGATGACTGAGGAGGTTTTTGAATATTTACAGAGAGCCTACGGGGCACAACAGTTTACTGGAACGTGAGGAAGATGCCACTTTCCCCAAATAATATAATGGTAGGTAGACTTTAGAATCTTATAAATGCTCTAAAATAAAGTGGTCTGTCTGGTGAAAGAGGCTCTTTAGTTATGCCTTTTTTTTTTATTGGATGGTAAATTAGTTATTGGAAAAGACAGTGATATCTTTAAACTTAGTAAAGAAAACATTAGGATGAATTAAGTCAAATTGTTATTCTCATTGGAAACAATGGCACTAGTAGAAAACATAAGGGTCACTTATTTGGTACCTGCATAGGTTGGGTTCAGGGTGACATTGGGTGGGAGACACACAGATGAGGGCATTTTCTCTCTCAAACTTTAATCTTACTTATCCTTTTATTTCTTTATGTTCTGCTTTCTGTAAACATATGCCCTGAATCTAACTGGTATCATTCTTAATGTTCATTTACACAAACTGGAATTATAATGATAGTCAGCTGAGCTTTTTGTATAAATGTCATGTCATTTTTATCGATAAAATAATATTAAATAAATACAATTGAACTGAAATACTAAGGCTCTTTACACACTTGTGTTCGGGGGGTTACTGTCAAACTTTTCGATATTTTTAATGGCATGAATAGTGTATAGCATCGCTATTCTTGCCATCGAAAATACTGGAAGCCCGATGGAACCCTGATGGACAATATTATATTTAATGGGGTCCATCAGTGTCCATTTGGATCTATTGGAAACGTCACTGTGTCATGATTTCCATTATAAACAGACGCCATCACAGAAATATTGTACATTAGAATTATAACAAACACATTATTTATAGCAACTGCCACCAGGTGGCACAATATTGTCTAAGAGAGTTTTCTCAGGCATTGCACAGTAATGGTAACTTATTTTAGCTCCTTAAGGACGTAGCCTGTTTTGGCCTTATGGACCAGTCCAATTTTTTTAAAATTTGACGTATCACTTTATGCGGTAATAACTTTGGAAAGCTTTTATATATACAAACGATTTTGAGACTATTTTCGTGACACATTGTACTTTATGTCAGTGGTAAAATTTGGTTGATACATTGAGTGTTTATTTGTGAAAAACACCAAAATTTAGAGAAAATTTGCATACATTAGCATTTTTCTAAATTTAAATGTATTTGCTTGTAGGACAGAAAGTAATACCATACAAAATTGTTTCTAGTTTACATTTCCCATATGTCTACTTCATGTTGGCATAATTATTTTTTTTACGTTTTTCTAAGACGTTAAGTTTAGCAGCAATTTCTCCCATTTTCAATAAAATGTCCAAAACCTATTTTTTTTAGAGATTAGTTTAGTTCTGAAGTGGCTTTGAGGGCCTATATATTAGAAGTCCCCATAAATTGCCCAATTTTAAAAACTTACCCCTCAAAGTATTCAAAACAGCATTTAGAAGGTTTCTTAATCTTTTAGGCGTTTTACGGGAATTAAAGCAAAGTGGAGGTGAAATTTACAAAATCATTTTTTTGGACAAAATTTATGCTAATCTATTTCTTTCTGTAACACAAAAAGTTTTACCAGAGAAACGCAATGCTATATTTATTGCCCAGATTCTGCAGTTTTTAGAAACATCCCCCATGTGGCCCTAGTGTGCTAATGTACTGAAACACCGGCCTCAGAAGCAAAGGAGCACCTAGAGGATTTTGGGGCCTTCTTTTTATTAGAATATATTTTAGGCACCATGTCAGGTTTTAAATGGTCTTGTGGTGCCAAAATAGTGGAAACATCTCCAAAAATACACTATTTGGCAAACTACACCCCTCAAGGAATTTATCGAGGGGTACAGTGAGCATTTGATCCCATAGGTTTTTTTTGCTGAATTCTGTGGAATTAGGCAGTGAAAACATTTTAAATTTTTACAAGGTATAAAGGAGAAAAAGAACCCCAACATTTGTAAAGCAAACTCTTCGGAGCACGGCAATATCCCATATGTGGTAATAAACTGCAGTTTGAACCCACGGCAGGGGTCAGAAGGAAAGGAGCACCATTTGGCTTTAGGAGTTCAAGTTTTGATGGATTGGTTTTTGGGTGCCATGTCGCATTTGCAAAGCCCCTGAGGGACCAAAACAGTCAAAAGCCCCCAAAAGTGACCCCATTTGAGAAATTACACTCCTCAAGGAATTTATCTAGTGGTACATTTTGACCCTTATGTTCATGTTTACTTATTAATATTGTGGCTGTGCGGTCCTTAGTTTCTCCTCTTCAATTTCAGTATAATCATACAGTCTTTCCCTTATTTGCAATTTCTGGTACCAGCACTCCGCGCTTTTGACCCAGCTGATTTTAATTAAGGAATGAACTCCTAAGTGTTTCTGCTCTTGTGCTCTCAGTTGGCTACTTGGAGCGCATCTAAATGTGAGCTCATTCCATATTTTCACTTGTTGTGGTGCCATGTGGTGGTGTCTGCTGCTGTGGTGCTGCACTTGTGGGGGGAAGTGGCCTGGCAGCAGGGGTGCTTCTGGGCCTCTGGGTTGCTTCCTCTGCGAGTGCCGCCATGTGGTTTTGTAGACAATAGAGTAGGGACCCACTTAAAGTGACAAGTGGGCTTATACAAATGTTAAAAAAGAACCTCATCTTCATGTTTACTGATTGATATTGTGGATATGCGGCCCCTAGTTTCTCCTCTTCAATTTCAGTAATGACAAGTTTTATAACTTAAATGAACACTGGCCTTGAAAACAACTTATGCTAATCTTATAGTATACTTGTTCTAGATCAACTTTATAATTTACTTATTGTATACATTTTTATTTATCCAATGAAATTCTGTGTAAAGTTCCTGCCACTAGGCGTCTCTCTACCTGTAATCTGCTGTCCACCCTCTGTGGTCAAGCAAAATCCGTTCCTGATTACAGAACAGATGAGACTGACTGCAGGAAATGGGGGGGTGTTTCTTATATTCCTGCCTATACAAGTCTAGGGTGAGGGGAGGGGGAGCAAGAAGAGGAAGCAGAGAGAGAGAGAGAAATAGTGAGTCAGCAACAGACACGCTGCATACAAGCATACAAGCCTTTGGAAAGGGAAGTGGCAAGCGGGGGGGGGGGGGGGGGAGGAAGAAGGAATAGAGTGAGAAAGACACAGGCTGCTGGTAAGATTTCTATGTCACCCCAGTACTGGATTCTCAGATGCACTGCTTATTACTGCTGTATGATGTCCTTCATGCTGCTGCAGCTTATATATAGGTCCTAGGCTTGATAAAGGTCCTAAAGCATGACGGAAACGTTGCACCTTGTGCTGGTTTAATGAACCACCATTTTTTTTCACTAACACGGAGTGCTGTGGGACTTTCTTCAATATGTGTGTGTGTGTGTGTGTGTGCGTGTGCGTGATATATAGAGATAGGAGAGCAGGATTCTACTCTTCTATGTGTGCTGTGTAAAGAAGACATCATAGCAGTTAGGCTCCACCCACTGGAGAAATAGAGATAGAGCCTGCAGAGGGGAAAACTGCTAAATAATACAGAGTACAAATCATACAGTATAATGGCCATAACTAGTGTTGTTACTCATGAACACACATATGACAGCTTATTCAGA
Source organism: Rhinoderma darwinii (assembly GCF_050947455.1). Taxonomy (NCBI): domain Eukaryota; kingdom Metazoa; phylum Chordata; class Amphibia; order Anura; family Rhinodermatidae; genus Rhinoderma; species Rhinoderma darwinii. The sequence continues at coordinate 62,527,046 of NC_134690.1, forward strand.
AAACTCCCCAGAAAAGTTGAAACGCTTTAACACAATTCAAGACAACTTACGGATAGACACATCTGTATGTTCCCCTATCTTATTCCTTTTTGTGTTAATGGTGAGGTTTACATATTTAAGGGAGCGGCAAGGGGCATGAACAAGTAAAGCATAATTACCTGCAATGCACATTACACAAAGCTATTTTCTGTGATACGGTAGGCGATATTGTATGTTGGCTGGTGGGGTTTGTGTGCCAGGGCTGCTTTTTAGTTCCAGTCCGGTCCAGACAGAAATACTCAAGTACATCAACTAAAGAATGGTTGAAAAACAAGATTTGTGTTTTAGAATGGCCAAGTCAGAGTCCTGACCTTAACCCTATGGAAATGTCAGGGGCGGGTTGGGCCGGGGATCAGGGAGGCATGTGCCCCCTGGGCTGGTCCCCCAGCAGAAGTTTAGGGCCGCGGCAGCTAGTTGCTGCTAGTAAGTGGCAGATCCAGCCATCGGCACATCACACCAGCTGTAGAGAGCAGACTGTCAGAGAGAGGCAGGCGATGGTGCCACTCTCTCTGACAGCCTGATCTTCTGTGTGCACTGTCCGGACTGTCTACACCTCCAGCAGATGACTTGATAATGACAAGACTGCATCTAGGAGTGGTAGGACCTGTAGTGACATCACAGTCACATGATCAAGGTCCTGTAGGCTGTACCCAAGCACCGCAGATTCAGAGGAAGATGCTCAAACTTGTAAGTGTGTGGTGCGTGTGTATAATGCATATATAGTGTGTACAGTACAATGGGTATGATGCCTCCCATATATTAGCAGTATACTTACACTCTTCTCTCCTGAGCGCAGCGCTTGTCCGGACATCTTTAGCGTCATGACGTCACAATTCTATATGCGCCGCGCACAACTTTGTGACGCTGAATGGTGTCAGGACCTGCGCTGTGCCCGGAGCCGAAGAGGTGGGTAAGTAAAAGGTTACTGCCTGCTGGGGCCCTGTATCTAAGCCTACAATGTGACAGACTTAGATACAGGGTCCAGTAGACAGTATCACACATGGGCCCTGTATCTAAGCTTACCATGTGGACCAATATGGACAGTGATGCATATATGGACATTGATGTCAGGAGCTCCCCGAGGTATACGTTTAACATATAACTGTAAAACGTATACCTATGATGAATGCCGTACAGTTGCATCCATCACCCATAGACTCCCAGGCCTATTTCACATCTGTGTTGGAGGATCCGTTAGGGGCCTCCGTCGCAGATTCCGCCAAAAATACCGGAAACAATAGCGCGGCATGCTATTGCTATTTCAGGTAAAACCACGGACACCCCAACTGAACCATTAAAGTCAACGTGTTCCGTCGGCTGCCGGTTGACTCCTGCACTTCCGTCATTTTCGTCGTTCCCGCTCCTCTGACAGAGCAGAACGGAATTCCAAACACAGATCTGATCAGGCCTTTAACTGGTTACTAGCGTTAATTCACTTACTTTTAAAAGTAGGTGAATGACCACTAATAACTCCTATCGCAGGGACTCCTTTGTATCTGAACGAGTCCCACGCTAGTTTTTTTTAGTGGCGCATGTGCCCAAGATGCGCCGTGAGTGATCCTGTTCCCCTTACAAGCATTAGTAAACTAAGCACTAACAGCTCTAAGCTGTCATTGATTAGTTTACATCACATGGTGCCTAGTTACCTCAGTTCATTGTCCTACTTTTAAAAGTAGGCCAATGACCCAGCGATAACCTGGGACCACGGGGTGTAAACTAACCAATGACAGCAGAGATGTCACTGCTTCTTTAACTGTCACCCAGGAAAGGTAAGTATAATAATTGTTTTGCTTTTTTATTTGTGTGTGTTCTTTTTAAACTTTATTACTACTGCCTTAGTAATGGCCGCTGGCAGATTGACAGCGTCCATTACTAAGTCAGGCTTAGTGTTAGCTGGGGCAGAGGCTAACACTAACTCTCCATTATTACCCTGGTACCCGCCAACACCAGGGGTACCGGGAAGAGCCAGGCGCGATCCAGTAACCGACCAGCTGTAGTGACTACCGAGCACCGGGGCGGCCGCAGGCTGGCACTATCAGACTGTGAAATGCCAAAAACCGTGGCTCTTCCCACCCTGGTAATACTAGTCTGCTGCTGCTATGTTGTATCTGGCTGGTTATGAAAAATAAGGGGACCCAACGTCATTCTTTTTTCTTTGAAAAAAATTGAACATAATAATAATTAGGAAATTATATGTGGGGCCCCCCATTTTTCATAGCCAGACAGATACTACATAGCAGCAGCAGGCTAACATTACCAGGATGGGAAGTGCCATGTTTCTGGCCTTTCCCAGTCTAATAATGCCAGCCTGCGGCCGTCCCAGTTCCTGCCCATCACTACAGATGATCAGGTTCTGGATCGTACACGACTCTTCCCGGTACCCCTGATGGTGGTGGGTACTGTGGTAATAATGGGGGGTTAGTGTAAGCCTCTTCACCAGCTAACGCTAAGCCCCACCTTAATAATGGAGGCTGCCAATCAGCCAGCGGCCATTGCTAAGGCAATAGTAACAAAGTTACAAAAAAATAGACATAGAAAAAATATTTTATTTAAATGAAAAAACCCTCACACAACTGCGTTAACCATTTTATTGAGAATAAAAAAAACGACCGTCATGGAAGTAGTCCTCGAATCCGAAGTAGTCCAAGAACCCAACCTGTAAAAAAACATAAACAGACAAAAAATATAAGTAACACATAATAAAGCTAAATTATTATACATACCTTTCCTGGGTCCAGTGCTGGTGCCGCAATGTCAGCGAGCTGGGCGTTATCTAAGCCTATCATATGTGATAAAGACTGCTGAGCCACTGCATTTCATTCATGAGGTCAGTGAGACTGACGGCTTCGATAACAGCGGGTCTTGCATGTCTCATAGATTTGAGTCTATTGAGGGATCCGTGAAAACAGACAAAAATAGGACATGTTCTATTTTTTCACGGGCCCTTCACACTGTCCGTTTAAACAACGGCCGTGTGAAAAGCCCCATTGAAATACATGTGTCATGACTGTGGCACCGTAGCGGAGTAGCAGCTGACCAATTCAGAGTCAATAATGGTCTTTAGGACAAACGTACCTGGATGGATAACTTGTGCCGGACTATCGGAAGCTGGCTTGTGCCGGAATATCGGAACCTGGCTTGTGCGGGACAACAGGACTTGTCTAGGATACAAGACACAGATAGGGAAGTCGTCTCAGACACTGGACTTGGAAAGGACACCGGACACTGATAGTGCAGTCGTCTCAGACACTTGACTTGGCTCAGACACGGATAGTGCCATCATCTTGGAACACTGGACTTGGCAAGGACACTGTTCAAAGATAGTAAAGTTGTCTCGGACACTTGACTTGGCTCGGACACGGAGAGTGCCGTCGTCTCAGAAACACTGAAAAACGGGTAGTGCAGTCGTCTCGGACACTGTACTTGGTAATGACACCGGACATGGTGCATTTTCCACAGATTTATTTGTGAAACCCACAGACAGAAATAATCTCCTTTTATATAGTAGTAACCATCCTAGACACATGATTGAGTCGTTACCATGGAGTCAATTATTGAGGGTAGATAGGATTGTGTCAGATACTACACAGAAACAAATTAGGTTGACTCAGATGTGTAATAAATTTAAGAAGAGAGGTTATCCTAGGAAACTTGTACAGAAACATAAGGATAGACTAGACAATAGTTTGGAATCCAATATTAAGGGTGTACAAGTTGAACGTATACCATTTATATCAACTTTTGGCAATTTGAGTGGTCGCATAGGTAACATTCTGCGAAAGAATTGGCCTATAGTGTCCAAGGGACATAATGAGATTGACACGTTGAGAATACCACCCATTATGTCATATCGGAGGACTAAGAATATCAGAGACACTCTGGTTAAGTCAGACGTGGGTAGTAGAAAGAAAAATACACAATTACTACTTTGCCCCCCCAAAAATGGTAATTTTCCCTGTCTGAATTGCTGCAATTGCAATAATATTGTGAAAGGGAATAGTTTTCAGCATCCACATACGGGGAGGGTCTTTAATATCAGACACAGATTTACATGCAATTCAGATTTCGTTGTATATATGATTACATGTCCTTGTTCATTGATTTACATAGGAGAGACAACTATGCCTATTAAATTGAGAATTAACAAGCATAAAAGTACAATCAGAAAGAAAATGATGGAACTTCCATTACCAAGGCATTTTATTGAAAAGAATCATCAGTTAAATCAATTGAGATTTAGGGTAATAGATTGTGTCCCGATACTCAGGAGGGGAGGGGATAGACAGAAGCTATTGAAAAAGAAAGAATTACGTTGGATCTTTGAGTTAGATTCCCTATACCCCAAAGGTTTGAATCTAGAATACAAGATAATTCCTGGACTCTGAAATCCCATTGCTGTTTTTAACATTTTTTTAATTTTAATATGGTACACTTGATGGGTGATTTCTGACACATTGTGTAGCATCTATTTTTTGCATCGTCTGGTATTCCTGAGGGTCTTGATATTTTTGGAATATTTCTTACAGATTTGAGCATGTTCGTGATGGAGGTTTATTCACCACACGCCAGCGGATTTATGATCAGAACGAAGATTATAGCGGTTCCTTTCATGTTAGCATCCATCTGTATTTTTTATGCAATGTTTTTGAGTATAGTGATTTTTTGATTGGGTGGGCTATGGTTGATGCTCTATCATCATTATATAAATCTCGTGTTCTGTGCGGTATAGGTGTCCGACATGATTTGTTGGACAGATATTACGAGCATTCCCTAGAAAGTCTTTTAATCACTTTGAGTGATTCGATTTATGTAGGCTAATTAACACTAAAGAGTATTTGATGACACTAACTTTTAGTGATTGATATCATGTAGTAATATGAACCTGATCCCTTTTCCTTCCGTCTGCCCTGTTCACATGTGACTTAACATCACGGAATGAAGGCGTTTTTTATCATCATTATATAAATCTCGTGTTTTGTGCGGTATAATTGTCCAACATGATTTGTTGGACAGAAGTTACAAGCATTCCCTAGAAAGTTTTTGAATCACTTCGGTGATCCGATTTATGTAGGCGGTTTAACACCAAACAATATTTGATGACATTAACTCCTAGGGATTGATATCATGTAGCAATATGAACCTGATCCCTTCTCCCTCCGTCTGCCCTGTTCACATGTGACTTAAACAGAGTGAAGGCGTTTTTGATTATTTAATTAATTTTGCCTCAAAAATATACAGATTTGGAGCTGCAGTATGATGGATTCTTGTTTATGACTGAGGATGTCTTATATTTAACTTCTAGTGATTGATATCATGAAGTAATATGAACCTGATCCCTTCTCCCTCCGTCTGCCCTGTTCACATGTGACTTATACAGAGTGAAGACGTTTTTAATTATTGAATTAATTTTGCCTCAAAATATACAGATATGGAGCTGCAGTATGATGGATTCCTGTTATGACTGAGGATGTCTTACATTTATACATACTTTGATTACCATTTTTGATCGAACGCTGGTCTTTATTTATTTTTTTTGCACAGCAGAGATGATTGATTGCTGAGCATGCACAGCAGAGCTCTGTGATCGTAGCTGGAACCTGGAGTGTGGTGAACTTTCCTCCTTCACTTTTCTATTGTAATTACAATGATTGATATATTATTGATGATGATGTATTAAAGATGTATTACACATTGTAGTTTTGCACGTTTTTGAAGATTATATAACTATTTGATGTATGTCATTAAGACTAATGTATGCTTCACCTGGGAGACCAGATTCACGATGTTCACTGGTTGGAATGGGCCATGTGATCATTTGTATTCACCCATTTATAACGATGTTTTTAGACATAATGTTAGGCTTGACAAAGACCCTTCACTCACTATGGGTCGAAACGTTGCTTGTCGTTTGTGGATGTCTTGACAATAAAACCACTTTGATGATTTGAAGACGTGTGCTGTTGTCCTACTACTTCTTTGGATATACATCGTGCTGGAGTGGGTTTGCCTGGCTTGACAGCGTGCACCGCATCATACTCGGGACTAGTGCTGCTTCAAAAATCTCCTTTTTACCGGACATGGTGCAGTCATTTTGGACATTTGACTTGGCTCGTACATGGATACGGATACAGCTAGGGAAACTTTACAGACTAGCACTGGGTAAGACACAACATTGCTCAGGCAATGAGTAAGTGGGCAGAGTTCCTTTTAAGGTCCAGGGTTTGTTGGGATAGGTTGGGGTCACAGAGCGGTGGAGAGAGCAGAGTGCGCCGGCATCCCAGAGCAGGGAGATGCTGGTGCAGAGAACAATGAGGCTGGCAGCCACTGTGGCGCAGCGAGACTAGTGGCCGCCGGCGCTAAAACATGCAGTAGTGTGACAGCTAGGAGCGGATTATAATGAGGGCAATCTGGACAAGCGCCCGGGGCCAGAGGCTGGAAGGGGGCCCAGGTCACCCCGGTTCTCCCGTACCCAGTGGCGTAGCTATAGGTGTCGCAGCGGTCGCACTTGCGACCGGGCCCCTAAGCCTGGGGAGCCCACAGGGCCCCCGTTGCCACACAGCGGGCTAATGCTGATTCTGTATGTGCTGTGACGCAGCCACTTCCTGGTTACTGGCAGGGCTCCTTTAGACGTCACGGTCACATGGTACACTCAGTTCCAACTAGTGTGGAAGAGCCGGTGCAGAAGAGCACGGAAGACTGCAGGTGAGCTGTAGAGGGGGCCGTAATGTATGTGTATTGTATTGTATTGTGCTGTCTGTGTTTGCGGTGGAGAAAGGCATCGCCTCTCCTTCCCCACCGCAAACTGCACGATACAATTCATTACAAACTGTGGGTCGTGGGGGTTCATGTGAAGACCTCTGGGGGGTTGCGACCTACTCACCGAGGTCCCGGTTCCAACTGTATATGCGTCCTCAGGACTCAGATACAGTTTAATTTAATGCTGGAGCAAGGAGTTGACGGCTCCTTGCTCCAGCATTCACTGTGCCGTGAGCCATTAGCGGCTCGGCGCAGACAGGCGGGATTTAGTGCCATCATCGCGTCTGTCTACGCCTAGTCACTCATAGCACAGGGCAAAGAAGGAGAAGGATCTCCTCCATCCGTCGTGGGAACGAGGATAGGTTAGTAGTTTTATTATTTTTCTATTATCCGTATATGGGGGCATTATACTGTATAGGGGGCTGATATGGTGGCAGCTATGGGGGCATTACAATGTGGGGGGACAGCTATTATACTTTATGGGGGGCTGATATATTGGCATTATACTGTGGGGGCATCCATGGGGGCATTATACTGTATGGTGGCAGCTATGGGGGGCATTATACTTTGTTGGGGGCAGCTAAGTCGGGCATAATACTGTGGGGGCAGTATACTGTGGGTGGCGGCAGCTATGAGGGGCATTATCCTGTATGGGGGCTGCTATGAGGGCATTATACTGTATGGGGGCATTATGGGGGGCATTATACTGTGTTGGGCAGCTATGAGGGGCATTATACTGTATGGGGTCTGATATGAGGGCATTATACTGTATGGGGTCTAAAATGGGGGCATTATACTGTATGGGGGCAGCTATGGGGGCATTATACTGTATGGGGGCAACTATGGGGAGAATTATACTGTGGGGGCAGCTATGGGGGCATTATATGGTATGAGGGCAGCTATGGGGGTATTATACTGTGTGGGAAGCTATGGTGGTATTATACTATATGGGGCCATTATACTGTGTGGGCATCCATGGGGGCTGTTGGGAAGGCGGCTGGGCATAAGCGCGGGCAGGGGTCTTGTGGTGTTGGGTAAGGGTAGGGGGCCCAAGCTGAATTCTTGCACCAGGGCCCATGAGCCTTTAGCTATGCCCCTGCCCGTACCGTTCATTAAAATTACAGCCGGTTCAGAGAAGCGGAACCTCTCACCGACTTGTATTCGCGTCCTTAGAATGCGGATACAATGGCTTACTTTAGCACTGGTGACACAGGGAACTATCCGTTCCCTTCCTCCCATTCGGCTCTTTAGTAATGACACAGTCAGCACGATGATGTCATCATGTCGACTGTGCCGTTACGCTGGGTGACGCCGTCTGGTCTCTGACCACTCCTGCATCGCTGGAGGAAAGCGCGGGAATGGGGACAGGTGAGAACGTTTTTTTTTTCTGGGCAGCGTTTGGGGCCTTATCTACATAGGGCATTGTAACTGGCGCTATCTACAGGGGTCATTATGTACAGAGGGCATTGCAACTGGCGCTATCTACAGGGGACATTATCTACAGAGGGCATTGTAACTGGCACTATCTACAGGTGGCATTGTGATTGACCCCATCTACAAGGAGCATTATCTACAGAGTGCATTGTAACTGGCGCTATCTACAGTGGGCATTATCTACAGAGGGCATTGTAACTGCCACTAGCTACACAGGACATTGTGACTGGCGCTATCTACAGGGGGCATTTTGACTGGCACCATCTACAAGGGGCATTATCGACAGTGGGCATTGTAGCTGGCACTATGTACAGGGGGCATTGTTAGTGTGTGGTGTTTTACTTTACAGTGTTTGACACAATTTAATTCATGGGCACTGTGTATAATACTATTGTATTCAGGGTCACAGTGTATAATACTATTATATTCAGGAGTACAGTGTTTAGTACTATTATATTCAGGGGCACAGTATATAGTACTATTATATTCAGGGGTGCAGTGTATAGTACTATTATATTCAGGAGCAAAGTATATAGTACTATTATATTCAGGGGCAGTGTATAGTACTATTATATTCAGGAGCACAGTGTACAGTACTATTATATTCAGGGGCGCAGTGTATAGTACTATTATATTCAAGAGCACAGTGTATAGTACTATTATATGCAGGAATTTAAATATAAGGACTTACCAGGTTAGGTAAAGAGTTAGGCGCAGTGTACAGTACTATTATATTCAGGGGCGCAGTGTATAGTACTATTATATTCAAGAGCACAGTGTATAGTACTATTATATGCAGGGGTGCAGTGTATAGTACTATTATATTCAGGAGCACAGAGTATAGTACTATTATATTCAGGGGCACAGTGTATAGTACTATTATATTCAGGGCACAGTATATAGTACTATTATATTCAGGGGCACAGAGTATAGTACTATTATATTCATGAGTACAGTGTATAGTACTATTTTATTCATGGACACAGTGTATAGTACTATTTTATTCAGGGGCACAGTGTATAGTACTATTATATTCAGGGCACAGTGTATGATACTATTATATTTAGAAGCATAGAGTGTGGCATCATGTAAATTTCATCTTCGTTTATAGGTGCGGAAATCTTGGAAAAGTGAGGAGCCGAAGACATCTGAGCGGCAAACTGCAGAAATGGGCCGTGCCCGGGAGAAGTCATCATAGAGGTCTGGACCGGATGGAGAAGAGAAAAAGAACGAAAAAGAATCTTGAGACGTCACCTGTGAGTCACTCAATGTAAATGTTTCGTCTCCCTGTGACTGATCAGTACTGTAGTCACTGTATGATCTGCAGCGAGATGACAGATGGTTGCATTCGTTTTTGTTAAACAACAACTCCCAGCATATCCTAACCATTGTTCAGGCTATACAGGGAGCTATCGTTTTATGTCATACAAATTTAAACGGCAGGGTTTAAACTGAATTTGCAAATGATCTCTGTACTGAACTGTATTTGTTATGATGCTGTATATATGTACTGAGCTTGGTTCTGGTGCTGTATATATGTACTGAGCTTCGTTCTGGTGTTGTATTTATGTATTGGTTCTGGGGCTGTATATATTTACCTTCTTTAAGGTAAAAGTAGATGTTAAATCTACTTTTACCTTGAGAGAAGGTAAATATATACTGTAAAAACTAAACCCCAAAAAAACATGGAGGGATTTTAGTTTTTTCCAATTCACTCATTATATGGTACTTTAAATTGTGCGAATAAAAACTACAACTCCTTTTCTTTTCGGCGTCTTCATAGTTCAGTTTTCAAAGTTCGGGGGGGCAGACTTGAAAAAGTGCCCGGGGCTCAATAATAGACATGAACATTACAACTATTTGAGTTTTATTAGTTTAGTTACATTGTGTTTGTCTTTATGGGTATGTGCACACGATGAGATGCTTTTACGTCTGAAAAGACAGACTGTTTTCAGGAGAAAAACAGCTGCCTCGTTTCAGACGTAAATGCTCCTCCTCGCATTTTGCGAGGCTTCTCTGACAGCTGTAAATTTTGAGCTGTGCTTCATTGAGTTCAATGAAGAACGGCTCAAATTACGTCTGAAAGAAGTGCCCTGCACTTCTTTTGACGAGGCTGTATTTTTAAGCGTCGTCGTTTGACAGCTGTCAAACGACGACGCGTAAATGACAGGTTGTCTGCACAGTACGTCGGCAAACCCATTCAAATGAATGGGCAGATGTTTGCCGACGTATTGTAGCCCTATTTTCAGACGTAAAACTAGGCATAAAACGCCTCGTTTACGTCTGAATATAGGTCGTGTGAACCCAGCCTAAATGTGACTTAGTTAACAGCCAGACCACATATTATTAGAAATCAATGCAGAAATCCAAAGAGTTCACTTACTTTTTCTTGCAACTGTATATATAGCTCCAATTGTAGGTAAGTATTCATATTTATCATTGGACCTTAAATTGAAGGTAAACCTTTGCCTACATATTAGGTTATTACGTTACTACCATTACCCTAACAATATACTTCTTTTGCACAAATAGCTCCCTTTGGGGCTCATGCACACGGCACAGACCCCGTGCGGGGGCACATGAATTTTCAATGTGTCTGTTTCAAAAACCCGTGCGCCAACATATTGTTCATGTTTGTGGTTTCACATTCTCCCTTAAAATCAATGCTTCTAGGGGAGAATATCTCCATGATGGAGCATGCCATGATTCTTTTTCTCAAAGATTTCGTATGAGATTTGAGGTTCTATGGGTGCCATAACTGTTGAGAGAGATGCTGTGTGGAAATAACATTTCTTGCATGTGGCTCTGTTCTAATGAGAGCAGAATACAGATGAAATATTCTGTCAGTAAAGAGAGAAAGGCTAATAACCATTGTGACAGTCCCTTTCTCCACTGACTGGCACTATAGACCAATGCCTGTATTCTGTTGATGGTGCCAGGAGAGCTTCAATTTTAGGTACTGATATCCTTGTGTCCCATTTCTAGCAATTTACCCTTTCATACGCCAGTCTTAAACTAAAGAGTCCTAGAGTAAAATACGCCTGCATCTTAACAAATTTGAAGCATATTTCGCTGTCCGTTCGCCTGAAAATCTATGCCTGTCATGAGCAAGCATTCAAGTGTGCCTTAATTTTTGCCAATTTCTGGCATAAATGATGGTAAATCAGTCGCTCTGTGGGAGATCCCTCCCCTCCCACACAATTTTTGTGCCAATTTGAATATTTTTGAGAGGTGTGAAAAAAAAAAAAGCAAATTGTGTCGCAAATATGATGTGTGCTATAATATGTTATCTTTCCACTCCATAAAAGTGTCATAAAGGCTTTGATAAATTCCCTCTGTGAGTGTGCAGCATGTGTACACAGGGAAGATCTATGCTGCTATCTAAATGTAGTTATGTCAGCAGCAATGTAAGATGGATTCCTGTGTATTATGAGGGAGGAGGCATCAGAGGTAATACCTGTCACAGCTTTCTCCTCAGTATGTGACTGCTGCTGGCTCTGTGAGTATGTAGTGGAAAGACTCAGAATAACCCTTTACAAGCAGCTGAATCCTTCTCCTCCTTCTCTATCAGATTAATTATTTCCAAGCAGATGTTTTCGCCTCCTCTAGCAGATTAAGGGCTCATGCACACGACAATTTTTCTTTGTCAGTGTGCTATCCGGATAGTACACTGACCAATTAATTTCTATGGTCCCATGCACACACAATGGTTTTCACAGATCCGTGTGGGGGCCGTGGGACCGAGCCACAAAACTCAGAGCAGGACCTATTTCTGTCCGTGTTTGTGGCTCAGTCTCACCCATTCAAATGTATCACAACATGAAAACCACGGACAGCACATGGATGCCATCCATGTGCTGTCCGTGTTTTGCGTATCCGTTGTTTTCGGACTGCAAAATACAAACGGTCGTTTGCATGAAACTTAACCCATTACAACTAACTGTATTGTCATCCTCTAGCAGATTAAACCTTTACAAGTAGCTGTATTCTTCTCCTCTATCAGATGAACCATTTCCAAGCAGCTGATTAACCCCTTCCCGCTCCTTGACGTACTATTACGTCATGGCAGCTGTATCGTTAGCGCTCCATGCCGTAATAGTACGTCTCGGGAGTAACGGCCGTTTCGGCCGTCCTCCCGACACATACAGGAGCTGTGACGCTGCTGTCTTGTTCAGCAGCTGTCACAGCTCCTACAGCGGGGACCGATCGCTGTGTCCCCGCTGATTAACCCCTTAAAAGCCGCGTTCTATAGAGATCGCGGCTTTTTAGGGGTTAAGCTGCCATCGCCGGCCTGCTACGCGATAGCGGCCGGCGATGGTGACTATGGCAACCGGACACCAAACAATGGCATCCGGCTATGCCATAGACGGAAGCATAGTGGGTCCTGACAACGTCAGGACCCACTATGCTTGCTGTCAGTGAGTAGCTGACAGTTCTAATACACTGCACTACGCATGTAGTGCAGTGTATTAGAATAGCGATCAGGGCCTCCTGCCCTCAAGTCCCCTAGTGGGACAAAGTAATAAAGTAAAAAAAAAGTTAAAAAAAGATGTGTAAAAATAAGAAAATAAAAGATTTAAAAGTATTAAAAGTAAAAATCCCCCTTTTTCCCTTATCAGTCCTTTATTATTAATAAAAATATATAAACAAACAAATAAACTATACATAATTGGTATCGCCGCGTCCGTAACGGCCTGAACTACAAAATTATTTCATTATTTATCCCGCATGGTGAACGCCGTAAAATAAAATAATAATAAACCGTACCACAATCACAATTGTTTGGTCACTTCACCTCCCAAAAAATGGAATAAAAAGAGATCAAAAAGTCGCATGTACCTAAAAGTGGTACTGATCGAAACTACAGTTCGTTACGCAAAAAAAAAGTCCTCGCACGGCTTTATTGATTGAAAAATAAAAACGTTCTGGCTCTTAGAATAAGGCAACACAAAAAGTGAATGATTGTTTACAAAACGTATTTTATTGTGCAAACGCCATAAGACATTAAAAAAAACTATAAACATCTGGTATCGCCGTAATCGTATCGCCACGCAGAATAAAGTGAATATGTTATTTATAGCGCACGGTGAACGCTGTAAAAAAAAACGAAAAAAAAAACAATCGTACAATTGCTGTTTTTTAGTCATCACGCCACCTAAAAATAGAATAAAAACTGATCAAAAAGCCGCATGCACCCCAAGAAAACTACAATGGATTCCTCAAGGGGTCTAGTTTCCAAATTGGGGTCACATTTGGGGGATTTCCAATGTTTTGGCACCACAAGACCTCTTCAAACCGGACATGGTGCCTAATAAAAAAGAGGCTTCAAAATCCACTAGGTGCTCCTTTGCATCGGAGGCCGGTGCTTCAGTCCATTACCGCACTAGGGCCACATGTGGGATATTTCTCAAAACTGCAGAATCTGGGCAATACGTATTAAGTTGCGTTTCACTGATAAATCCTTTTGTGTTATAAAAAAAATGGTATAAAGAGGATTTTCTGACAAAAAAAAAAATGTAAAATTCACCTCTACTTTGCTCTAAATTTTTGTGAAACACCTAAAGGGTTCATAAACTTTCTAAATGCTGTTGTGAATACTTTGAGGGGTCTAGTTTCTAAAATGGGGTATTTCATAGGGGTTTCTAATATATGGGCCCCTCAAAGCAACTTCAGAACTGAACTGGAACCTAAAAAAATAAATAAATGAGGCAATACTTAGCTTCTTACATTATACTGATAATGAGCCGTGCCCACCCCGAGATGACCCCAGTTTTGACAGTTTGTATAAACGGAGACCCCTATTAGACCGTTCCAGTGCCCGGTTTTCCCATGCATACACCCCGAGAAGTGTATTTCTATTGATGAGTCCCTGGTACATTTTAAAGGGAGGCTTCAATTCCGCCAGTGCCTGCCGTGTAAGAGGGCAAGGTATGGCGTGAAGATGTATAAGCTGCGAGAGTGCATCAGGGTATACCTACAGATTTAGGATATATGAAGGAAAGGCCACCCCCAAACCAGACTGCATCCTGGACTACAATAGGTACATGGGAGGGATGGACTTGTAAGATCAAGCCCTGAAGCCCTACAGCGCCATGCGGTGTGGTATAAGAAGCTGGCCGGGCACATCATACAGATGGCTTTGTACAATGCGTACGTGCTACGTCGATGTGCAGGCCAGACGGGAACTTTCCTGGAATTTCAAGAGGTGATTATCAAGAACCTAATCTTTAGGGACCAAGAAGGGGGGGCACCCAGGACTTCTGGAAGCGGGGCCACACGCATCGTACCAGGGCGGCAACACTTTCCAGGGGAAGTTCCCCAAACTGGCAAGAAGGGAAAAAGTCAAAAGAGGTGCAAAGTCTGCTATAAGAGGGCGATAATGCATGACGCAATATATCAATGTGACACGTGTCCCGAATAACCAGAGCTCTGTATGAAAGTGTTTTAAAGGAACAGTGTCATCACAAATAATTTTTTTATATGTTAAAGATGTTAGTGCTTTAATAAAGACGTTTATATTCATTTGTGTGTTTGTGTTTTACTGTTTCTTATTTTTACACTTTTTCTCCCCTATGGGGGCTGCCATTTTTTGTTCCATTTCTGTGTGTGTCGATTAACGACACACACAGACATGGAATACGGCAGCCACAGTCCCATAGGGACTGTGAACGGCTCCCGTCCCATTGACTGCCGTGTACGGCGTCTGTGTGGGAACTGCGCATGCGCCGCTCCCACACAGTCCTATTCGAAATTGGCGCCGTCCGGCGCCATTTTCCTGTGGACCGGAAGTCGCGGCCGGACAGTAATATTACTACTTCCGGTCGCGGCTTCCAGACTTGTGCACATGGAACAGCGGCAGCAAAGGGAGCGGACGGGCCGGAGGGAGCCGCGGCGGCAGGAGCAGGTAAGAGATTTCAATGTATGTTAGTGTTTGTGTGTGTTTACTACTGTATGTAAACCTACTACACTGTGGGTTACCTCAAAAAATGGCGACACACAGTGTAGGAGGTTAAACCTTTCAAACCCCTCGTTTATCCCGGCACTAGCCAGGATAAAGGAGGGGGGGATGCTGAGAGCTCACTAGAGCGAGGGCTTTTAACCCAATGTTGCAATGCTGCAATTTTGGGAACTAGCTCCATCTAGTGACCAAAAATGGGTAGTATTATAAATTAGAAAAAATTTATAATATTTCCTGACTCGCGAAAAAAAAAAAAAAATTTGAACAATGTTTAATCACCCACACACTAAATGTTTAATTTTTTTTTAAAAAACATGTTTTTCGGGCAACACCATGCCTTTAAAATTTATCATACATCCCTTGGTTTATAATTGACCCCAATTTTACTTACCCTGATGCACTCCACACAGCTTATCCCCCCTCGTCTTTCCCCTCTGGGCCCTGCTGTGTGTCCAGGCAGCTGATAACAGCCACATGTAGGGTATTGCCATACCCGGGAGAACCCACATTACAGTTTATGGGGTGTAGGTCTCCGGTCAAAATGCTCACTACACCTCTATATGAATGCCTTAAGGGTGTAGTTTTTAAAACGGGGTCACTTCTTGCGGGTTTCAACTGTACTGGTACCTCAGGGGCTTCTGCATACATGACTTCGCACTAGAAAATCCCCAGTAGGCCAAATGGTGGTCCTTTCCTTCTGAGCCCTCCCATGGGCCCAAACGGCAGTTTATCACAACAAATGGAGTATTGCGGCACTCAGAACAAATTGTGCAACAGAATGGGGTATTTTGTTTCTTGTGAAAATAAGAAATTTTCAGCCAAAACTACATATTATTTGAAAAAAATAATTTTGTTTTCATTCCCAGCCCAATTCAAATAAGTTCTGTGAAAAAACTATGGGGTCAAAATGGTCACATTACCCATAAATGAATTCCTTGAGGGGTGTAGTTTCCAAAATGGGGTCACTTCTGGTGGGTTTCCATTGCTTTGATAACTCTGGGGCTCTGCAAATGCGACATGGTACCCGAAAACCAAACCAGCAAAATCTGTACTCCAAAGAACACACAGCGCTCCTTCCCTTCTGAGGCCTCCCATGGGCCCAAACGGCAGTTTATTGCCACAAATGGGGTATTGATGCACTCAGGAGAAATTGGGCAACAAAATTGAGTATTTTGTTCCCTGTGAAAATAAGAAATTTTGGTAAAAAATTACATCTTATTGGAAAAAATGTCATTTTTTTTAATGTCACAGCCCAATTGAAATAGGTGCTGTGAAAAAACTGTGTGGTCAAAATGCTAACAACAACCATAAATGAATTCCTTGAGGGGTGTAGTTTCCAAAATGGGGTCACTTTTGGTGGGTTTCCATTGCTTTGATACCTCTGAGGCTCTGCAAATGCGACATGGCACCCGAAAACCAATCCAACAAAATCTGGACTCCAACAAACATATAGCGCTCCTTTCCTTCTGAGCCCTCCCATGGGCCCAAACGGCAGTTTATCACCACAAATGGGGTATTGCCACACTAAGGACAAATTGGGCAACAAAATGGGGTATTTTGTTCCCTGTGAAAATAAGAAATTTTGATCACAAATGACATTTTATTGGAAAAAATGACATTTTTTTCATTTCAGAGCCCAATTCAAATACGTGCTGTGAAAAAACTGTGTGGTCAAAATGGTAACAACAACCCTAAATGAATTCCTTGAGGGGTGTAGTTTCCAAAATGGGGTCACTATTGGGGGATTCCTACTGTTTTGGCACCTCAACACCTCTTCAAACCTGGCATGCTGCCTAAAATATATTCTAATAAAAAAGAGGACTCAAAATGCACTAGGTGCTTCTTTGCTTCTAGGGCTTGTGTTTTAGTCCACGAGCACACTAGAGACACATGTGGGACATTTCTAAAAACTGCAGAATCTGGACAATACATATTTAGTAGTGTTTCTCTGGTAAAACCTTCTGTGTTACAGAAAAAAAAATGAATAAAATTGAAATTCAGCAAGAAAAATGAAATTTGAAAATTTCACCTCCACTTTGCTTTAATTCCTGTGAAATGCCTGAAGGGTTAAAAAACTTTATAACTGCTGTTTTGAATACTTTGAGGGGTCTAGTTTTTAAAATGTGGTGTTTTATCAGGGTTTCTAATACATAGGCCCCACAAAGCCACTTCAGAACTCAAGAGGTACCTTAAAAAAAAGGCTTTTGAAAATTTCTTAAAAATATGAGAAATTGCTGTTTATGTTCTAAGCCTTGTAACGTCCAAGAAAAATAAAAGAATGTTCAAAAAACGATGCCAATCTAAAGTAGACATATGGGAAATGTGAACTAGTAACTATTTTGGGTGGTATAACCGTCTGTTTTACAAGCAGATGCATTTAAATTCTGAAAAATGCAATTTTTTGAAAATGTTCTCTACATTTTGCAATTTTTCACCAATAAACACTGAATATATCGACCAAATTTTACCACGAACATGAAGCCCAATGTGTCACGAGAAAACAATCTCAGAATCGCTTGGGTAGGTTTAAGCATTCCGACGTTATTACCACATAAAGTGAAATATGTCAGATTTGAAAAATGGGCTCTGAGCCTTAAGGCCAAAACTAGGCTGCGTCCTTAAGGGGTTAAGGCCCTGTTCATACAGAAACCGCGTCGAAATCAGCGCCAAAAAACCGCTGAAATCACCCAATTAATTTCAATGGGAGGCAGAGGCGGTTTTTGTCCCGAGCTGCTTTTTTCCCGCTCGTGGGAACAAAAAGCGACATGTCCGTTCTTGCTGTGCTCCCCCATCTGACCACCCATTGAAATCAAATGGGAGGCAGGAAAAACCTGCGTGGCTTGTTTCCGAGCTTTTTTCACGGCCCTTTCATTAGCTTCATTGGCTGCAGGTGAAAAATGCTGCAAAGAACGCAGTGAAAAATTAGGCAAAAAAGCGCAGGCAGGTCAAAATCTGCCTCAAAATTCCAGAAGGAATTCTGAGACAGATATTTTCTGCCTGCAAAAAACTCTGTGTGAACAGAGCCTAGCCAGCAGCTGTTTTATCCTCCTCTTACGGATTAACCCTTTACAAGGCTTCCTCTAGCAGATTAAAGGATTGCCTGAGAGTTTCACAAATTAAAATAATTTCAGTAATTGTTATAAAATAAAAAACCTCAAGGTTCCTCACCTGTTAAATCCGCCGTTGCTCCAGTGTTTCTCGACGATCTTTGTTTACTTGTCCTGAATTGTTCAGCCAATCACTGGCCTCGGCATTATCATGCTGTACATGCAAGCATCACCGCTGAGGCTAATGATTGGCTGCTGAATGTCATGTCATCACTGCAGGAAAAATAAAGACTGGCAAGGACCATCGGAGCTTCGATGCTGGAGTGACAGGTGATGTAACAGATGATTAACTTTTTTTAAATTGTAACATTTACGGCAGTTAGTTTCTAAATCTCTCAGACAACCCCTTTAACCCTTTACAAGTAGCTGTCTCCTCCTCCTCGAGTTGGGCTGCATAATACAGAAGGAAATCTTATTACATGGCTGATCAAATAACAATATTCTATATTCAGACTCCTAGCTGAAGGCTCCTGCCTGAAGGCAAGGAAAATTTGCACCCAATTTGCATTTCGCTGATTTGTCACCCATTCCGAGGAATTAGTGAATTAATTCACCAAAATGTGAAATTCGATTTTGGAGAATTTATGAGTAAAAATAGGGGGATTGATTTTCCCATTGTATTCCATGGAGCAACAAAACGGCGAAACAGGCAAATTTATTCTCTCAACCCAAATGCTGGACTGATCTGAGCACAAGGCTCCATTTTACGATTCAGATACGCTATAGAATCACCCCCCCCCTTGCAAAGTTGGTATCTCCCTGAGAAGAGGGAAATCACATGAGATTTGGACATCACTCTACTGAAATTATATCTGCATGATATGTATAGTAAACAATTTACTGTAATTTTTTGTGTTTTCTTTTTAGAACCGATAGGTACTCTTTAAATATTTATTTACAAAAGATATGAATATTAAAACAATGTAGCATTAGCTGTGTATACTGTATACAGCAACTCCCTGGCTGCAGTTACACTTCTATGTGCTTTAACAGCACTGAAACAGCAACATATTGAGAATCTTGTTTTTACATTTTGCATTTAGCTTAAAATAGTTATTACTCCCTGTTTTAGGGCAGTGTAATAATCTGGTAGTAGCATACACACAGAAGCCAAATGTTTTTTCATGGTATAGCCTAGTTTTTCATCTGTTTTCAGAACATTTTCAAGTCCCGTAGGCTATCTCTGTGATGTGAATTTGAGGTCAGGCAGCTCTGCTCCACCAACAAACAGCGTATGTCGCAGATTATTCTTTATCGTGCATGAATTTCCTAACTTATTAAGAGGATTATTTGGAAAGCATTAATGCTCTTCTCAGACAGAAGGCTAGATGTTATTTTCTGCATCAAGCTTAAATTATCTAGCAAGGAAATACCTGAAATAACAGGATTACGGAATCAGAAATATCAAGCATATTATTCTAAAGCCATGTATATTCACAAGACTACATCTGGGAAAGCAGGAAGTTATCTAATATCTATCTATCTATCTATCTATCTATCTATCTATCTATCTATCTATCTATCTATCTATCTATCTATCTATCTATCTATCTATCTATCTATCTATCTATCTATCTATCTATCTATCTATCTATCTATCTCCCGTGTAGAGGCTCAGATCTGTAATTCTTAGTTTTCCCTGTACTAGTGGGTGGAGCTTTACTGCTATCATATCTGCCATGCACAGCACACAGAGAGCAGAGAACATTTTGGTCCTTTATATTTCTGTGGCACACCCTTAGAAGCAGAGCAGCATGGAGGAGATTATACAGTCGTAATTAGCAGTGTAGCTTTGAATTCAGCACTGGGGGGTGACATATAACTCTTACCAGCATCCTCTGTTTCGTCTCTCTTTCTCTCTGCTATTGCTCCCTCCTCTTGCTTCCCCTCTCCTTTGCATAGACTTCTATGGGCAGAAACCACAGAGAGAAAAGAGCTTGTAGCCAGGAAATTATGTTAAACATTAAAGATTTTTATTAACATATACACAAGTACATTCATATAAAATATATATATAGAATACAATATATAAAAAAGGACAAGACTCTAGAAAAAGTTTCAATATTGATTCTATGGGCAGAAGCAACATTGTGTCTCTCTCTGCTTCTCCGCCCTTCTCCTGCTCTCCCTCCTCTCTCCATGGGCAGCAACGTCTGTCTCTCTATCTCTCTCTGCTCCTGCACCCTCCTCTTTTCTCTATAGACTTCTATAGGCAGTGTCTGTGTCTCTCTCACGCTGCTCACTCCTCCTGCTCACCCTCCCCTCTCCATATGATCTGTGTGTCCTCTCTCTATCATAGCTCCCTCCTCCTGCTCCTCCCTCCCCTCTACAAAGATTTCCATAGGCAGCAACATCTGTGTCTGAGCTCCCTCGCTCTTTTCCTGCTCAAACCCTCCCCTCTCCATAGACTTCTATGGGCAGCAGTGTCTCTCTCTCTCTCTATCTCTATCTCACTCTCTGCTCCTTCTCAACCCTCCCCTCTCCAGAGCCTTCTATGGGCAGCAACATCTATGTCTCTCTCTGCTCCAACCTCCTGCTCCCCTCCCCTTTCCTTAGACTTTAATGGGCAGCCTGTCTGTGTGTATCATTCTTCTACTGCTCCCTCCATCTGCTCCACCTACTGCTCCCCCTCCCCTCTTCATAGACTTCTATGGGCAGTGGCTGTGTCTCTCTCCCTCTGATACCTGCCCCATTTCCATAGACTACTATGGGCAGCAGCATGTCTGTGCCTCTCTCTGCTCCCTCCTCCTGCTCCCTCTTCCCCTCTCCATAGACTACTATGGGCAGCACATCTGTGTCTCTTTCTGCTCTCTCCTCCTTCTCCCTCCTAACCTCTTCATAAATTTATATGAGCAGTGTTTTAGGGCAGCTTGTCTACTCTTGCTCCCTCCTTCTGCTCCCTTTTCCCCTCTTCATAGACTTGTATGGGCAGCATGTCTGTGTCTCTCTCCCTGCTCCTGCTTCCTCCTCCCCTCTCAATAGCCTTCTATGAGCACCGTCTGTGTCTCCTCTCTGCTCCTTCTCCCTCCTCCTGCTCCCCCCTTTACAGAGTCTTGTGTAGACAGCATGTCTGTATCTCTTTCTCTCTCTGCTCTCTCCTCCTGCTCACCTATCCAAGGACTTGTGTATTGGAAGGTAGTGAAGAGACACAACCCTCACCTTCTGCAGTCCGTTTGTAACTAGGAACAGATTTTGCTTGACAACACGGGGTGGAGAACAGGAAAATACCTAGTGGCAGTAACTTCACACAGAGTTTGCATGGATAAAAGAACAAATGACAAAGTTAATATACGTCAGGTATACTATTGAATTTGCATAAGTTGTTTGAAAAGTTAGTGTCTGTTTAAGGTTTCAATAACAATGCTGAAATAGAGGTTGCCTTGTAAAATACTTTGGTATTCTATTGTCTTGAATAGGATTTGTTTGCAGTAAGATGCCACACGCCATATGTGAAGCCAAATCAAATATTCAATGCCTCTTTTCTTCACTATATTTGTTATGCGCCTATCTATCAATCTATTATAATATTTATCTATCGATCTATCTTAAAAAAAAAAAAAAGGATGTGGACACTTGAGGACTTTTTTGCAGCTATGACAGCCTCCACTGTTTTGGGAAGATTTTGGAGCGTGTGTTGTGGGAATTTGTGCCCATTCAGCCACAGAGCATTTGTGAGGTCAGGCACTGATGTTGTATGAGAATCTTCCAATCGGTGATTTTATCAATTTCAAGAATGTTGGATGTGGTCGAGATCAAGGCTCTTTGCAGGACACTTGAGTTCCTCAACACAAAACTCTTCACACCATGTCTTTATGGATCTTGCTTTGTGCACAGGGCACAGTCATGCCAGAACAGGAAAGGGCCTTCCCAAAACTGTTACCACAAAGTTGGAAGCTTACAATTGTCTAAAATGTCTTTGCATTCTGTATTATTAAACTTATTCTTCACTGGAAATAAGGGACATAGCCCAAACCATGAAAAACAGCCCTGTCCCAATCCCTCCTCCGCCAAATTTTACAGTAGATACTATGCATTCCAGTAGGTAGTGTTTTCCTGGCATCCGCCAAAGCAAAATTCCTCCATCAAACCGACAATGAAAACCAATCTCATGAAGCTCCCGACGCACAGTTGTGGTGCCGATGTCACTTCTAAGGGCAGTTTGGAACTCTGTAGTGAGTAATGTAACCGAGGATAGCCGATTTTTATGTGCCTTGCACTTCAGCACTCGGTTGCCACGCTTTGTGAGTATGGATGGTCAACTACTTTGTGTCTGAACTGTTGTTACTCCTAAACGCTTCCATTTCACAATAATAGCACTTCCAGTTCACTGATTAAATATAGCAGATCAAATATTTCACAAAGACTTGTGGCAAAGATGGCATCCTATGATGACCCATACTACTACCGATGTTTGTCTATAGAGATTGCATGGCTGTGTGCTTGATTTTTTGCACCAGTTTGCAATCGGTGTGGCTGAAACACCTGGACTAAATAGTTAGGCGGATTATCCACATACTTTTGGCCATTTACTGTATTTGTTAATCTGGTTGACATCACATATCATTTTCACGTTTCAATTAATGAAAATTCCACTTTTTATAAATCAGACCCTCTATTTTGTGAGATAAAATATATATATATTCACTATAAATACGGTTTCCTGGACTAAAACATAGGTCTCAGAGGGTCAGTCCTCAGACCTGCACATCACAATGAACCACTGTGACTGGATAAACAATGAAGATTTGATGATAAAATAAATGAAATTCTTATAAGGGGCATCATTATTATTATTATTATTATTATTTAACTTACTTATATAGCGCCAACATATTACGCAGCGCTGTACAGAGGTCCTCTTTTTTACTGTCCCCATTGGGGCTCACAGACCTCACCAGTTAAACAAAGATGGCCAATCCTTAGGGTAGGCCACCCATGATCCCCTGTTTACATTGGGAGATGTGCTGCCGACATGCGACCAATTCTGTCCGCATAAAAGATGCGATCAGCTGATGAATTAGAGTGGGCAATACGTTTTAGATACTGTATAGTGGTATTATTTAGAGCTTGTACGGCGGAATTATTTGACTTTGTATGGCAGTATTTAGGTTTATACATTTTAGCACTACTTTGCTTGTTGCCCATGATCCCAATTTCTCTTAAACTTGTATGACCTTGTTAGTCATATTCAATGCCTGCAGAGAATCATAGTGTTCTATACTGATGGGTCACCAGAGACTGGCATAAAATAAGAAAAAAAATCTAGCCAAGTCATATATAAATAGATCAATACTCTAAGGGGAGGAAATGGCATAAAATAATAAAAGAAGCATTACTTATGCGTTAAATCTCCCGCCACTCCAGCGTCGATGCCCTGATGCTCCCTGCCGTTCTTTATTTACTGAGCTGCAGTGATGACGTCACGTCGGCAAGCGTAACCGCTGCAGTCAAACACATGTCTCAAATTGGTGGTTCAGCGGTCACGCGTGTCAACGCGCTGTCATCGCTGCAGCTCAGTAAACAAGGACCGGTGAGGAGCACTACAGCGCCAGGGGATTTAAAATGTAAAAGAAGTGCCGATCAAGCATATAGCTCCTACACATAGCTGATGAACATGAGAGCTTTTTTTCGTTTAGGTACTATATGAAGGAATTAAAGTTTTTATCTACATTGTTCTTATTGACAACATCAAAGCTGACTTTAATAGTGAGCCATTTAAATATAATGTTTAGGTTTTAGACCTCATAGGAATTCATGATTAAACTTTTTTTTTTTTAATCGTGAGGCTTCTTTCAATTTCATTTACACTCTATCACTTTATACAACTTTAAAAGGTGTAGAATACATGATTGATGATCCCACTTGGAACGATGTGACACTAATTTAGCAGGTGGCCTTAAAGCTTGGTATGGTATTTATATTCACTGATTATATCATCTCATTATGGATGGACTTTACCATACCTATACCAGTGCTGCCATAAGATACCTGTGGCTACAATTTTGATGACACCTTTGTATTACATGATTTGGTTTATTATCTTGTATACTCCACATAAATATCTATTCTTTAACATGTTTATTAATTCTTAATCTTGTCTCTAGTGTCAGATTCTTGTCTTGATTCTGTAAACTTGAGAGGACATGGGGTGAATTTCGAGACAACGTGCTGAGCTAGAGAGAGAATATCAAATGAATGTGACGATGTCTGGTTGAAAGGTGAAAATGTATGCACTGTAAGTGATGGTTCCCAGGGTGAGTGCAAGCGGCATTATAGGATAAAACCCTAAATAACAAAAGGAACCTACAAAGTATCTGTCTAAGAACAAAATATGCAGTTTAGATGTACAGATGTAGCCAAGTTTACCTTGACTGATAACTAGCTGCATCTGAATATCACACAAAAGCCATAGAAAAAGTTAAGTTAAAGTTACTTGCCACTGTGTATTTAATGCGTTAAAAGTCAAGATAAAGATGGCTACATCTATAGTAAAAAAAAATAATGGTCAGGAGTTTAAAAAAAAATCAAATCATAAAATATATTGATTGTCAAACTATTATTGGGGGTAATGTCAGAATGGGGTTCCTTGGGCCCACCAGATGAAATGATTCTGGGAGTTGACCCTCCATTTATACAGCATATCTGCATTTCCACTTTTAATTGTATTGTAAACTTTGTAAACATATCATCAATAAGGTCTTATAGTTTTTTTGTGAATCAACCCATAAGAAGTAGACGCTAGTGACAAGTGATTGGCTTCAAAGTCAGCTCCAAATTAGGTTGTCCTCTGGTAAACTAGTCCGACCCTGATTGGGGGTAATATAATAATTGTCTGATTTATTTTCTTGCTGTTTACATTACAGAAGCTATTTACCTATGTAGATAGTTAAAAATTTAGGTGATCAAACAATACATTTCTACTATATATATATATATATATATATATATATATATATATATATATATATATATATATATATCTCAAAATGTGCGCTAAGAACCTCCCTATTGTAAGTAGATTTAGCAGTAAAGCATATTTATTTATATTTAATGAATTAGATGGCATTAGTGTTCGCAGTGTGCTGATGCCATTTTCTTGTGTGCCATATTTATTTGCAGTCACAGGCGTTCTTGCACCTGTATACACATTTTGATCATTTTGTTGGAATGTGCTGATCAAACTTTTGTGTTGTTTATGTGGTTCATATTTGTGGGGTTAGTGGCTGCCTCCATTTTTGATCTTGCACTTTTCCTATTCTGCCCTGGGTGATTTTAATTAGTTTAATGCTGGTTCCTACTATCCCCAAGTATATATGTAGGTCTAGTCCCAGTTCTGGGTGTATATGCAGAGTAGGTTCCCACGTCATAGAGGTCACCTTGTCGTGGCAGGTGGGCTTACACAATATGATCAAAATGTGCACTAAGAACCTGTGTATTTATAAATAAATAAATAAATATATATGTATTTATAATGCCTTTGGAAAGTTCTTAGACCCTTTTCACATTTTGTTATGTTGAGGCCTTCTGCTAATCTAAAATATTCACGTTTTTTCCCCTTTATTCTGCACTCAATACCCCATAATAACAAAGTGAAAATAGAATGTTAGTAATCTTTGCTGATTTATTGAAAAGGAAAAACTAAAACATTGCATAGACATAGACATAAGTATTCAGACCATTTACTCAGTACTTGGTTGGCAGCGATAACAGTCTCCAGTCTTCTTGGGTATTATGCCACAAGGGATGCCACCTGGATTTGGGGATTTTATGCTATTCTTCTCTGCAGATCCTCTCAACCTCGGTCAGGTTGAATGGGGACTGCCGGCGTATAGCCATTTTCAGGTCTCTCCAGAGATGATCAATTGGGTTAAAGTCAGGGCTCTGGCTGGGCCACTCAAGGACATTCACACAGTTCTCCCTAAGCCACTCCTGTGTTGTCTTGGCTGTGTCCTTAGGGTCATTGTCTTGTTGGAAGGTGAACCTTTGGCCCAGTCAGAGGTCCAGAGCCCTCTGGATCAGGTTTTCATTAAGAATATCTCTGTACTTTGCTCCATTCATCTTTCCTTAAACCCAGACCAGTCTCCCTGTCCCAGCTGCTGCAAAACACCCGCACTGCATGATGCTGCCACCATCATGCTTCACTGTAAGGATGGTATTGGGCAGGTGATGAGCAGTGCCTGTTTTCCTCCAGACATGACGCTTAGAATTGAGGCCAAAAAGTTCAATCTTGGTTTAATCAGACCACAGAATCTTGTTTCTCACAGTCTGAGAGTCCTTTAGGTGCTTATTTGCAAACTCCATGCGGGCTTTCATGTGTCTATTACTGAGGAGAGGCTTCTTTCTGGACACTCTGCCATAAAGCCCTGATTGGTAGAGCAATGCAGCGGTGGCTGACATTCTGGAAGTTTCTCTGCAACAGGATCTTTGGAGATCATCCAGAGTGACCATTGAGTTCTTGGTCACCTCTCTTATTAACCCCTTCCCGCTATGTGACGTAATAGTCCGTCACAGGAGTTGTCCTGTTAACGCAAACTGACGGATTATTACATTACAGCATTAACAGGGCACTGTGTCGGCAGGCACGTCAGCAGACACAGTTTTAAAGCAATGATAGCTTAACGCTGGTGCTTAGTGATCCAATGTTTGTGCGTTTTTGCCAACTGGAGACTTGCCTTTCTGTTTCCTTTAAACAGCAATGGCACTCGAACTAGCGCTATGATTATTAAAAGTTGACATGTGTTTCCCCAGGGGTCTAATCCATAAATCGGATCTAATGTATATTTATTGATGCATAACATTAACGTGTGTAAATGCTTTATATATAATTTCACTTAACTCTTCTTAACCCCTTCCTGCACCTTGACGTAACTGCACGTGAAGGTGAGCAGTAACTCTGCGCACCTTCTCATGCAGTTACGTCTTCACTGTGAAAGTTAACCGACGCGCGGCGCTACATCGCAGCGGCGGTTAACTGTACAGTCTGTCTGCCCTGGTCTCCGGGCAGACTACAAGGGACCTATCAAAGCGGTCCCTATTTGGAGATTGCTCTGATTGGTTGGTTTCTACAGACTTATCAATTGGAGCTTAGAAGTTAAGAAAAAAGTCTTCACAGGCTCTGATCTCCTCTGTTGGAGTTAGAAAGTCATGGAGATCAGAGCCTGCAGTGGTCGTGTGAAGATAAAGTTGAAATAAAGCCCCAATATCCCCCATTAACCCCTTGATCACAGTTCCATAACTGTGATCACCCCCCCTACCTCTCCCAGTGTATGAGAGAGTTTTTTTTCATTCTTTATTTTTTTTTTGAAAATTCATAAAACACTATAAAAAGTTTAGTCAGTGTTAGTCAGGGTTAATTTAGTCAGTGTTAGTCAGCGTCAATTTAGTCGGTGTCAGTCAGCGTCAAACGGTCTGTTAGTCAGCATCAGACCATGCGTTAGTCAGCGTCAGTCCGTTAGTGCCAGTTAGCGTCAGTGCGTCAGTCAATCAGCGTCAGTTAGTGTCAGTCAGTGTGTGATTGTCAGTCATCGTTTTTTTGTCAGTGTAGTTTAGTCAGTGTTAGTCAGAGTTTTAGTGTCAAAAATAAAAAAATAAAACAATTATATTAGTGTTAGTGTTAGTATTTAGTCTTATGTAAAAAAAAGTTCTATTATACATTTTTTGTATACAGCTCTCGACAGTGTACAAGTACATATACATTTACTGTACATAAAAAATGAAAATGGCCCTCAAAAAATTTTCCGCAGAAGTGGCGTATAAGTTGCTCGCATCAGGCACAGATACTGCGAGTGATGCTGTGTCCGCTTTTGTTCTGTCTTCCTCCTCAAGTGACACCGAGGAACCCATTTTCGCAGTCGCAGGAGGGTTAGCGTTTAGGTTGCACCTGCACCTGAACCTAATTGGTTGTCCCCAACCTCCTACACCCCCAAGTACCGGACTTTACTGCTGCTGCAGGGGTCCAATTCCTCACAGCAGGACTGTCCGAAATTAAGTTTTTTAAGCTCCTTTTTTCAGACCGCATTGCTGAAAAAATTGTTGAGCAGACAAATCTCTGTGCTCAACAATTTATTGCTGTCAACCCCAGTAGTTTTTATGCCAGGCCATACAGGTGGCATCCCACCAACAAAGAAGTAATGCTGCAGTACTGGGTATTGGTTCTGAATATGGGCCTAACTAAGAAGCCATCGATGAGGGCCTATTGATGCACAGATATTCTGTACCACTGCCCCTTATACCGCACCACAATGCCCCAGCTTGTTTTGAGGCAATACAAAAGTTCATACATTTTTAACGATAATTCCCAGTGCCCCCCCCGACTTACCCCAATATTGATCCGCTCTACAATATTAGACCCATTATTTCTTATTAGGCCCAAAATGTTTCATCTTCGTACACCCCTGGAAGAGAAGTTGCCAGTGTCCTGGTGCATTTCAGGAGAAGGGTGGAATTCAGGCAGCATTTGCCCAAGTGTACCTCTGTTTAAATGCCTGGCGGATCAAAAAACTGAGGCGTGTGGGGCGGTCCGCAAAAACCAAAGACACCTCACAAAAACCCTTCTCAGCCAAACCCTGCAGCGTGCGGAGAGCAGGGCACTCCAAAGCGAAGGGGTCCTGTTTTCAAAATTCAGGGACAAGAAGGATGTATTGATGCTAACATCCATTCATGATGCCACCTGCTCCCTTGTCCCTGTCTGCATTTAGGCCTCTGCAAATAAGAAATGTGCCCAAAAATTATCCAAGTAAAATAAGGCCTCAAAAACTTTGTGGTGTTCCAATAGTTTCAGGCCCTGCCACATGTCCAGCAACAGCAGATTAGGGCCAATTTAGGGGCATTTCTAAACTCAGAAGAAACAGCCTAATAAATGTTGACGTTTTTTTCTTCACTGACATGCTGTGAACAATCTGTCCTATAAATGAAGCATTTGTGAGAAAATTGAAAATGTCCTTTTCCACGCCAGATTTCCACAAGATTCTGCAAAAAAATGGTGCTGTCAAAAAAGATATCACACCCCTAGATAAATTCTTTGAGGGTGTAGTTTTCAAAATAGGGTCATTTCTGGGGGGGGGGTTCCATCTTTATGGGGGCTCAGAGTCTCTTCAAAGATCAAATGGGGCTGTTGACCCAATCATGCAAATCTTGGGCCCTTAAAATCTAAGGCTGCTCCTCCTCTTCCAGGCACTGCCATGTCTCCTCAAAACATATTTGGACCACTTTGGGGGTATCTCTGAACTAGTTACAAATAGACCAATAAATGTTGAGGTTCTTTTCTTCACTTGCATGCTCTGAACAATCTGTCCTATAAATGAAGCATTTGTAAATGAAGCATTTGTAAATGAAGCGTTTGTAAAAAAAAAAACAAAAACTTTTTCACGCAAGATTTCCACAAGATTCTGCCCAAAAACTATGGGGTTAAAAAATGTATCACAACCCTAGAAAAATTCCTTGAGGGGTGTAGTTTCCAAAATGGGGTCACTTTTGTGGGTTTCCAATGCTTTGGTCCCTTCAGGGTGTTGCAAACGCGACATCGCACCGAAAACCATTCCAGGAAAATCTGCGCTCCAAAATCCAAATGGCGCTCCTTCTCTTCTGAGCCCTGAACAGCAGTTCAGCAGTTTATTACCACATATGTGGTATTGCCGTAATTGGGAGAAATTGCTTTACAAATCTTTTTCTCCTTTATTCCTTGAAAATGCTAAGTTTTTTCAGAAAAATTGTTGATTTTCATTTTCACACAGTAATTGAAATAAATTTAGCAAAATAAACGTTGGGGTCAAAATGCTACCTATACGCCAAGATAAATTCCTTGAGGGATGTAGTTTCCAAAATGGGGACAGTTTTGGGGGGTTTCTACTGTTTTGGAACCACAAGACCTCTTCAAACCTGACATGGTACATAAAATATTATAAATAAAAGAAGGAAGCCCCAAAATCCTCTAGGTACTCCTTTGCTTCTGAGACCTGTGTTTCAGTCCATTACCACACTAGGGCCACACGTGGGAAAGGCTTTTGAGATTTTTTAAAAAATATGAGAAATTGCTGTTTATGTTCTAAGCCTTGTAACGTCCAAGAAAAATAAAAGAATGTTCAAAAAACGATGCCAATCTAAAGTAGACATATGGAAAATGTGAACTAGTAACTATTTTGGGTGGTATAACCATCTGTTTTACAAGCAGACGCATTTAAATTCTGAAAAATTCTATTTTTTATCAATTTTCTCTAAATTTTGCAATTTTTCCCCAATAAACACTGAATATATCATCCAAATTTTACCACTAACATAAAGCCCAATGTGTCACGAGAAAACAATCTCAGAATCACTTGGATAGGTTTAAGCATTCCGACGTTATCACCACATAAAGTGAAATATGTCAGATTTGAAAAATGGGCTCTGGCTCAGAGCCAGCCCAAACTAGGCTGCGTCCTTAAGGGGGTTAAAGGCTTAAAATTATCTAATGGTCACATGTGTCTCTCTCAAATGGTTTAAATTGGAAGCATAAAATAAGGAAGTTAGCTATGACTAAAAACCTCCAGTCTGACATGTGTTAGTGTCCTTCCTTGTTTTAATTGTATGAAATAGAAGATATTAACCCGTTAGTGACCACCCATAGCTGGTTTTTATGGCAGTCACTAACAAGCTTTATTCTGATGCAGTAGCCTCTGTATGGCGTTGCATCAGAATGAAGCAGCTTGGAGGAGTAAAAGCTCCCTGCTTTCTGCTACCAGAGGTAGCTCAGGGCTTGGAGCAGACCTGCTCTAGTGGGCGGGATTGTAATCAGCATCAATCCCGCCCGTTTAACCCCTAAGATGCGGCAGTTAATAGCGACCGCTGAATCTAAGTAGTTTTAGAGGGAGGGGTCTCCCTCTCTCACCCCATCGGCACACTCGGGATGCGATCGCAGGTATGATGTAGGGGGTCCTGTACATGTTATCCAGGCTTTCATGACTTTTGATATGGGTAAGGTGTTTTTTGATTCTTCCACTAACTTGGCTTCCAGTGTATTTATTCCCAGGACCATTGTGTCAATAACTTTGATGTTTTTTTTTTTACATATGAGGATAGCCATTTGTTGATCAATATTCCAACATTCCACTTATCCTTACTTTAAGGGGGATTCACACGAGCGTGATTTTCGTGCGTGCAGGCCGCGTTTTTTTCACGCGCCACGCACAGCTCTATAGAAGTCAATGGGGCAGTACAGACAGTCCGTGCTTTTTGCGCAGCGTTTGTCAGCTGCGCAAAAAGCGCGACATGCTCAATATCTCCACGTATTTCGCGCATCACGCACCCATTGAAGTCAATGGGTGCGTGAAAACCACGCAGGTCACACGGAAGCACTTCCGTGCGAACCGACTGAAACAGCGCACCAGCTGTCAAAAGGATGAATGTAAACAGAAAAGCACCACGTGCTTTTCTGTTTCCAAACATCCAAACGGAGTGTCTTTTGAGATGAGCGGAGTGTCTTTTGTGATCGGCATTCACTGTCGAGGGTGCTGAAAGAGTTACTGCCGAAAAGTTAGCTCTTTCAGCACCTTGGACAGTGACGGGCGTCGACTAGCCTCATCTCTATGATGGCGGCTGCGCGAAAATCACGCAGCCGCGCATCATACACGGATGACACACGCAGCTGTCAAGTGGTTGTTTGCGCGCGCAAAAACGCAACGTTCGTCTGAATCTGCCCTAAGGACTATAATTGGCACTGTTATTTCAACAATACATTCAAAGTCTGATTTAATGTTATAATTCACAACATTATTGAGTCTTCTTGTTCACCATGCACTTCTTTTAAATGTTTGATTCATTTTTGTAATTGAATAGAAATGTGATATTTATATATAAATATATATATATATATACATATATATATATATATATATATATATATATATATATATATATATATATATATATATGGCTTTATACTCTGTTTTCTTCTTTGTATAAGCAGGTATGATGGTGGTTTTTATGTCAGTCGGAGTCCTAACATTTTCCCGCAGGTCTGCTTTCAATGAATGCCTGCTAGGCCATGCCAACAGATGCCTGTCAGTTTTTACACTGACCAGCAATAATACACTGCAATACCTTTTCCCATTTTCCCTCAAGCACAATGGAGAAAATATAAAAAATTAACATAACTGGTATCGACGCATCCGTAAAAGTCTGACCTATTACAATATATCATTATTTAGTCTGCACGGTGGATGGCATAAAAAATGAAAAATTACAGAATCGCTGTTTTTTGGTCACTTCATCTGCTACAAAAAAATTTAATAAAAAGTGATTAAACTGTTTCATGTACCCCAAAATGATACCAATAGAAACTACAGCTGGCCCCGCAAAAAATAAGCCCTCATACTGTTCAATCGACAGAAAAATAAAAAGTTAAGGCTCTCAGAATATGATGACAAAAATCTAATTTTATTTTTAACAATCATTTTTTTCCCTGTAAAATTAGTAAAATGTAAATAAAACTATATAAATTTGGTATCCCCGTAATGGTATTGACCCGCAGAATAAAGTTAACATGCTGTTTTTGCCGCACAATGAACGCCGTTGAAACAAAACCCCCAAAAAATTGAGGAATCAATGTTTTTTTTCCTATTCCACCCCACAAATACGAAAAATGGTGTCATGAAAATCTACAACTTGTCCCGCAAATAACAAGCCCTCATACGGCAATATTGATGGAAAGATAAAAAAGTTATGGCTTTTGAAACGTGAGAAGTAAAGGGTTAAATATGCTGGCGCATAAATTATTTAAAAAAAAAGGGTTTTACTGTGTAAAAGTAGTAAAACACAAAAAAAAACTATATAAATTTGATATCACCGCATTCGTAATGACCCGCTGAATAAAGTTATGTAATTTATACCACACGGTAAACGGCGTAAATTTAAGACACAAAAAAAATGGCAAAACGTCTGTTTTTTTTTCCATTAGCCCCCAAAAAAGTTAATCAAAGTTAATCAATAAATTATATGTACCCCAAAATGGGGCTATAAATATGTCTACAGAAAAATAAAAAGTTATAGCTCCTTAAATGTGATGATGGAAAAACGTTAAAAATTGCTTGGTATTAAGGGGTTTTCCGAGTTATTTAAAAAATTGCCCAATGTAGGAGGGATGCAAAAAATAAATAAAAATGAGCCGTTACTTACCTCACAGATCTCCGCAGCGCCGCTGCTCCGTTCCACTCTGCTGGTGTTTATTTACATAGCTGCAGCGATGACGTGCTCGTATACCGACGTGATCGCTGCAGCCAAGCACTGGCCTCAGTGATACTTTGCCGTATACCCACTGAGACCAGTGATTGGCAGCAGGGATCATGTGGGTATACAAGCACATCATCGCTATAGCTAAGTCAATACACAGTGGCGGGGAGGAACGGCAGGGATCTGTGAGGTAAGTCTTAGTAATGTCTTTTTTTTTTTTTGCATCCCTTCTACATTGGCCAATCTTTTGAATAACTCAGAAAACCCGTTTAAGCTTTAAAATACCTTCGGTATTAAGGGGTTAATTTCATATTTTGTGCCGGATATCGACCTTTCTACATTCAACTCGAACTTGTAGTCTGCTGTTATTGCCCATCAAGGCAGTTTCTAGGGAATTTGGCCAACATGGTGAACATCATAAAAGCATGCCTTCCCTCCAAAATCAAATAACGCTTACAACAATTATAATAAGAGCAGAGCAAGCACCGGTGTATAAAAGATAGAATGACATCACATACATAGCTCATAGGTAAGAGAGGTGCTGCTGACAGGAACATGCTGAAATTAGGGACAACCTACCAGTGATGTACCTATATATATATATATATATATATATATATATATATATATATATATATATATATATATACACATACATATATATATACATACAGCAGCAGAACCAAGCTCAGTACATAAATACGACACAAAAGCCAAGCTCAGTACACAAATGCAGCACCAGAACCAAGCTCAGTACATAAATACGATACAAAAGCCAAGCTCAGTACACAAATGCAGCACCAGAACAAAGCTCAGTACATATACACAGCACCAGAAGAAAAATCATTACATAAAGGGGGGAGGCCAATGTAGGAAATAAAGGGGTAGTTAGGTTAGAGAGGGGTTAGACTATATTGGTGGGGGGAGAAACAGACGGTGGGGAGAGGACTAGACAACAAGATAAGGAGATCCTTTCGTTACAAAACAGCAGTGAAAATAAAAAGGCCCAAATGTCAAATAATCACATTTCTGATAGTGAAAGTGAAACATTTAAAGGCAAGTTAAAGTGTATGTTCACAAATGCCAGAAGTCTAGCAAGCAAAATGGGGGAGCTGGAGGCCTTAATACTGGAAGAAGATATAGATATAGTTGGTGTTGCTGAAACATGGCTGGACTCTTCACATGACTGGGCTGTAAATCTACAGGGTTTTACACTGTTTCGGAAAGACAGGGCAAATAGGAAAGGTGGTGGTGTATGTCTGTATGTGAGAAGCGATATGAAGGTGAGTGTAAATGAGACATTAGAGGGTGAAGACTGTGAGGAGGTTGAAACCTTGTGGGTGGAATTACAAAGGGAAGTAAACACTGAAAAAATTACTTTTGGTGTAATCTATAGACTCCCCAATATAACTGAAGAGATAGAAGGTCAAATATATAAACAAATGGAGCCATTTCCTCAACCTGTTGCAGGAAAATTTTATGTGCCAGTTTGTGGAAGACCCGACTAGAGGTGAAGCTCTGTTGGATCTGGTAATTTCTAATAATGCAGAGCTTGTTGGGAATGTCAATGTTCGTGAAAACCTCGGTAACAGTGATCACAATATAGTTACATTTTACCTATACTGTAAAAAACAAACGCAGGCTGGGAGGGCAAAAACATTTAATTTTAAGAAAGCCAATTTCCCCAGGATGAGGGCGGCAATTCAGGATATAGACTGGGAAGAACTAATGTCAAATAATGGGACAAATGATAAATGGGAGATTTTCAAATCTACTTTGGGTAATTATAGTGCAAAATGTATTCCTACAGGTAACAAGTATAAACGACTCAAATTAAACCCCACATGGCTTACACCTTCTGTGAAAGGGGCAATACATGACAAAAAAAGGGCATTTAAAAAATACAAATCTGAGGGTACATCTGCAGCCTTTGTAAAATATAAAGAGCTTAATAAAATCTGTAAAAATGTAATAAAATCAGCAAAAATACAAAATGAAAGGCAGGTGGCCAAGGATAGTAAAACAAATCCTAAAAAATTCTTCAAGCATATAAATGCAAAAAAGCCCAGGTCTGAACATGTAGGACCCCTAGATAGTGGTAATGGGGAGTTGGTCACAGGGGATCAAGAGAAGTCAGAGTTACTAAATGGGTTCTTCCGCTCTGTATATACAACAGAAGAAGGAGCAGCTGATGTAGCCGCTGCCGGTGCTGTTAATATATCAGTTGATATACTGAATTGGATGAATGTAGATATGGTCCAAGCTAAATTAAATAAAATAAATGTACACAAGGCCCCGGGACCAGATGGGTTACACCCTAGAGTTCTTAAAGACCTTAGTTCAGTTATTTCTGACCCCCTCTTCATAATATTTAGAGAGTCTCTCATGAGTGGTATAGTGCCAAGGGACTGGCGCAGGGCAAATGTGGTGCCTATTTTCAAAAAGGGCTCTAGGTCTTCGCCGGGTAATTATAGACTAGTAAGCTTAACATCAATTGTGGGGAAAATGTTTGAGGGGCTATTGAGGGACTATATACAGAATTATGTGACAATAAATAGTATTATAAGTGACAGCCAGCATGGTTTTACAAAGGACAGAAGCTGTCAAACCAACCTGATTTGTTTTTATGAAGAGGTAAGCAGAAGCCTAGACAGAGGGGCCGCTGTGGATATAGTGTTTTTGGACTTTGCAAAGGCATTTGACACTGTCCCTCATAGACATCTAATGAGTAAATTAAGGACTATAGGTTTAGAAAGCATAGTTTGTAATTGGATTGAGAATTGGCTCAAGGACCGTATCCAGAGAGTTGTGGTCAATGATTCCTACTCTGAATGGTCCCCAGTTATAAGTGGTGTACCGCAGGGTTCAGTGCTGGGACCACTATTATTCAACTTATTTATTAATGATATAGAGGATGGGATTAATAGCACTATTTCTATTTTTTGCAGATGACACCAAGCTATGCAATATAGTTCAGACTATGGAAGATGTTTGTGAATTGCAGGCAGATTTAAACAAACTAAGTGTTTGGGCGTCCACTTGGCAAATGAAGTTTAATGTAGATAAATGTAAAGTTATGCATCTGGGTACGAAAAACCTGCAAGCATCATATGTCCTAGGGGGAGCTACACTGGGGGAGTCAATTGTTGAGAAGGATCTGGGTGTACTTGTAAATCATAAACTAAATTTCAGCATGCAGTGTCAATCAGCTGCTTCAAAGGCCAGCAAAATATTGTCGTGTATCAAAAGAGGCATGGACTCGCGGGACAGGGATGTAATATTACCACTTTACAAAGCATTAGTGAGGCCTCATCTAGAATATGCAGTCCAGTTCTGGGCTCCAGTTCATAGAAAGGATGCCCTGGAGTTGGAAAAAATACAAAGAAGAGCAACGAAACTAATAAGGGGCATGGAGAATCTAAGTTATGAGGAAAGATTAAAAGAACTAAACCTATTTAGCCTTGAGAAAAGACGACTAAGGGGGGACATGATTAACTTATATAAATATATGAATGGCGTATACAAAAAATATGGTGAAATCCTGTTCCATGTAAAACCCCCTCAAAAAACAAGGGGGCACTCCCTCCGTCTGGAGAAAAAAAAGGTTCAACCTGCAGAGGCGACAAGCCTTCTTTACTGTGAGAACTGTGAATCTATGGAATAGCCTACCGCAGGAGCTGGTCGCAGCAGGGACAGTAGATGGCTTTAAAAAAGGCTTAGATAATTTCCTAGAACAAAAAAATATTAACTGCTATGTGTAGAAATTTTTTACTTCCCCTTTCCCATCCAACTTCCCCTTTCCCATCCCTTGGTTGAACTTGATGGACATGTGTCTTTTTTCAACCGTACAAACTATGTAACTATGTAACTATGTAAATACAACACAAAAACCAAGCTCAGTACATAAATACAGCACCAGAACTAAGCTCAGTACATATATACAGCACTAGAAGAAAACTCAGTGCATAAATACAGCATCAGAACCAAGCTCGGTACATATATACAGCACAAGTACAAAGCTCAGTACATACACTACCGTTCAAAAGTTTGGGGTCACCCAGACAATTTTGTGTTTTCCATGAAAACTCACACTTATATTTATCAAATGAGTTGCAAAATGACTAGAAAATATAGTCAAGACATTGACAAGGTTAGAAATAATGATTTTTATTTGAAATAATAATTTTCTCCTTCAAACTTTGCTTTCGTCAAAGAATGCTCCATTTGCAGCAATTACAGCATTGCAGACCTTTGGCATTCTAGCTGTTAATTTGCTGAGGTAATCGGGAGAAATTTCACCCCATGCTTCCAGAAGCCCCTCCCACAAGTTGGATTGGCTTGATGGGCACTTCTTGCGTACCATACAGTCAAGCTGCTCCCACAACAGCTCTATGGGGTTGAGATCTGGTGACTGCGCTGGCCACTCCATTACAGATAGAATACCAGCTGCCTGCTCCTTCCCTAAATAGTTCTTGCAGAATTTGGAGGTGTGCTTTGAGTCATTGTCCTGTTGTAGGATGTAATTGGCTCCAATCAAGCGCTGTCCACATGGTATGGCATGGCGTTGCAAAATGGAGTGATAGCCTTCCTTATTCAAAATCCCTTTTACCTTGTACAAATCTCCCACTTTACTAGCACCAAAGCAACCCCAGACCATCACATTACCTCCACCATGCTTGACAGATGGCGTCAGGCACTCTTCCAGCATCTTTTCAGTTGTTCTGCGTCTCACAAATGTTCTTCTGTGTGATCCAAACACCTCAAACTTCGATTCGTCTGTCCATAACACTTTTTTCCAATCTTCCTCTGTCCAATGTCTGTGTGCTTTTGCCCATATTAATCTTTTCCTTTTATTAGCCAGTCTCAGATATGAGTTTTTCTTTGCCACTCTGCCCTGAAGGCCAGCATCCCGGAGTCGCCTCTTCACTGTAGACGTTGACACTGGCGTTTTGCGGGTACTATTTAATGAAGCTGCCAGTTGAGGACCTGTGAGGCGTCTATTTCTCAAACTAGAGACTCTAATGTACTTGTCTTGTTGCTCAGTTATGCAGCGGGGCCTCCCACTTCTCTTTCTACTCTGGTTAGAGCCTGTGTGTGCTGTCCTCTGAAGGGAGTAGTATACACCGTTGTAGGAAATCTTCAGTTTCTTGGCAATTTCTCGCATGGAATAGCCTTCATTTCTAAGAACAAGAATAGACTGTCGAGTTTCACATGAAAGCTCTCTTTTTCTAGCCATTTTGAGAGTTTAATCGAACCCACAAATGTAATGCTCCAGATTCTCAACTAGCTCAAAGGAAGGTCAGTTTTATAGCTCCTCTAAACAGCAAAACTGTTTACAGCAGTGCTAACATAATTGCACAAGGGTTTTCAAGTGTTTTCTAATCATCCATTAGCCTTCTAACACAGTTAGCAAACACAATGTACCATTAGAACACTGGAGTGATGGTTGCTGGAAATGGGCCTCTATATACCTATGTAGATATTGCATTAAAAACCAGATGTTTGCAGCTAGAATAGTCATTTAGCACATTAACAATGTATAGAGTGTATTTCTGATTAATTTAATGTTATCTTCATTGAAAAAAACTGTGATTTTCTTTCAAAAATAAGGAAATTTATAAGTGACCCTAAACTTTTGAACTGTAGTGTATACTTTATACAGCACCAGAACCAAGATCATTACATACATCCAGAACAAAAACTAAGCTCAGTACATAAATACAGCACCAGAACTAAGCTCAGTACATATTTACAGCACTAGAACCAAGCTCAGCACATAATACAGCACAAGAACCAAGCTCAGTATATACATAAAGCACCAGAACCCAGCTCAGTACATAAATGCAGTTCCAAAATCAAGCTTAGTACATAAATACAGCCCAAAAACCAAGCTCAGTACATAAATACAGCACTATAACCAAGATCATTACATAAATACAGCATTGAAACTAAGCTCAGTACATAAATACAACACCAGCACTAGAATAAGTCTCAGTACATATATATAGTACCAGAACAAATACATCTCAGTACAAACTACATCTCCCAGCATGGCCCAGACAATAGTGAGGATATGCTGGGAGTTGCTATTTCAGATATAAAAAATTATACTACCCATCATCTCGCTGCATATCATACAGTGACTACAGTACTGATCAGTTAGAAGCAGAATAATCATTTACATTTATTGACTCACTGGTGACATCTTCTCGGATTCTAATCATTCTTTTTCTCTTTTCTTCTACATCCGGTCAGATCTCTATGATGATTTCTCCCTGCCACGGCCGATTTCTGCAGTTTGCCACTCAGATGTCCTCAGCTGATCACTTTTTAAACATTTCCGCACCTAAAATCGAAGATAAAATTATTTTGGTGCCACACACTACGCTGCTAAATATAATAGCACCATACGCTGTGCCCCTGAATATAATAGTACCATACACTGTGTCCCTGAATATAATAGCACCATAAAATGATGTTGCACACTGTAAAGCGCCACACACAAACACACACGGTGCCCCCCTGTAGATAGTGCCCCCATATGGCCCCCTGTATATAGTGCCCCGCTTAGAGCCCAATGTAGATAGTGCCCTTCATAGATCCCCTTGTAGATAATGCCCCATAGATCCCCGGTAGATAGTGTCCCCCATAGATCCCCCTGTAGCTAGTGCCACATAGATCCCCCTATAGATAGTGCCCCTCATACAGGCCCCTGTAGACAGTGCCACACAAACAGCCCCCTGTACATAGTGCCCCCCCATAGAGCCTCCTGTTGATACTGCCCCCATAGGGCCCCCTGTAGATGCCCGCATAATTGCTTAATGCTATTCATTAAATCTTGCATTCAGACAAAGGTGATGTGTGAATTTCTTAAGGTCGAATTAACAGCACATGGTAGCAAAGCCTCTACATAAAATGGATTAACCCAGGCAAGTATTAAGTTGTTATATGATCTATTATATGTAATGATATCCATAGGTGTGGGTAGAATTGCACCACTGGGCCCATTGCTTTCAGTGAGAACTGTGTAATGCTCGACTTCTTCTGTGGTGGTGCTCCATGTAAATTTGTAAATTGAATGCTTGTTGCTGGACTCTCTCAAAGATTACAGTTGATCGCTGGTGGATGGGGGGGGGGGGGGGGTTCTAGCAGTTGGACACCCTATGATGAGCTTATCTTCAGGGGACCTTTCTAACACAGATGTGTTGTTCAAAGCAGACAACCCCTTCAAGCCAGGCACCCTAGGTGGGAAAGGAATTAATGGAACAGGCAATTAAAAGACCTGGGCATGAGATGCTCAAGTAAGTGGCGAATGTTTGCAAAATGTCGTTTCTTTCTTTTCAATTTCCATCTTTCAAAGCTTCAGTAGGTGGGAGTTTAATACCTCAGAGAACAGGCAGAATTCATTCAGTCTGAAAGATATCTATCTATCTATCTATCTATCTATCTATCTATCTATCTATCTATCTATCTATCTATCTATCTATCTATCTATCTATCTATCTATCTATCTATCTATCTATCTATCTGTCTGTCTGTCTATCATCTATCAATCATCCCTTTATGGCAATTGATTTAGGTCACCTGAAAACTCTGCCTTGTGCAGCATTGTGCAAATACTAGCCCACTGTGGGGAGCAGCAGAGATTGCTATATGACTTTCGCCTGACATCACATACAGGAAACTGGAAGCAGCCTGGAATAGATTCATTGACTGCACCAGAATACACAGGGCTAAGATAATTTTCAGTGGTCACTGTGCATTCTTGCATTGTTGGCATGTGACTGCCAAGACACATTCTGAATGATATTTTACTATTGTAGAATCCTACAAGAGACAGAAGTGACATCAGACATCATGTCTACAGGTGAGAATTCACTGGAGTTTCCCTCTAAACAATAGTTGTAACAGCAAGTCTGCTCCCCCACCCTCCGCGACACTATTAACCTTTCATTCTTGACTTTGACAATGTGTAAATTTGTCCATCTACCCCTGAGAAAGTAGGTGTTGCAATTCAAATTCTCAATCACATTTAAGTAAATTAAAATAATTTTATTATATCTTCTCATTCATATTTATTAGGCATCTAGCCCAAGTCGTAACAAAATGCACAGTGGGGAACTGGACCGATGGTGTAATGCAATCTATTCTCATGTTCATTTTGTGCCATTGAATATGTTTGGATGCAGCAGGAACCCGGTGACAGGGCCAGACCTGGTGGGAACTGCAGCGGAGTTGAGATCCCCAACACTGGATTAAAGGACCGCATCGAACATCCGTAGCAACCTGTTTCAACCTGTTCAATAAATCTGTTGTCCTGCAACAATCTGTAATTCATTGGGAACCACCCGTTACAAGATGCCATGCTTTAGTGCTGGTGGTGAGGATTGATTCGGTGTCGGCATATGTGGTTCCTGTATTTCTATCGCTAAATAGGATCTTGCCAAACCTCCCTATGTAATGCCTGGTCAAGGCATCATGGGGGCTGTAGTTACCAGAACTACTACCTGCAGACAGTGACTTCTACAATCAATATGGCAAACCAGATCTTCTCTTCTTAATAAATACTGGAAAATTCATATAGTATGGAGGATAGCGTGAATTTACATTATATCAGGAATAGCCTTAATAATTTCAAGAAAACCGACTAATTTCCTAAAAATCCTCATGTCTTTGTGTCTTGCAATTTTATGTCTTCATCTGTGAGAACATTATCCTTATAAAAATGTACATGCAAGTTTAATGGAAATGAAAATACAGACATACAGTACACTCATGGTATGATAGAATCATAGAACATCTACTAAGATGGGATGTGTTTTATTTTTGGTCTTTAGATTCTCTTCTTTTTAATAATTCATGTATCTAGGCTCAGTATAGCAACAAATGCTGATTTATGGCTGATGTCTGAATTCAGCTCAATGTGGGTTATCTTCCTATAGGCACCCCCTGAGGCTCTGGTTGCATGGGATCCCCTAATTAGATCTTGGCTAGTGCTCCACCTGCTGCCTACTGTGAAAACTCTGTTTGATGTGCCATACTATTCCATGCTAATCAAGTTTCACATTCAGGAAGCTGAGAAGGAGTAAGTACATTGTGCCTTATAACTGCCCTGGGGTGCCTTGACCTTCCCTTTTAGGGTCACCTGTAATACCACAGTATGTCTTGCAATAGCCTAAGTGTACTATGCTCGGTTTCTGGTAAAACATTTTCTGTGATATGATCTACTAATAAACTAGACTATAACATTGATCATTTGGTTATAGGTATGTACAGAGGTAGCAGTGCTGAGTTTATCCTTTGCCACAACTCATTGTGATACTATGGGGCATCCAAGTATTTTACAGTAGGCTAGGTAAACCTTTTGAATTTTTTGGATTAGTTGAGGTAAGAAAAGAGAAAA
This sequence comes from Rhinoderma darwinii, assembly GCF_050947455.1. NCBI lineage: Eukaryota > Metazoa > Chordata > Amphibia > Anura > Rhinodermatidae > Rhinoderma > Rhinoderma darwinii. The sequence goes on from NC_134690.1 coordinate 62,569,947, forward strand.
TGAAATTACAAACTGAGAACTGCTACAATTATACATCTATCTATCTATCTATCTATCTATCTATCTATCTATCTATCTATCTATCTATCTATCTATCTATCTATCTATCTATCTATCTATCTATCTATCTATCTATCTATCTATCTATCTATCTATCTATCTATCTATCATGTGTCCAAAAAAGGCAGCACTCCGAATCAAGGTGAAAAAAGTAGTTTTTAATAGCCCTTGTGTAACGTTTCGGCTCAATACAAGGAGCCTTTCTCAAGCATTCTCCTTGTATTGAGCCGAAACGTTGCACGAGAGCTACTAAAAGCTACTTTTTTCACCTTGATTTGGAGTGCTGCCTATTTTTGGACACATATTGGAGGATTTGGAACCGTGATCAGGTTCCCAGGGCGTGCACCCATACATATTTTCAGGCTGGTGTTGCTGGACGGTGGACTTTTTATCTATCTATCTATCTATCTATCTATCTATCTATCTATCTATCTATCTATCTATCTATCTATCTATCTATCTATCTATCTATCTATCTATCTATTCTATCTATCTGTCTTTTTGTCTGTCTGTCTATCTAGTCCAATAACAAGCACTCTCAAGTAGAATAAATTCAAGTAATTATATTCACCTATATAAATAGTAGCGCCGTTAGTAGCAAACTGACGCTTTTTTAAGCAATGTGTAAGTGAGGTTTCCAAGGCTTAGAATTCACATTGGGGTTCAAATGTGTTTTTCTTTTTTTTTCAATTAAAATTTTTATTGAACTTTTGTAATATAAACAAGAATAGGAACAAGCAATTTTACGTGTGATATACTTCTGCATCTACACGTAATGACAACAACTAATAGTGACAATTGAAAAAGGAGAAAAGAGAAAAGAGAGGGAGGGAAGGGGCGGGAGGGGCGAAGGAGGGGGGGCTAAGACAATATGCAAAACATACATAGTATTTAAGCATCAAAAGGCCAGAATATCAGTATATCAGTAGGTCTCCAACTGTCAGGCCGAACCCATAGTACCAAGCAAAGGAGAAGTTAATTAGAGAGCACAACTGTAGTATATTTGTGCCATGGAGCCCACGTAGACATATATTTATCATAGGATGTTTGCCCAACTGGACAATTCTTCAAATCTAGAAAGTTGGTTTACTTTGGCACGCCATTGTTGTAAAGTAGGAGGGAGAGTCTGCAGCCAATGTAGGGGTATTAAGTTCTTAGCTGCTGTAATAAGGTGGGTGACTAGGTTGTGTTTGGAGGGAGTAAACAGAGTACTTGGTCTAGCTAACACAATCATATCTACTGTTAAGTCAAAGTCAGATCTCATGATAGTACGGATACACTGTGCAATTCCCTCCCAAAAAGACAAAATGCCAGGACAGCTCCACCAGATATGTGAGTGGGTGCCCACATTACCTATACACCTCCAGCAGAGATTGGAGTCAGAAATGTTGCATTTAAATAGAAACTCCGGGGTTCTGTACCAACATGTCAATAATTTATAATGGTTCTCTTGCAGTAATACACAAGAAGAAAAGCCATGGGCGTGAGATAGTATAAATTTGTACTCCGACACGTTGATATTCAATTCCTTTTCCCAAGCTAATAGGAGATTCGGCCTGCCAGCTGTAGGGGTAACCAGAAAATTGCGGTATAAATTAGATATCTTCCTAAAAACTTTAGACTTAGCAGAAATCACTTTTTCAAATTCCGTGAGAGATCTGGTAACATCATGAGACTTCAGAAAAAGGGAGCAAGACTTTTTAAAATGTTGGTAATAAAGAAAGGTTGGGATTAGTGGAGAAACCATTTGTTTGAAAGAAGGTTCACCAGGAACCTCAACTTCATTGAAAATCTCATGAACGGATAAGGTACCAAAATAATTCCACATAGGTACCATTGAGACAGTCCTGCAGCCAACATATTGAGGGATGAGACTTGCAGGGGAGAGTGGGGAGGGAGTAGGTGCGAGTATCTCATGCCAGACTTCGTGGACCCCTTTTAATAGTGTATTAACCCGTTAGTGACCGCCAATACACCTTTTCACGGCGGCTACTAATGGGCTTTATTCTGATGCATACGCCTTTTCACGGCGCTGCATCAGAATAAATAGAGCAGGGAGCCGTTAAATCTCCCTGCTCTCAGCTACTAGAGGTAGCTGAGGGCTGGGTGCATCCCTGCTCTAATTGATGAGATCGATATCAGTATCGATCTCACCCGTTTAACCCCTCAGATGCGGCGCTCAATAGCGAGCGCCGCATCTGAGTGATTTTGGAGAGAGGGAGGGAGCTCCCTCTCTCATCGCATCAGCACCCAGCAATAAGAGCGCCGTGTGTTGTGTCTTCTATGGCAGCCAGGGGCCTAATAAAGGCCCTCAGGTCTGCCTGTAGTGAATGCCTGCTAGGTCATGCTAGAGGCATGGCCTAGCATTTACCTGTCCGTTTTGAATGTATTGTAAAAGCGATCGGATGATCGTATAGTAAAAGTCCCCTAGTGGGACTAGTAAAAAAGTAAAAAAAAAGTTTAATAAAGTTAATTAAAAAAAAGTGAAAAAAAAATGAAAAACCCACTTTTTCCCCGTACAAAATGCTTTATTATTAAAAAAACAAAATAAAGTAAAAAAGTTACACATATTTTGTATCGCCGTGTTCATAACAACCCCAACTATAAAGCTATTGCATTATTTAACCCGCACGGTGAACGCCGTAAAAAATAAAATAAAAAACAATGCAAAATTCCTGTTTTCTGTGAATCTTGCCATAAACAAAATGTGATAAAAAGTGATCAAACAGTCGCATTTACTCCAAAATGGTACCAATAAAAACTAAAAGTCGTCCTGCAGAAAAAAAAGCCTGCATACAGCTGCATCGGCGGAAAAATAAAAAAGTTATGGCTCTTCAAATATGGAGACACAAAATCAAATAATTTTGAAAAAAAAGAATTTTTACTGTATAAAAGTAGTAAAATATAAAAAAAATCGTTACAAATTTGGTATTGTTGCAATCGTAACAACCCGCTGAATAAAGTTATTGTGTTATTAATACCACACAGTAAATGACGTAGATTTAGGAAGCAAAATTTCAGGTTTTTTTCTATTCTCCCCCCCAAAAAAAGTTAATAAAAGTTAATCAATAAATTATATATACCCCAAAATGGTGCTATTAAAAATATAACTCGTCCCGCAAAAACAAGGCTTTATACAGCTATTTTGAAGAAAAAATTTAGAAGTTATAGCTCTTGGAATTCGACGATGGAAAAATGTAAAAAATAGCTTGGTCATTAACCCCTTTAGGACACAGCCTGTTTTGGCCTTGTAGAGAAAGATGATTTTTTTCAAATGTGACATGTATCCCTTTATGTGGTAATAACTTGGGAATGCTTTTACCTATCCAATCGATTCTGAGATTATTTTCTCGTGACATATTGTACTTTAAGTTAGTGAAAAAATTTGGTTGATAAATTCAATATTTATTTGTGAAAAATACCAAAATTTACAGAAAATTTGTAAAAATTAGCATTTTTCTAAATGTAAATGTATCTACTTGTAAAACAGATAGTAATACCACACAAAATAGTTACTAGTTAACATTTCCCATATGTCTACTTTATGTTTGCATCATTTTTTGAATGGCCTTTTATTTTTCCGGGACGTTACAAGGCTTAGAACTTTAGCAGCAATTTCTCACATTTTCACGAAAATTTCAAAAGCCTATTTTTTCAGTGACCAGTTTAGTTCCGAAGCTGCTTTGAGGGCCTTATACATTAGAAAGCGCCAATAAAATGCCCCATTTTGAAAACTGCACCCCTCAAAGTATTCAAAACAGCATTCAAAAAGTTTATTAACCCTTTAGGCGTTTCACAGGAATTAAAGCAAAGTACAGGTGAAATTTACAAATTGTAATTTTTTTTCCGAAATTCATTTGTAATACATTTTTTAATGTAACAGAGAAGGTTTTACCCAAGAAATGCAACTCAATATTTATTGCCCAGATTCTGCAGTTTTTAGAAATATCCCATATGTGGCCCTAGAGTGCTAATGGACTGAAGCACCAGCCTCAGAAGCAAAGGAGCACCTACTGGATTTCAGGGCCTCCTTTTTTTAGAATATATTTTAGGCACCATGTCAGGTTTGAAGAGGTCTTGTGGTGCCAAAACAGTGGAAACACCCAAACATTTATAAAACTATTTCTCCTGATTACGGCAATACCCCATATGTGGTAATAAACTGCTGTTTGGACTCACAGCGGGGCTCAGAAGCAAAGGATCGCCTTTTGGATTTTGGAGCGCAGATTTTGCTGGAATAGTTTTTGGTGCCATGTCATGTTTGCAATGCCCTTGAGGGACCAAAACAGTGGAAACCCCCAAACGGGACCCAATTCTGGAAACTACACCCCATAAGGAATTTTTCAAGCGGTATAGTTAGCATTTTGTCCCAACAGTTTTTTTTGCAGAATTTAGTGGAATTTTTTCGTAAAAATCATAGAATTTTTTCATTTTTACAAGGAATAAAGGAGAAAAAACACCCTAACATTTGTAAAGCAATTTCTTCTGATTACGGCAATACCCCATATGTGGTAATAAACTGCTGTTTAGACCCACGGCAGGGCTCAGAAGGGAAAGAGAACCATTTGAAGCACAGCTTTGGCTGGGAAGGTTTTCGGGTGCCATGTCACATTTTCAGAGCTCCTGAAGTACCAGTACAGTGGAAACACCAAAGAAGTGACCCCATTTTGGAAACTGCCCCCTGAAAGAATTTATCTAGTTGTGTGATCACTTTTATGACCCCATATTTTTTGGGGCTGAATTTAGTAGAAATTTGCCATTAAAAAGAAAATGTTACATTTTTTCACAAATGCGTCATTTATAGGACAGATTTTTCAGGCACAGCATGTAAGTGCAGGAAGACACCTCAATGTTTATTGGGATTTTTCTTCTGAGTTTAGAAATAGCCCCAAAGTGGTCTAAATATGTTGTCTGGACACTTAGCAGTGCCTGGAAGTGAAGAAGCATGTGCAGATCATACACATTTGTTAGAGTATTAGATACTCATCTAGGGGTATATTGAGGGTTTTTTTTTTTTTTTTTTTAGAGGGTCCAATTTTAAAAATGGGTAAAAGACCAGAATGATAAAGGGAGGGGTGGGGGTTTTAAAAGTATAACATTTTTAATCCAGGGAGGTGTGGTAGATGTGGAGGCACTCCTTCATTAACAGTCCGGGTTTAGATGGGCAAGTGTCGCACTGATATGTGGTATCCTTACGGATACCCCTTTTTGTGCAGACACGGCACCTTTTCAGTGCTGCCCAGGAACAATTCGGCAAACATTACTTGGAGCAGCAGACGTTTCCCCGACCTCGTCTCCAAATAAAATAAATTTTATAATTTTCTCTTGGTACTCCAAGTATGTACCCGGATTGCCAGCTTTCCTAAAAATTAAAAAGAAGTTATATAGTGCCAGCTGGACAAGGTACACTGCTAATTTCTTGTACCAGATTTTAGTCTTTCTCATGGCACTATATGGTTTCAACACCTGATTATTCAGGTCAACCCCCCCCCATAAATTTAATGTATGCCTGAATGTGCACAGGCTTCATCGTGGATGATGTGAATCCGCGTGTGGGGACAGGGGTGCAGCTGGTGTCATGTATAGATGTCAGCATACAGACCTCTTTTTTGTCTCTAAATTTGAGACACAGGATCCCATCCTGCAGCAATGCCCTGCTTTCGCCAATTTTCAGGGATTGGCTGATGAGGGCCTTGGGAAGGTGCCTCTGATTTTTTCGCACCGTCCCACATGCCACTGTTTTTTTGTCTTTTAGACATTTGAACAGGGGTACACTTGTGTACCAGTTGTCCAAGTCAAGTACAAGTTGTACCCCTGATCAAGCAGTGGGTGCAGGAGGTCCCACACTATCTTCCCTGTTGTGGACAGGACGGAGGGACAATTTGGAGGTTGTATTGTCCTGTCCTTCCCCTCATAAATCCGGAAAGCGTGTGTGTATCCGGTGTCCGATACACACTGCTTGTACATTTTTATCCCGTAGCTGGCGCGCTTATTTGGTAAATATTGGCGAAACTTCAGCCTGCCCTTGAAGTGCACCAGGGATTCATCTATAGATATTTATTTTTGAGGGGTGTAGACTGATGAAAAATTTGGGGATAAAATGTTAATGAGGGGTCTAATTTTAAAAAGTCTATCGAAGTTTAGGTCATCCACAAGGGGGCATTGGGAATTGTCGCTAAAGTGAAGAAATTTATGGAGGGCCTCAAAGCGGGATCTGGTCATAGTATTGCGGTACAGCGCACAATGATAGAGAATGTCCATGGACCAGTAGGATCAAACTTCGGACTTTTTAGTGAGACCCATGTTGAGGACTAACCCCCAATACTTGTGCATTTCTTCACAATTAGTCGGTTGCCACCGATTGGCCTGGGCATGAAAGGCGTTGGGTGTTCCGAAATAAACTGCTGGGCGTAAATGTTAGTTTGATCAACCATGAGCTGGATCAAATTGTCTGTCAAGAATAATTTGAAAAATCCAATAATAGGCAGTCCTTCTGTCTGTACGTGAATGCCTTCCGCAGCAGTAAATTCTGGTATTTGGGGGGTGTAATTGGTTGGGGTTGACCAATCACAGCTGACTGTCCCAGGGTCAGGCAGATCAGCAGTTTCAGGGTCAGGCAGAACCTGGGCAATAACCCTCCTGCAACTACGAGGAGGTTCCTCACTGTCACTGGAGAAGGAGGACGAGAGAAAGAACTGTGGTTCCTCACCACTCGCTGAGCTGTAAAATGTAATAACGGACACTGAGGCTGACTGACTCAGACGCTACGTATTGACACTGACAATGGATTGACGCTGACTAACTGATGCTTACTGACAAGTGACGCGACTGACAGTAATGGATTGACGCTGACTAACTGACGCTGACTAACTGACACTTACTGACAAGTCACCCGACTGACAGTAATGGATTGACGCTGACTAACTGACGCTGACTAACTGACACTTAATGACAAGTGACGTGACTGACAGTAATGGGTTGACTCTGACAATGGATTGACGCAGACTAACTGACAACGGACACTGACTGAATGACTAACTGATGCGACGAATTTACGTAGACGAGCAACTACCTACGTACTAAATCAAATTATTATTTGTGATCAAAAAATAAAAAATATCTCCCTTATACACTGGGAGGCGGTGGGTAACAGGGGAAGTGAAAATGAGGGGTTATTCACTATTTACACTAACTACACGATACAGGCTCTGATCTCTCCAACTACTAAACACCAACTAAGAGATCAGAGCCTGTATCCTGTATTTTTCACCCACCCTGCAAGAAAACGCACTGTGATTGGTGGGTCTGAACAGACCCATCAATCACAGCTCTCGCCGGCAATGGACCAATAGCAGCAGTCCATTGCCGGTCACATGGGACATGGGGGAGGGACATGGGGGAGGGGTGATGGGAGTACAAGAACAGTTTTGAAAACTTTTCAAAACTTTTCCTAACTTTTATGGAGGATGGGTGGATCTGTACAGATCCACCTATCACATCGATCGCCGGCATTGGACTGCTCTTACGGGTACATTGCCGGTGACTGACATGTATAAGCTGTCGGGGGGTAATTTTTTACCCCTTCCCGGCTAAAAGTGCACTGTGATTGGTGGGTCTGAACAGACCCACCAATCACAGCTCTCGCCGGCAATGGACCAATAGCAGCAGTCCATTGCCGGTCACATGGGACATGGGGGATGGGAGGGGGTCCTTTGTAACCGTTCCCGGACTTAACTACGAGTCCCAGGAATGGTTTTTAAAACTTTTTACAGTTAAAACAATGTGATCCTTGGATCTGTACAAATCCACCAACCACATCGATCGCCGGCATCGGACCGCTAATCGGGGTCCGTTGCCGGTGACTCGGGAGAGTTAGCTGTCAGGGACAGCTTCTATCCTGGTTCCCGGCACACACAGCCAACGGCTGTGTACACCGGGAACGATTCAGTAACTGTACATCCTCATGCGGGAAGTAATCTCCCGCAACGACGTACAGTTACTTACTCGTGCGGATAGGGGTTAAGGTATAAAATAGGCTGGTCATTAAGAGGTAAACTCAGGAGCTTTATATGTCGTTGGCTGTGGAAGCCAAATGTCAGATAGAAAGGCTGGACCATATGCAGCTCTAGCGATTATTACCATCTCATGATTCTTACACGGATTAACCAAGTCTAACCATCTATTGAGTTGATGGCTTTATAATATGCTAAAATGTCAGGTAAATTGATATCACCAGCTGTCTTGTCTTGAACCAGTAGTTTATAAGCGAGTCTAGGTTTACGTTTAGACCAAAGAAATCTATTAACACTACTTCTAAAGGATTTGAAGAAGAGAGGAGATATATGTATAGGCGCCATCTGTAAAGTATATATGAGTTTCAGAATTATATATGACTTCAGCAGATTCTTTCGTCCCATGCAGGAGACCAGGGGAATATCATAGGCTCTCAATAGGCTAGAAATTGGCGATAAAAGGGGTTGATAATTGAGGCAATATATTTTGGACAATTTGGCCGAAATCTGTATACCTAGGTATGTGAGCGCTTCTCTGGACCACTTATAAGGTAAGGTCCGTTTAAGCCTCTCTACGACGTTCGTAGGTAGGGAAATGACTTGCTCAGCTTTACCTCAAAGTTAGCGAGGGTACCAAAAAGAGAGAGGAGCTTCGTGAGGCGTTTCTGGGTTGGTAACAACAAATAATAAATCGTCCGCAAACGCAGAAACCTTGAATTGAGAGTCTTGTGTTTGAATTCCCCTGATCTCCTGGTCCTGCCTAACAGCCTGTAAAAGATTCTCTATGACTAAGATGAAAAGGGTGGGGGAAAGAGGACAAACCTGGCGAGTTGCATTTGAGATTTCGAGTGTTGGGGAAAGAGTACCATTGACTTTCAATCTAGCATGTGGCTCGTCATATAAAGTAAATATAGCACGTATTAGAGAAGGTGGGAAATTCTATTTCAGTAGAGTTGCTTCCACAAAAGCCCAGTCAACTCTATCAAAAGCCTTTTCGGCATCGATACCAAAAAAGACTAGGGGGATATTATATTTCTATCAAGAAGGATCAAACTGGTGTAGATTATAGAGTTGAGAATTGAAAAGTTGGAAGGCCTGTGCAATATCATTAGTGGAGGTTTTCACCGTATCTGTCTCATTCTTGATAGCGCTAGTATGATCTTTGGCTCTAGCTTTCTTTATGAGTGAGGACATAAGTTTAGCTCCTTTATTACCATGAACATATAATTTATGTTGAAAATAAAGGCGTTTTTTTTTGCTGATTTAGCCACCAATAAAGCTCGCAACCGTTCCCTAAGGGCAATAAGGTCAGTCTGTACTAAAAGTGATTTGGAATATTTATGCGTGCGTTCTAATGCCGCTATCAGCGACATAAGAGAATCGAATTCCCTCTGTCTGCTCTTCTTAACTCTGGAGCCAAGTGCTATCAAGAAATCCCGAATGTAGGCCTTGTGGGATTCCTAAACCATTGGTTGTCATTGATGCTAGAAGTGTGAGGGTATGTGCACACGCTAGCTGTCATTTACGTGTGAAAAGACAGACTGTTTTCAAGAGAAAACAGCTGCCTCGTTTCACACGTAAATGCTCTTCCTCGCATTTTGCGAGGCGTCTGAGACGCTCGTAAATCTTGAGCTGTGCTTCATTGAGTTCAATGAAGAACAGCTCAAATTACGTGGCAAAGAAGTGCCCTGCACTTCTTTGCCGAGGCAGTCCATTTACGCGTCGTCGTTTGACAGCGGTCAAACGACGACGCGTAAATTACAGGTTGTCTGCACAGTACGTCGGCAAACCCATTCAAATGAATGGGCAGATGTTTGCCGACGTACTGGAGACGTATTTTCAGACGTAAAACGAGCCATTATACGCCTCGTTTACGTCTGAAAATAGGTTGTGTGAACCCAGCCTTAAACCTAAAGAATTCTTGTAAATGATCTAGCAAAACTCCACAATTAGCCTCTGGTCTAGTAGAGATTCATTTAATCGCCATCTCCATTCCTTCACTGGCAATGGAGCTAGTGTAAGATGCATATGTAGAGGAGCATGATCAGATATTGTAATATTCCCAATTTTGGGCTATGTGGTATATGGATGGAGTGTATCTGACACAAATGTATAGTCCAGTCTCTGAAACGAACCATGTACTGAGGAGAAATAAGCATAATCTATAGCTGCAGGGTTATGGTGTCTCCAAATATCTACAAGGAGGAGGTCCTGTAGCACCGAGTATAATTTACGAATGGCCGCTTGAGAAATATGAGATATTTTTGAGGAAGAGTCCAACAGCGGGTCCCCTCCTAGGATTATAAGACCATCAGCAAACATCTTAAGTTGATCTAGGGTCGTTAATAACCCTGAAATTTGGTTGACATTAGGTACAATTTGCCAATGTATATGTAACAGAGTCTATAGTGCCTTTTAGAAAAAGGGCTCGACCTTCTGAATCAGCATACTGTTGGGTAAGTATGAAGGGGATTTATTTATGAATCACTGTATTGACTCTCTTGGAGGCTGGGTTTGGGTGACAGCAATGAAACCATTGTGAAAAATAAGTTTTGGGGAATCTTGGAATTTTACTGTTTTTAAAATGCGTTTCCTGAAAGAAAGTGATGGAAGCCTTAATTTTATAGGGGAGCAAAATCACATGATGTCTTTTGTCAGGGGAATTCAGTCCCTTAACATTAATCGAAGAGACCACTATGTCTGCCATCTAACTTAGGATCTTATGTATCTAGAATTTAACCTTTGGTATTAGAATCAACAAAGGGAGTGAGTGTGGGTTATGAGGGGGTGGGCTAAGTATAAGTTGGGGGATAGCAACACACAGTTACAATAAAGAACAGTCGGTTAATAGCAAAGCTTGCCTGAAAGCAATGCTGCGTTAAAGTCAAAATACCTACTTACCTAGGTTTCAAGGGCTTGTTTCCCAGAAGACCAGACTGGTGTAAAGGCACACAGAAGGCGGCGAGGTATTTCGAGTAGTCGGTGGGACAGAGATGGGGTCCTGATCGAATAGGTGAAACGATGAACCACATCTAATCATAAAAAAGTGATCTAGAAAACTTCAAGGCACAATAAATTTGTTACAAGTCTTGCATTAAGACAAAGATAATTCGTAATAACAAGGACCCTCAGATAATGCAAGAAAGTTATAAAGTGTCAGTCAAAACTATGAACCGTCACTGTAAATGTAACAACATTTAGAAGAAAAACATTAAGTTTCTAATGACTCACTACCAGTATCTGTCAGAAACCCACTTATCAACATCAGGTAGGTAATTGGAAGTCCCTTGTCGCCGACTTCTTGCTTTTGGAGATTTAGGTTTACGCACTACAGTCCAAGGTGCAAATTCCGGAAGGGAAGGTAGAGGCTCTACGTCTGGAGTCGGCAACCAAGAAGCCACTTCAATCGGCGTTATATCCAAGATCGGCCAGATGCCGTCTAGATCAGATGGCGTATGAATCGTAAGCCTTCTACCATTGTGTAGAATAGCCAGGCCAAAAGGAAGGAGCCAGGTGTATTGAATATTGCGTGCCCGCAAAGCCTCAAGAAGTGGTTTCAATTGGCGCCTTTTTGCCAGCGTTGTAGGTGCCAAGTCCTGGTAGAACGAAAGCTCTGCTTCCTGGTATTTAACAGAGCATCGCTCCCTCGCAGCAGAGAGAATACCTGCTGTATCCACATAGGAGAGTAGGCCACAAATCACATCACGTGGTTGTTCATTCGGTTTCGGTCTCGGCCATAGGGCTCTATGAACCCGTTTGATGGTTATGGGGACAGCTCTGTCTTGGCTTAAGAGGTCGGAAAAAATATCCATGGTCACCATTTGTAGTGCTCCCATAGACCAGGTCTCAGGTAAGCCTTTGATGCAAACATTTCTCCTCCTGCTCCTATTTTCCTGATCTTCAATCAGGGTGAGGACTCTATTAAGGTGTCCCGTATGTTGAGAAACAGTTGAGACCAGTGCTACTGAATGTTCCACAATGTTAGTGCAGGCCGACTTTAGGTCTTCTACTTTCCGGCCAATTTGCTGGACTTCCGTCTTGATGTCAGCTAATTCGGTCATGACCGGTTTGAGGGCCTAAAGGAGAATTCTGCGGAGAAAGCCTTTTGAAATTGATGCTGGAGCAGCTCCATCTTGGTCTCCATCATCACGCTATCAATATCAGACTCTGCAGTGTCTGCCGCTGAAGCCACGTCCGGCGCCATTTTGGAAGATCTCGTGGGCCCCCTTTTTCCAGAATTTCGGAAGATCCGACTGACCTTTTTCCGATCTGGGAGTAGCAGGTGGGTCACTGAACTTATCTTTAGCCGACTTGACCATTTTTTTTGTTTGCGGTCAGGCTCCGCCCTGTTCAAATGTGTTTTTTTCGCAGTGGCAACATTGTGTGGTTTTGCCGCGATATGCAGGAAAAAATACATTTGAACTGTGACGTGAATTTTCAGCCTAATGCCCGTTGCTCACGAAAAAACTGACCCGACTTTCTGATCCATGGAAAGATATGCCTATCTTTCCATGGACCACGGTCGGGACCTGACCGCCACACACTGTTGTGTGTATGAGGCATAAAATCATGTGAAACAATGTGCATCAATTATATTAGTGTCAACAAATACAGTTCTTTCTTTTTTTACAAAGTTTCCAAAGAGCCCTGTACCTAAGCCTACCATGTGTGATACTGTCTGCTGGGCCCTGTATCTAACACTACCATGTGTGATACTGTTTGCTGGGCCCAGTATCCAAGTCTTTTTTGTGTCATACTGTCTGCTATGCCCTGTATCTAAGCCTATTATGTGATACTGTTTGCTGGGCCCTGTATCTAAACTTATCATGTGTGATACTGTCTGCTGGGTTCTGTATCTTCTGTATCATATCATGTGTAAAACTGTCTGCTGGACACATTATCCAAGCCTGTCATGTGTGATACTGTCTGCTGGGACCTGTATCTAAGCCTATGATGTGTGATACCATCTGCTAGACTGTTGTATCTAATACTATCATGTATGATACTGTTGGTTGAGCAGCTGTATCTAATCCTATCCAGTGGCGGAGCTATAGGGGTCATAGTCTTATAAATATGCTGTCTCCAAAATATGTATATAAATATATATAGTTGTTTTTTTGGGAGGGGGGCAAAACAAATGTCTTGGGGCTATTGCCCCTCATATGTTAAGACCTTAGTAACGCCCTGGGCTGCTAGTGCTGCTGAAATCCAGCGATGCAGCTGAAAGCTACGGGCTGTCTGCCATGAAGAGAAGTTGGGGCAGGAACCAAGAAGAACTTTTGCACGGGGGCCCATGAGTCCTTAGCTACGCCCCTGCGGAGAGATATGGTTTTGATTAACATGGAATTAGCCTTTAAAGCATCCATTAAAAAAGGTATTTACAGTACATTTTTTCATCTTGGTGTCCAGTTGACAGTCTGATGTGTTCTGATATTGAATTGCATAAAATTAGCTTTTTAAGAATAGTGTCGGATTTAGCTAAAGGTGAGGATCCCATCCAGCCCTTCTGTCTGTCTGTTAATTTTATATCATTCTATCAGATCGGTTGCAGGTGTGTGGTCACTTTTCATTGCTGCCTTATACATTCAGAACCTTTTGCTGTTTCGTGTTCTGTTGCAGCAATAGCCAATCCTAAAGTTTTGCAGAAGTAAATCACACTGATAAATAAAGTGACTTCTTAAGGGTGCAGGGGACAATACATTAAATTAATAGCTACGTCGAATATTTACATTCCAGGACAGTAACGCTCTGGGGGGATTTCAGCATTGAGATCCGGAACATAAATTTAAATATTTGCAAAATAAAAAAGTATTGTGGGGTTGTGCTGGATTATTTTATGGTAATAATAAAGGATAAAATATTGGTTTCATTAATGAATTCATGTAAACAGTTATAAAGCTAATTGAATGTTTCAGAAAGAATCTAAAACACTTGCCGCAGAGTCATTATCCTGAAGAAATGGCTGTTACCATAGATACATTATTCATATTAAAAGCTACAGATTTTATTTTTTTCACAAATCCTCAAAGAGAAAGCAATAGAGAAACAATAATTGCAATATTGATATTTAATTTCCCACTGTCAAGGTATGTACCATTCTTATAATCCCGCAACTCAAATTACAGTCATTAACCTGAAATTAAACGTCTACCCTCTCTAACCATCTAACAAAGGGGAATAGCAGCATTTAGATGGTAGACTATGGCACTTTATATCCATATCTATATATATATATATATATATATATATATATATATATATATATATATATCCTTCATTACTGGAATCTGCACATTGAATTAGAGTGCTGCCGTTTTTCTACTAGTATATATATATATATATATATATATATGTATATATATATATATATATACGCACAAATTTGCAGTAGTATCACTGTACTCTATATAGTATCCAAAAAAGAGGCAGCACTCCGCAGAAAATATGATAAAGGGTGTATTTATTGCCCCCTGTGCGTGCAACGTTTCAGCTCTATCCTCTAGAGCCTTTCTCAAGCAAATAACATGTGATACATTCCAAGTATATAACATAGTGACAATTAAATCAGTGAATCAATAGCAATCAGAAAAAAAGTATATATCAGCATAATATACATAGAGTAATAAATATATAGTGACAAATAACACAATAATATCAAACATATAGTGTAAGAATAAGATGAATAATCAACAGTATATATGTCTAAAACCTATAATACAGTTAAAATATCCAATTAAAGATGGTGTCCGCACCTGTGCGTATCATGTGTGTGTATTAAAAACAGATTAAAACAGGAAATCACCTCTTGGGATATAGCATCACGGCGCCGCCATGGCGATATGTAAGAAAGCGCTATTGCGCATTGCGCATGCGTAGGAGTTTTGCAATGTACTAGATATTACGGATATCCGGTATGTGGATCGCGCATGCGCAGAAGAGCGCAGACGCGACGCAGCCATTTTTGAATAGGGAAAAATATCTCATAATAGGGAATATATCAAGAAAGGTATGTACAAAATGCCAGAACATACCTATATAGGAACAATATCGCTCCCGATCTAGATTAAGACTATATCTGTAGAGAGTGCATATATATCTCAACGGATATCTGAATAAGACATCCAAAATAAAGATGGGAGGGAGGTAAGAACGCGGTGGTATAACCCCATTCACATTCAGGATTTAAAATACTTTAATGAACACTGGAGTATACAGGTTGGTCAATGGCCATTTTATAAATGCCCATTTCCACCCCAATATTGGAGGATTGTACTCTATATATATATATATGTATATATATATATATATGTATATATATGTATATATATATAAGGCAAGAATTAGCGATGAAGTAACGACTTTTATAGCAACTTTCGTAAATAAAATCTAAAGGTTAATGAAAGACCATTAGGAGGGTTCTACATGAGATTACAGACATCCCTGGTTTTAGCTAGGTTTTTTCCCGCCGGTATCTGGACAGAATGGGAATTCTGCCCGGTGATGTCTGTCATTGGGCCACAGCTGTGGCCTATGTGACAGTGAGGGCAGTTTAGGGCCTTAGTAACAGTCAGGGATTGGTGTAAGAGGTGTGGTCAGGTGACAAGTTAGTTAGATATAAACCCAGAATATGCAGTGATCTTGGCAGACCTTCTGACATATTCCTGGAATAAATGTTCACTGCCCCCTCCCTCCCTCCCAAAATTTTGTGATTGTACTATATTTATTACCCTGGACTTTTGTTGTAAGGGGTAAGTCGCTCAGCAGTATGAGTGGACATTTATGTATTATTTGTTATAGGCTTGAGTTTATGGCTAAGCCAGGTTAATAATTCAGGATGATAAAGTTAATGGTTTTTATTATTCAATATTTTATGGTAACTTTAATAAAAGGCCGTGGCCAGAATATTTTTAGCACCGCTCCAGTGTCGTGTCTATTTATTTAGTTAATTTGTTAATGTTTGATAATGGTTATTTTATTATAATGTTAATAGTATTGTATTGATCTGCCAGGCACAGCTTCTGTGTCAATGCCCATAGATAATCAGTCTGCACCTGCTTCTATGTCTGTGAGACTGACTCCATCTTCCACCACTCAGGATGGCAGGCTTAGGAGTGGGAGAGCCTATCACAGCCTGGCCAGACTCAGCTAGCTCCCGCCCTCTGTCTATTTATACCTGCCTTTCCTGTTCCTCCTTGCTTGTGATTCTTCTCGTTTGGTTTCCTGGCCCTGCTGCAGCTTCTGAACTATTTGACCCTACTTCATACTGACCCTGGCTTACTGACTACTCTCCTGCTCTGCGTTTGGTACCTCGTACACTCCTGGTTTGACTCGGCTTGTTCACTACTCTCCTGCTCTGCGTTTGGTACCTCGTACTCTCCTGGTTTGACTCGGCTCGTTCACCACTCTTGTTGCTCACGGTGTTGCCGTGGGCAAGTGCCCCATTTTCCATGGCTTCTGTGTACCCTAGTCTGTTTGTCTGTCGTGCACTTACTGAGCGTAGGGACCGTCGCCCAGTTGTACCCCGTCGCCTAGGGTGGGTCGTTGCATGTAGGCAGGGACTGAGTGGCGGGTAGATTAGGGCTCACTTGTCTGTTTCCCTGCCCCCATCATTACATAATCACAAGCCCATATACCTAGTCTACCCTGGTCCCTCACACTACTATGGACCCCCTTGAGACCCTGGCTCAGCAAATGCAGGGTCTCTCCCTACAGGTCCAGGCCCTGGCTAAGAGGGTCAACCAGCCTGACGCTACCATGGTAGTGCCCCTCACCTCTTGAACCCCACCTCATGTTGCCTGACCGATTCTCAGGGGACCGGAAGACTTTTCTCTCCTTTCGGGAGAGTTGTAGGCTCTATTTTCGCTTAAAGCCTCACTCCTCAGGTTCTGAGAGCCAGCGGGTGGGTATAATTATGTCCCGGCTCCAGGAAAGGCCCCAAGAATGGGCCTTCTTCTTGGCTCCTGACGCCCCTGAACTTTCCTCCGTTGATCTTTTCTTTTCTGCTCTCGGACTCATTTATGACGAGACTGACAGGACTGCCTTTGCCGAGAGTCAGCTGGTGACCTTACGTCAGGGTAAGAGACCTGTTGAGGAGTATTGTTCTGACTTTAGGAAGTTGTGCGTAGCTTCTCGGTGGAATGACCCTGCCTTAAGGTGCCAGTTTAGGTTGGGTCTGTCGAACGCCCTGAAAGACCTGCTAGTTAGCTATCCCTCTTCTGACTCCCTAGACCAGGTTATGGCTTGAGCGGTACGACTTGTCCGACGTCTCAGGGAACGACAACTTGAACGTTTTTGTGTTTTCCACTCTGACTCTCCCATGATGCCTCCCGAGGTCCCGTTGCTTCGCTCTTCAACGGAAGACTCGGAAGTACCTATGCAACTCGGGGCCTCCGTGTCCCCCCGACAACGTAGAGAGTTCCGCAGGAAGAATGGTCTCTGCTTCTATTGTGGGGATGACAAGCATCAAGTGAACACCTGTCCTAGGCGTAAGAATAAGCAGCCGGAAAACTTCAGCGCCTAAGTGATCATCGGGGAGGTCACCTGGGCGCACAGGTATTTCCCGTAAATATGAAACTTAATAAAATCTTGCTTCCCTTTCAGGTCTCTTTTGGTGGTAGGTCTGCTACCGGCAGTGCCTTCGTGGATTCAGGGTCTTCTGCTAATATCATGTCTGTGGAATTTGCTATGTCTCTAGCGATGCCTTTGATTGATTTGCCTAAACCTGTCCCGGTAGTGGGTATCGACTCCACTCCTCTTGCTAATGGTTATTTTACACAGCATACCCCTGTTTTTGAACTCCTTGTTGGCTCCATGCTTTTGGAGCAGTGCTCTGTACTGTTGATGCAGGGATTATCGTCTGATTTGATTTTAGGCCTTCCCTGGTTGCAGTTGCATAATCCCACGTTTGACTGGAATACTGGGAGCTTACCAAATGGGGTAATGAATGCTTGACGTCATGTTTTTCTGTTAATTCTATTTTTCCCCCTGAGGAGGTGAACACGCTACCTGAGTTTGTTCAGGACTTCGCTGATGTTTTTTCTAAGGAGGCCTCCAAAGTGTTACCTCATCATAGAGAATACGATTGCGCTATCGATTTGGTACCAGGAGCTAAGCTCCCTAAGGGTAGGATATTTAATCTCTCTTGTCCCGAACGTGAAGCCATGAGAGAGTATATCCAGGAATGCCTGGCCAAGGGTTACATTCGCCCCTCTACTTCTCCGGTAGGTGCTGGCTTTTTCTTCGTAGGGAAGAAGGATGGTGGTCTTAGGCCATGCATTGACTACCGAAGCTTGAATAAGGTCACTGTAAGGAACCAGTATCCCCTTCCTCTGATTCCTGATCTCTTTAATCAGGTTCAGGGGGCCCAATGGTTCTCTAAGTTTGATCTACGGGGGGCGTATAACCTTATCCGCATCAAAGAGGGGGATGAGTGGAAGACTGCGTTTAACACGCCCGAAGGTCATTTCGAATACCTCGTCATGCCCTTTGGGTTGTGTAATGCTCCCGCGGTCTTCCAGAATTTCATAAATGAGATTTTAAGGGATTACCTGGGGGTATTTCTTGTAGTGTACCTTGATGACATACTTGTGTTTTCCAAGGACTGGTTCTCCCACATTGAGCATGTCAGGAAGGTGCTCCAGGTCCTTCGGGAAAACAAACTGTTTGCGAAGACCGAAAAATGTGTGTTTGGGGTGCAGGAGATACCATTTTTGGGTCAAATCCTCACTCCTCATGAATTCCGCATGGACCCCGCCAAGGTCCAGGCTGTGGCGGAATGGGTCCAACCTGCGTCCCTGAAGGCGTTACAGTGCTTCTTGGGTTTCGCTAATTATTACAGGAGATTTATTGCTAACTTCTCGGTCATCGCTAAGCCTCTTACAGACCTCACTCGCAAAGGTGCTGATCTCCTCCACTGGCCTCCTGAGGCTGTCCAGGCTTTTGAGGTCCTTAAGAAGTGCTTTATCTCGGCCCCGGTGCTGGTTCAGCCCAATCAAATGGAGCCATTTATCGTGGTGGTTGACACATCTGAGGTGGGAGTGGGGGCTGTCTTGTCCCAGGGTACCAGGTCCCTCACCCATCTCCGTCCCTGTGCCTACTTCTCCAGGAAGTTTTCGCCCACTGAGAGTAACTATGATATTGGCAACCGCGAACTCTTAGCCATTAAATGGGCATTTGAAGAGTGGCGCCACTTCCTGGAGGGGGCTAGGCACCAGGTAACGGTCCTTACCGACCACAAGAATCTGGTTTTCCTAGAATCTGCCTGGAGGTTGAACCCGAGACAAGCTCGATGGGCGTTATTTTTTACCAGATTCTACTTTTTGGTTACCTATAGGGCTGGGTCTAAAAATATTAAGGCTGATGCACTGTCACGTAGCTTCATGGCCAGCCCTCCTTCGGAGGAAGATCCTGCTTGTATTTTGCCTCCAGGTATAATCATTTCCTTTATTAATTCTGATTTAGTCTCTGAAATTGCAGCTGATCAAGGTTCAGCTCCCGGGAACCTTCCTGAGAACAAGCTGTTTGTTCCCCTGAAATTCCGGCTAAGGGTACTTAGGGAAAATCATGACTCCGCACTATCTGGTCATCCAGGCATCCTGGGTACCAAGCACCTCATTGCCAGAAACTATTGGTGGCCTGGGTTGCCTAAAGACGTTAAGGCCTACGTCGCCGCTTGTGAGGTTTGTGCTAGGTCCAAGACTCCCAGGTCCCGACCAGCGGGCTTACTACGTTCTTTGCCCATTCCCCAGAGACCTTGGACCCATATCTCCATGGATTTTATCACCAATTTGCCTCCATCTCAAGGCAAGTCGGTGGTGTGGGTTGTAGTATACCGCTTCAGTGCCACTTTGTGCCCCTCAAGAAACTACCCAATGCTAAGACGTTTGCTACCTTGTTTGTCAAACACATCCTGCGTCTCCATGGGGTCCCTGTCAATATTGTTTCGGACAGAGGGGCACAATTTGTTTCATTGTTTTGGAGAGCCTTCTGTAAAAAGTTGGAGATTGATCTGTCCTTCTCCTCTGCCTTCCATCCTGAAACTAATGGCCAAACTGAGAGGACTAATCAGTCTCTAGAACAATATTTAAGGTGTTTTATCTCTGACTGTCAATATGATTGGGTCTCATTCATTCCCCTCGCCGAATTTTCCCTTAATAACCGGGTCAGTAACTCGTCAGGGGTCTCCCCCTTTTTCTGTAATTTTGGGTTTAATCCACGGTTCTCCTCCGTTTCACCTGGTAGTTCCAACAATCCCGAGGTAGAGGTCGTTCATCGGGAACTGTGCACAGTCTGGGCCCAGGTTCAGAAGAAAATAGAGGCGTCCCAGTGCATACAAAAAACTCAGTCAGATAGAAGACGTTCTGCTAACCCCTTGTTTATGGTCGCGGATCTGGTGTGGCTATCGTCTAAGAACTTGCGCCTTAAGGTCCCGTCCAAGAAGTTTGCTCCCCGGTTTATAGGGACATACAAGGTCATTGAAGTCCTCAATCCTGTCTCCTTCCGACTGGAGTTGCCCCCTTCTTTTCGAGTACACGACGTGTTTCATGCCTCCCTCCTTAAACGCTGCTCCCCGTCCTTGGCTACCTCCTGTACCCGTTCTCACCCCTGAGGGGGTGGAATTCGAGGTGGCCAAGATTGTGGACAGCAAGATGGTCCAAGGCTCCCTCCAGTACCTGGTCCATTGGAGAGGATACGGGCCTGAGGAGAGGACTTGGGTACCCGCCCGGGATGTTCACGCTGGGGTATTGGTCAGGAGGTTCCACCTTCGTTCACCCAATAAACCAGGTCCACCTAGAAAGGGTCCGGTGGCCCCTCATAAAAGGGGGGGGGTACTGTAAAGGATCTGCCAGGCACAGCTTCTGTGTCAATGCCCATAGGTAATCAGTCTGCACCTGCTTCTATGTCTGTGAGACTGACTCCATTTCCACCACTCCGGATGGCAGGCTTAGGAGTGGGAGAGCCTATCACAGCCTGTCCAGACGGAGCTAGCTCCCGCCCTCTGTCTATTTATACCTGCCTTTCCTGTTCCTCCTTGCTTGTGATTCTTCTCGTTTTGTTTCCTGGCCCTGCTGCAGCTTCTGAACTATTTGACCCTACTTCATACTGACCCTGGCTTACTGACTACTCTCCTGCTCTGCGTTTGGTACCTTGTACACTCCTGGTTTGACTCGGCTTGTTCACTACTCTCCTGCTCTGCGTTTGGTACCTCGTACTCTCCTGGTTTGACTGGGCTCGTTCACCACTCTTGTTGCTCACGGTGTTGCCGTGGGCAACTGCCCCATTTCCCTTGGCTTCTGTGTACCCTTGTCTGTTTGTCTGTCGTGCACTTACTGAGCGTAGGGACCGTCGCCCAGTTGTACCCCGTCGCCTAGGGCGGGTCGTTGCAAGTAGGCAGGGACTGAGTGGCGGGTAGATTAGGGCTCACTTGTCTGTTTCCCTACCCCCATCATTACAAGTATGTTTTGTAATCCCATGACACGTCCTGAGAATGGTTTGATTTCTTATCTACTGTCAGTACAATGCCAATCTAGTTTTGAGCTGAACAAAGATATCATGTCTGACATTCTGGTTGCTAGGGATACATTGCCTAACAACCACAATATTCTCAATGCAGCACCTCATACCTAGAAATCATTCTGTCAACTGAATGTAGAATTGCTACTAAACTAAGGGTGGAGGAGGGGCAAGGAGGCTCGGCTTTTGACGTGCCACTTATTTCACTTAAAAAATAATTTAGACCTATTCTGCAGGATTTTCTGATTAAATACTTTCCTTGTTTCAAGCTAGACAAGGGTTTTTAAAGGGTAACTAATCTTTCAACAAACTTCTAATATGTCATAGTGACATGTCAGAAGTTTTGATAGTGACATGTCAGAAGTTTTGATAGTGACATGTCAGAAGTTTTGATTGGTGGAGGTCTGAGACCCCTACCAATTGCTAAAACAAAACGGCAAAAACGCTCTGTTGAACGCTGAGCCGCTTTGTGTCTGATCGGCTTTTCTTGGAAAGCCGATGTAGGGGTGTACGGACTACAAAACGTCTATGGGCCCATACACCGTTACATCGGCTTTCTGAAAAAAGCAGATCAGAAACTAAGCAGCTCAGCGCTCATCCGAGCGCTTCTGCAGCTTCGTTTTAGCGATAGGTGGTGCTCTCAGTGCTTGGACCCCCACCGATCAAAACTTCTGATATGTAACTATCAAAACTTCTGACATGTCACTAGGACATATCAGAAGTTTGTTGAAAGTTTAGTTACCCTTTAAGACTTGAAGTTCACTCTGAGCTGGATTTCCACTTTTTGGGGCTGTTGGCACACTCCAGTATCTCGAAATTAATAAGCCTCCTGTTATCCAGCAGTTTTTTATATCCCTTACCTTTTACATGTGCTCCAGAGAACAGTCCAATAAACCACTATGTAATACACAATTCATTTCACTTAAATATAATATCAGTTTAATCATTTCTCCAATAATGGACGTACATTCAATGTTCTGTTGGCGCCACTATTCAACCTCTGCTATCTATAGGAACAGGTTTTAAAAACTAACTACGTATAATGGCAAATTTGACTATTAGCGGCAGTAAAGATTTAAAACACAGTTTAGATAACCCTATTCACATGCAGCAAATATATCTGTGTAGATTTGAGAGCACGCTGTGTATCTTAATGTCTGCAGTAGCTCTGTTCTGCCACTGATTTCACCTATTCTATTATGAGATGTGAATTTCACAGTAAAATCTGTATGTTGATAAATGCACAATTGCAGCTTATTTTCAGTCTTCTACTGTAGACAAAGTTTGCAGTATGTTAACTCTGCCTTCTTGTATTATGATGCGGTGTTTATTACTTTTTTACTGTGACATCAGGGTAAGGCCACATGGAGCGGCCTTGACATGGTCGCGACGCGGCCAACAACCACGCTGGCACTATGTTAGTCGCGGCTGTCAAATATCTTTTATGGGGTATTCCGGTTACAACAAGTTATCCTCTATCCGTAGGGTAAGGGGTAACTTGCTGATCGGTAGGTGTCTGACAGCTCGGACCCACACCGTTTACGAGAACGGGGAGCCCGAAGTTGCCCGAACCCCAAGTTTGAACCGAGCGGCAGGTCACTCGTGCGCACTGCCGCTCCATTCATTCTCTATGGGAGCGCCGGAGATAGTCGAGTGCAGTGTTCGGCTTTTTGAGCGATCTGCCACTGGGTTCAAACTTGGGGTTCAGGCAACTTCGGGCTCCCCATTCTCTTAAATGGTGGGGGTCCGAGCTGGACACTCTCCGATCAGCAAGTTACCCCTTACACTACGGATAGGGGGTAACTTGTTGTAAACTGCAAAATCGTGCGGCCATAAAGGGTATATTGATTCATGGCCGCACGATTTTGAAGCTAACGGGACGTTTGACCCGCATGAACGTGCGGCAACTAACAGGCTATTTGACAGCCGCACCGAATATTGTGCCGGCGTGGTTGTTGGCCGCGTTGCGACCGTGTCAGGGTCGCTCCGTGTGACCTTACCCTCACTGTGTGCATCATCACTATGTTTATCAGCCCTGCTTTATGAAATGACTCCCATACTGTAATATCATTGTGTGCAATAAGTCCTATGATTTCAGTCTTTATTATCCATGTGGCTATCTGCGGAGGCCTCCTGAAACTGTTTTGTAAACTGATTTGTTACCAATTTCTATTTGATCACTAATATTAACCTCTTAAACAGTGGAGTAACTCTAGGGGTCGCAGCGGTCGCAATTGCGACTGGGCCCCTAAGCCTGGGGGGCCCACAGGGACCCGTAGCCACACAAAGCTAACCGCGCTGGTACCGCGTGATGTTGTGACGTCATCGCGCCTGTTTGCTCCGAGTCACTCACAGCACAGACCGGAAGAGATGAATCCTCCACCCGTCATTGCAACAGGAACAGGTAAGTAATTATGTTATTATTTTTCTATTAGGCACTATGGGGTCATTATACTGGGTAGGGAAGTGGGCCTGATATGGTGGCAGCTATAGGAGCAATTTACTATATGGGGGGCATTATACTGTATGGGCAGCATTATACTGTGGGGACAGTTATGGGGGTCATTATACTGTGGGGACAGCTATGGGGGCATTATACTGTATGGGGCAGCTATGAGGGGGCATTATACTGTGTGGGGCATTATACGGTAAGGGCAGCTATGGATGGCATTATAATGTGGGGACAGCTATGAGTGGCATTATACTGTGGGGACTGCTATGGATGGCATTATACTGTGGGGGCAGCTATGGGTGGCATTATAATGTATTGGGCAGCTATGAGGGGGCATTATCCTGCATGGAGCATTATACAGTGGGGCAGCTATGGGGGCATTATACTGTGTGGGGTGCAGCTATGTTGAGCATTATACTGTATTGGGCATTATACTGTGGGGCTGCTATGGGAGGCAATATACTATGGGGGCAGCTATGGGGGAATTATACTGTATGGGGCAGCTATGGGGGTATTATGCTGCATGGGACATCTATGGGGCATTATGCTGTATGGGGAAATTTGTTTGGGCATTGTACTGCATGGGGGCATCTGTGTGGGCATTATACTGTATGGGGCATCTATGGGTCAGTATACTGTATGGGGGCATTATACTCTATGGTGGCAGCAATGGGGGCATTATAATGTGTGGGGGCACTATGGGAGCATGATACCGTGTGGGCTGACCGGGTGTGTATGGTTGAGGATTGTTTGAGATTAGAGGCGTGGCTTAATTCAAGAAACTATTTGCCGCTGCGCGCCACATTCATTGTCCCTCTTTGTGATACTTGAAAGTAAAGCACTGTCTACAGGGGGGGGGGGGCTGTATAGTACGGTCTATGGGGGGGGGGGCTGTATAGCACTGTCTTCCGGGTGGGCTGTATTGCACTCTCTACAGGAGGGGGCTGTATGGCACTATTTACAGGGGGCATTATCTACAAGGGCAGGCTATGTGTGGCACCCAGGGCAGGGGGCCCAGTCATAAGTTTGCTTTGGGGCCCAGTGTTTCCTAGTTACGCCCCTGCCCCTAAGGATCAAGCCAATTTTGCATTAAGTGCTGCAAGAAGTTTTCCATTTTTGCCTCCCCGCATTCCACCAGTCATATCTTTTTATTATGATGACTACGTCGCCATTTGAGGCCTTGTTTTTCCGGGGTCAGTTGCATATTTTTTAGACATAATTTTGGGTATATATAAGTTGGCAGTAAGCCACATTTTTTAAAGAAAACTTATGTAGAATGCTAACAAAAAGCAATTCTGCCACAGTTTTTAATGTATATATATATATATATATATATATATATATATATATATATATATATATAATTATTATTAATATCTTATTTATTTTTTTGCGCTGTTAACCTTAATTTAAACCATAACTTTATTGCATGTTCTTTTTTATGTTATGAGGGTACCAAATATGTATATATTTTTATTTTTCTGGAATGTTAAAAAAAATCTATTGAAAAAAATAATTTTGTTTATTGTCTTTTTCTGAAATATATATATTTAAATAATATATTTATTGTGATAACTTGGGGACAATTAGCTCACAGGATAGCCATCTCTGGGGTAAGATGGTTGACACACTAAGAAAATTCTCCCTCCAACACAGTGGATTAGGTTTAAAACTGGCTGCAAACAGCTTTATTATCTTCATACCGTGCAAAGCAGTTTTACAACACAGTGCAACCCTAGGCTCTCCAGCTTCTAACTAAACATATACAGTGTCCGTCACCATGAGACCCTGGGCCTACTACCCAGTACCTCAAAATAAACACAGTTCATACCATCATGGTTGCGACTCCCACAGACCTTGCAATGGCTATCTTCCCCCAACCGGGAGTGCTGTGGGAAGAGCTCCTCACCTATTTATTTAGCTCTCCCAGGTGACACCTAAATAGGCTCATCAGACTGTCTGGATGGAGTGGGTGCCCACCCATTTCTAAAGTCTTTTTTTTTTTAATTCTATAGTTCATTAGGGGGGCTTTAACTTATAAGCATTCATTTTTACCTACAATGTAATGTCATACTTCTGTATTAAATTACATTACATCCTCTGCACTTATGATGGACAGGAAGCCTGCTAGAGAATACTTAGGTTTTCCATAGCAGGCATCAGCACTAAAGCGTTTGTTAGACTCCAGTCTGTCAGTGTATGATCCCTGGAACTGTCCAATGGAATCCCGGGTGTCGCAATCAATTTCAAAAGAGGTTCCTCTTACAGCATCGTGTTCACTACCTGAAGGGGTGCTGAGGGGGTTAAATGACCAGGATCCGTGTTCTCTATGATTTCGGCCATTGACGACGCAAGCTGACTGTCAATCACAGCACTCTCTCACAGCTGGGCTTGTTTGTGCTCCTATGCCCACAAGCTTTCTATTACATACGTGGGGACTGTTTCTTCCATGTACATGTATGTCATAATGTGGGAAGGGGTTAATAATAGGGTATCAATGGGCAAAATATACATCTGTTAAAACTTAGGCAGAAACAATTGAATACATATTGTCACTGATACCTAGGAGTCACATAAAGAACATTGTACCCTTTATTCTCATCTTTGTTACATTGATAGTGTATATGGATACATTGATTTTATTTGCCTTACATGTCATATAATATCCCATCTACTGTAAATTACAAGTCACAAAGGAATTAGGCCGTAGGCTTTAATGCATGTCGAAAAACTTAAAGGTGACACCTAATATTCTTGATAGGGGGTATATTATTCCTTACAATCCTTACCTGAGCTGCTGCAGAAGCTCTTTTTGAAGAGTAAGGATGAGTCTTGTCCATAAATGATTGATATAAAACTCCTCTATCCTTTTTAAAAGCAAGGTCTGCAGCATCTGAGTAATAATGTTGTTCTGCAGTAGCTGGGACACAGGTAGGGCCCAAGGTCATTGATGCCCATGGGGAGTGAAGGCTATCCTGTCTGGCCCAATCACATAGAAGAGCAACTGTAGCACAAATTGCTGAACAAAAGTTAATATTGGCTATGATAGAAAGGCGTTAAAACACACAGATCATCACATCTTGCTGCATTTGGAGCTGCGTAGCCGCAGACTGGTCATAGTACCACTATCCACTTCTGAAAAAGCCTACAATGGGTAAATGGGCGTCAGAACTGTACCATGGACCATATAAAAAAATTACCTGGTTTGGTACTATCAGTACAGCAATCTTTACTGTGGGGAATTTTGGGGGCAATATTATATAGTGCAATTTATTAAGGGGAAACTTTGGGGGCGCTATCTGTATCGCGCTATGTATAGGGGCATTAACTGTATCGCACTATTCACTATGAGGTATTTGGGAGACACTATCTAGATGGTGCTATTTGGGGGAAATTTTGGGGAGTGCTATTTATATTATACTATTGTGGGGCACTTTCTGAATGTCACCATTTAATGGGGGTAATAACTCTGTGAAGCACTTTTTTGGGGGGCACTGTCCATATGTTAACATTTGGTTTGGCCGCTAAATGTTTGCAACTTTTTATTTATAATGAGTGTATGACACTACTGTATATAACATTCATCCCGAATGTACTGGTCAATTGTTTAATGTAGTAACAAATCTAGTGTAACTGCATTAATACATGAACTCTATAAACTAAATGGGGGCAATGTCAGTGCCTATGGTAGCGTGAACTATAAATATGGACCTGGACATAGTACTGTATAATATATACTAGTCCTTCTCAATGAATTAGAATATCATCAAAAAGTTAATTTATTTCAGTAATTCAATTTGAAAAGTGAAACTCATATATTATATAGATTCATTGCACACAGAGGGATCTATTTCCAGCATTTTTTTCTTTTAATGTTGAAGATTATGGCTAACAGTTAATGAAAACCCAAAATTTTGCATCTCAGAAAATTAGAATATTATATAAGCCCAATTTCAAAAATGATTTTTAATGCCGAAATGTAGGCCTACTGAAAAGTATGTACAGTATCTGCCCTCAATACTTGGTCGGTGCTCCTTTTGAATGAATTACTGCATTAATGAGGCGTGGCATGGAGGCGATCAGCCTGTGGCACTGCTGAGGTGTTATCAATGCGGCGTGGCATGGAGGCGATCAGCCTGTGGCACTGCTGAGGTGTTATCAATGCGGCGTGGCATGGAGGTGATCAGCCTCTGGCACTGCTGAGGTGTTATGGAAGCCCAGGTTGTATGATAGTGGCCTTCAGCTCGTCTGCATTGTTGGGTCTGGTGCTCTCATCTTCCTCTTGACAATACCCTATAGATTCTCTATGGGGTTTAGGTCAGGCGAGTTTGCTGGCCAATCAAGTAGTGATACTGTGGTTATTATACCAGGTATTGGTACTTTTGGCAGTGTGGGCAGGTGCCAAATCCTACTGGAAAATAAATCAGCATCTCCATAAAGCTTGTCAGCAGAGGGAAGCATGAAGTGCTCGAAAATTTCTTGGTAAACGGCTGCGCTGACTCTGGACTTGATATAACACAGAGGACCAACACCAGGAGATGACATGGCCCCCAAACCATCACTGACTGTGGAAACTTCACACTGGACCACAAGCAACTTGGATTGATGCCTCTCCACTCTTCCTCCAGACTCTGGGACCTTGATTTCCAAATGAAATGCAAAATTTACTTGCATCTGAAAACAGGACTTTGGATCACTGAGCAACAGTATTGGTGAACTATGTTAGGGCGGATTTACACGAACGTGTGCGTTTTGCGCACGCATAAAACGTGACATTTTGCGTGCGCAAAAGGCACGTGACAGCTCCGTGTGTCATGTTCATATGGATGTGCTTTTCGCGCAGCCGCCATCATTATGACACTCCGTTTGGATGTTTGTAAACAGAAAAGCACGTGGTGCTTTTCTGTTTACATTCAGTCTTTTACTGCTGTTGCGCGAATAACGCGCGTCCCACGGAAGTGCTTCCGTGTGGTGCGCATGATTTTCACGCACCCATTGACTTCAATGGGTGCGTGATGCGCGAAAAATGCAGAAATATAGAACATGTCGTGAGTTTTATGCAGCGGACTCACGCTGCGCAAAACTCACGGACGGTCTGCACTGCCCCATAGACTTGCATAGGTCCGTGTGAGGCGCGTGAAAACCACGCGGGTTGCACGGACGTATAGCACGTTCATGTAAATCCGCCCTTATATCAAGTCCAGGGTCAAAGCAGCCGTCTACCAGGAAATTTTAGAACACTTCATACTTAGCCATAATTATCAACATTAAAAGAAAAAAAAATGCTGGAAATAGATCACTCTGTGAGTAATGAATTTATATAATATATGAGTTTCACTTTTTGAATTGAATTACAGAATTTTTTTTACTTTTTGATGATATTCTAATTCATTGAGAAGGATTAGTAAGTTCCAAAAACATTTTTAAAGAGAGTGGGAACATTGCATCTCAGCCTATCATCTCTATATAATCGTCAGGTCCTGACATCATCATGCGATGTTTATACAAATATTATTTACAGACATGTCAATTAAAAATTTAAATTGCCATACATTATTTTAAAATAAGTATACCTCTAAGTAGATGCTTGTGTCTTTCATGTATATTTTCATGTAAGCAACTAAATAAATTTTTCAGTTATTATGAATAGGAGCCAGATTGGGTGACAGGAGCTTTTCAAACGAGATCATATTATTAGCTTGAACACCGCAAATCATGAGCATCTGATATAAAGCCAGGCAGTGGGGATACAGATGGCACAGTCACAAGAGGGATCTGCAGTCTCTTACCTTAGCACAGCTGGCTGCTGTCTAAGGGCACGGCCAGACGTGGCGGAATTCCTCCGCAACTGTCCGCATCAATGCCGCACAGAATCTGCGTTGCAGATTCTGCTGCGGATCTGCACAAAATGTGCAGAAAATTGATGCGGACTAGCTGCTGCGGACTGCGGGAAAAGTGCTTCCCTTCTCCCTATCAGTGCAGGATAGAGAGAAGGGACAGCACTTTCCCTAGGGAAAGTAAAAGAATTTCATACTTACCGGCCGTTGTCTTGGTGACGCGTCCCTCTTTCGGCATCCAGCCCGACCTCCCTGGATGACGCACCAGTCCATGTGACCGCTGCAGCCTGTGCTTGGCCTGTGATTGGCTGCAGCCGTCACTTACACTGAAACGTCATCCTGGGAGGCTGGACTGGAGACAGAAGCAGGGAGTTCTCGGTAAGTATGAACTTATATGTTTTTTACAGATACATGTATATTGAGATCGGTAGTCACTGTCCCGGGTGCAGAAACAGTTACTGCCGATCGCTTAACTCTTTCAGCACCCTGGACAGTGACTATTTACAGACGTCTCCTAGCAACGCTCCCGTCATTACGGGAGCCCCATTGACTTCCTCAGTCTGGCTGTAGACCTAGAAATACATAGGTCCAGCCAGAATGAAGAAATGTCATGGTAGTAAAAACAATACGCTCCGCAGCACACATAAGATCTGCGGACTTCATTGCGGAATTTTGACTCTCCATTGAAGTCAATGGAGAAATTCCGCCATGAGTCCGCCACTGCTCCGCAACAGACAGAGCATGCTGCGGACACCAAATTCCGCTCCGCAGCCTATGCTCCGCAGCAGAATTTTACGCCTCGTCTAAACGAACACTGCTAAATTAAAGTGTAAGTCAATGGACAAACGGCACCTGCGGAGTGTCCGCAGCGGAATTTAAGTGAAATTCCGCCACGTGTGAACCCGCCCTAACAGTTGTTTAAAGAATAACCATTGAAAAAACTAAAGTTGGATACAAAATGGCCGACTCAAAATGGCCGCCATGGTCAACACCCAGCTTGAAAAGTTTCCCCCCTCCCATATACTAATGTGCCACAAACAGGAAGTTAATATCACCAACCATTCCCATTTTATTTAGGTGTATCCATATAAATGGCCCACCCTGTATATCTCCATATATATCAGAAAAAAAGAATCAAACCAACATAATTATTGTACAGTAGGTACACGTAATGCAAATAATAGTTCATAGTAGAATATCATATAGGGACATGCATGACAAATATCTCTATCTATGTATCAATCATTTGATCTAAATGAAATCTGTCACCAAAATGCTGTTTTTATTTTTTTTCCCGTCACAAATCATGTTAAAATTATATAATAAATTAATTCTTCACTATGAGAAAGGTTATTGACTTCATATAACTCACTCTCTCATCCTCCGGAATTTCATCTGTGAATCTCATTTAAGATGGCTGCTCATGAATATTCATTAAGGGTCCTACCTTTTTAGAATACAAAATTTAGCAACTTCCTCTACAAGCTGAGAGCTGATTGGCCTGTCATGTGACCTCATGTATACGTCTGTGCAACAGTGAATGTGATTGGTAAAAAACATCCCTGAAACTTCAGCCTTTAGACTATTCAGATATAGATACACCCCTCAGACTCATTCACTTTTAAAAATTCTCTGAAAAACAGCTCAACAGGACTCTAAAATATACATAATTTAATGAAATCCTCCCATGAGAACATATCATGATAAAACATGGATTATAACACAAAAAAATTGAAACAAATGCTTTTTAAATGTATTTAGAGGTTGTCTGGGACTACATTTTTTTCTTTGCATTGGCCAAAAGTGGCGAATTTAATAGAAATAAAATAACTGAATTTTAAAAAATTCTGCCTGCCTTAATTATTTCTGACTTCTCCCTTATCCCTTGCATAGCTTCCAGATTCCTTGTACAGAGCGGAGCTCCAGACAGCGCACACATTCCCTCAACGAAAATGAAAATAACAAACGAAAAGATCAGGGAATTTTGAAAAGCAACTATAGCAATTTTCTCACATTAATACATTGAATTTTTTTTTCACATTTATTGTTATTGGGTTTCTCTGTGAAATTGACTGCTGTCGATTCCTTAACAATGTAAACCAAATTAAAATTAAACTACTGTATAAACTTTACATTTTTTGTATTTCATCTCTATATAATAACAAAAAACTTTTTCCAACAATAGATGGGGTGACATAAGCTGATATACTTGGTGTAAAGGATCTGCCAGACACAGCTTCTGTGTCGACGCCCGTGGGTAATCAGTTTGCACCTGCTCCTAAGTCTGAGAGAGTGACACGATCTTCTACCAGTCAGGTTGGGAGGCTGAGGAGTGGGAGAGCCTATCACAGCCTGGCCAGACGGGCTAGCTCCCGCCCTCTGTCTATTTATACCTGCATTTCCTGCTCCTCCTTTGCCTGTGATTCTTTTCTGTTTCCTGGCTCTGCTGCTCCTGCTATGATTATTGACCTTGCTTCATTTTTGACCCTGGCTTTACTGACTACGCTCCTGCTCTGCGATTTGTACCTCGTGCACTCCTGGTTTAACTCGGCTCGTTCACTTCTCTTGTTGCTCACTGAGTTTCCCTTAGCTTCTGTGTACCCTTGTCTGTTTGTCTGTCGTGCACTTATTGAGCGTAGGGACCGTCGCCCAGTTGTACGCCGTCGCCTAGGACCAGTGGCGGATTAAGTAGACCATGGGTCCTGGGCTGTTACCCAAACTTGGGCCCCCCTTCCTCACCGCCGCCCTGCCGCGCCGTAACTATTTTTAACACTACCTTTTTGGGCAAGCATTAACAGTGTTACGATTTCCCTTGTCACAGGGCTGTGTCCCTACATACTGACAGTATCACACTGTGCAGGAACACAACCTCCTGACAAGGGGAATTGTCTATCTGTCCTGGACTGCAGAAAGACTTTTTGTGAAATACAAGGATTTCCTATAATAAACATGTCAGGAGAGGTGACAGATTCTCTATAAATCTAGTGACTCACAGGTCACGACGTCTCAGATTCTATTAGTTTTTTTCCTCTTTTCTTCTCCATCCGGTCCAGCGCTCATGACGACTTCTCCCGGACATGACTCATTTCTGCAAAATTTGCCACTCAGACGTTTCCTCACTTTTCCAACATTTCCACACCTATAAACGAAAATAAAGTTATCATGGTGCCACATACTGTGCCCCTAAATATAATAGCACCAAACACTGCGCGCCTGAATATAATAATACCACACACTGTAAAACACCACATATACACAGCCCCCTGTACATAGTGCCACACACAGCCCCCTGTACATGGTGCCACACATAGCCCCTGTAGATATTACACACCCCCATAGATATCGCCATACACAGCCCCCTCTATATATCACACCCCCCCGTAGAGAGCGTTACACACAGCCCCCTATAGATAGTGCCATACAGCCCCCCTGTAGAGAGCGCCACACAGCCCTCCCCCTCTTGTAAATAGTACCAAAAGCCCCCCCTATAAAGAGCGCCACACACATACCACTGTGGATAGCACTACACAGCCCCCCCTTGTATATAGTGCCACACAGCGCTCCCCCTTGTATATAGTGCCACAGGGTTATGTACACATTTAAAAACTTTATATTATAATATATATATATATATATATATATTAGAATGTGTGTGTATCAGTGTGATTGATTGATTTTATTAAAAAATATTTTTACTTTTTGAGATACAGGTGCTTTGTATCTGACAGGATCAGTGACACGCAGGATCCACCTCAAATCTATCACATCTAAGATTATAATTTAGCAAAGGGCCCGTTTCACTGATCCCGTCAGTCCTGCTGACCTGACGGATACAGGATACAAAGCAGCTGTATCTCAAAAAGTGAAAATATTTTTTAATAAAGCGTAATTACAAAGTTGCACCAAACACACATTTTTATTAAAAAAAAAGAAAACCAACGTGATTTTTGCAACGTTTTTCCGTAGACAATGCAGGTTTCGTTTTTTAGCGTTTTTATACACACCTTTTTTGCAATTTTAGAATTTGTATTCATAAAGTTTGAAAATAAAAGTAAAAAAATAAGCTTTTTTACGTTTCAGCTATTTTTTTTTTTGTAATATAGTTTTACACTAAAATAGACCTTTTATTTGTAATCGTCATTGTTTACCGTAAATTTTTATATATTACATGTCTATATTAGGGTAATTGGGTCAGCGCTAGCGTTACAAAAATGATTGGCGGGGGGAACGTTTTTTTTGGGGTGGGTATTTTATGTGTATTTATTATTTAATTTTTTTTTTGCACTTTACTTTACAATTTTTTTATTACTATGGTCTGATCCTCAAAGGTCAAAAAAGACCTTTGGGGAACTTTATATATACTTTTTCTTTCTTTTACACCATGTTTTTCCACTGTAACTGCACAGCAGCCCCAGTTACAGGGGAAATCAGCCCTCTCATAGTGACGATTGTCACTAATAGGGCTCTGCTGGGTCTAGTTAGACCCAGCAACAGACTGCCACTAACGGCACCCGGCGATCATGTGTCCAGTCACATGATCACCGGGAGGAATAGAGACAGTGCCGCTGCTGCTGTCTCTATTCCTGTACACAGCGCACATTCAGCGCTGTGTACAAGTGATCAGAGAAGACAGAAGCAGCGAAAGCTGCTTCTATCCTCTCCTCAGGGTCCCCGGCAGTCACTGACAGCCGGAGACCCGACATTCAGCTGCCCCATCGCGCGGGCAGCAAGTTAAAACCCGAGCCGTAGAAAGTCTATGGCTCCGGTTTTAACGACCCGTTCCTGACCGCTGGCCGTAAAAATACAGCCAGCGGTCGGGAACCAGTTGGGCAGGAGGTTAAGCCAACTAACCTCAGCGCCGGTGACCGCCCACCCGGCTCTTCTCTTGCTGCTTTGGAGTAACAGAACAGCCGTCCGTCGCTGTTCTGTTACTCAATGGCGGCGGCCCGGACTTGTCAGGGAGGCGTGTCCTACCCCTTTCCCGGCCAATTCCCTGCTCCTCCTCCTCATCTTCGGCAGTTAGCAGCGCTAGCGCGCTGAATATATTTATAAGTTGATGTGCGGTTCGGGCTGGCATGGGCCCCCTGGAAGCCTCGGGCCCCGGGCGGCCGCCCAAACCGCCCATATGATAATCCGCCACTGCCTAGGACGGGCCGTTGCAAGTAGGCAGGGACTGAGTGGCGGGTAGATTAGGGCTCACCTGTCTGTCTTCCTACCCCGTCATTACTTAATCACAGGCCCATATACCTTTTCTACCCTGGTCCCTGACACAACTATGGACCCCCTTGAGACCCTGGCTCAGCAAATGCAGGGCCTCTCCCTACAGGTCCAAGCCCTGGCTCAGAAGGGCAACCAACATGATGCTACCCTGGTAGTGCCCCCCACCTCACCTCTTGAACCCCACCTCAAGTTGCCTGACCGGTTCTCAGGGGACCGGAAGTCTTTTTTCGGGAGAGCTGTAGGCTCTATTTCCATTTAAAGCCCCACTCCTCAGGTTCTGAGAGCCAGCGAGTGGGTATAATTATGTCCCGACTACAGGACGGGCCCCAAGAATGGGCCTTCTCCTTGGCTCCTGACGCCCCTGATCTTTCCTCTGTTGATCATTTTTTTTCCGCTCTCGGGCTCATATATGACGAGACTGACAAGACTGCCTTTGCCGAGAGTCAGCTGGTGACCTTACGTCAGGGTAAGAGACCCGTTGAAGAGTACTGTTCTGACTTTAGGAAGTGGTGTGTAGCTTCTCAGTGGAATGACCCTGCCTTGAGGTGCCAGTTTAGATTGGGTCTGACGAACGCCCTGAAAGACCTGTTAGTTAGCTATCCCTCTTCTGACACCCTAGATCAGGTTATGGCTTTAGCGGTACGTCTTGACCGACGTCTCAGGGAACGACGACTGGAACGTTTTTGTGCCTTCCCCTCTGACCCCCCCATGATGGCTCCCGAGGTCCCGTTGCTTCATTCTTCCACGGAAAACTCGGATGAACCTATGCAACTCTGGGCCTCCGTCTCTCCCCAACAACGTAGAGAGTTCCGCAGGAAGAATGGTCTCTGCTTCTACTGTGGGGATGACAAGCATCAAGTGATCAACTGTCCTAGGCGTAAGAATAAGCAGCCGGAAGAACTTCCGCGCCTAAGTGACCATCGGGGAGGTCATTTGGGCGCACAGGTATTTCCTGTATATATGAAACCTAATAAGATCTTGCTTCCCTTTCATGTCTCTTTTGAGGGTAGGTCTGCCACTGGCAGTGCCTTCGTGGATTCAGGGTCTTCTGCTAATATTATGTCTGTGGAATTTGCTATGTCTCTAGCTATGCCATTGATTGACTTGCCTAAACCTGTCCCGGTAGTGGGTATCGACTCCACTCCTCTTGCTAATGGTTATTTTACACAGCATACCCCTGTTTTTGAACTCCTTGTTGGCTCCATGCATTTGGAGCAGTGCTCTGTACTGGTGATGCAGGGATTATCGTCCGATTTGGTTTTAGGCCTTCCCTGGTTGCAGATGCATAATCCCACGTTTAACTGGAATTCTGGGGATCTTACCAAATGGGGTAATGAATGCATGACGTCATGTTTTTCTGTTAATTTTATCTCTCTCCCTGAGGAGGTGAACACTCTACCTGAGTTTATTCAGGACTTCGCTGATGTTTTTTCTAAAAAGGCCTCCGAAGTGTTACCTCCTCATAGAGAATTCGATTGCACAATCGATTTGGTACCAGGAGCTAAGCTCCCTCAGGGTAGGATATTTAATCTCTCTTGTCCCGAACGTGAAGCCATGAGAGAGCATATCCAGGAATGCCTGGCCAAGGGTTACATTCGCCCCTCTACTTCTCCGGTAGGTGCTGGCTTCTTCTTTGTAGGAAAGAAGGATGGTGGTCTTAGGCCGTGCATTGACTACCGAAACTTGAATAAGGTCACTGTAAGGAACCAGTATCCCCTTCCTTTGATTCCTGATCTCTTCAATCAGGTTCAGGGGGCCCAATGGTTCTCTAAGTTTGATCTACGGGGGGCTTATAACCTTATCCGCATCAAAGAGGGGGATGAGTGGAAGACTGCGTTTAACACGCCCGAAGGTCATTTCGAATACCTCGTCATGCCCTTTGGGTTGTGTAATGCTCCCGCGGTCTTCCAGAATTTCATAAATTAGATTTTGAGAGACTACCTGGGGGTATTTCTTGTAGTGTACCTTGATGACATACTTGTGTTTTCCAAGGACTGGTCCTCCCACATTGAGCATGTCAGGAAGGTGCTCCAGGCCCTTCGGGAAAACAAACTGTTTGCTAAAACCGAAAAATGTGTGTTTGGGGTGCAGGAGAATTTTTGGGTCAAATCCTCACCCCTCATGAATTCCGCATGGACCCTGCCAAGGTTCAGGCTGTGGCTGAATGGGTCCAACCTGCCTCCCTGAAGGCGTTACAGTGCTTCCTGGGGTTTGCTAATTATTACAGGAGATTTATTGCTAACTTCTCGGTCATCGCTAAGCCTCTTACGGATCTTACTCGCAAAGGTGCTGACCTCCTCCACTGACCTCCAGAGGCGGTCCAGGCGTTTGAGGTCCTTAAGAAGTGCTTTATCTCGGCCCCTGTGCTGATTCAGCCTAACCAAATCGAGCCATTCATCGTGGAGGTTGACGCCTCCGAGGTGGGAGTGGGTGCTGTTTTGTCCCAGGGTACCAGGTCCCTCACCCATCTCCGTCCCTGTGCCTACTTCTCCAGGAAGTTCTCGCCCACTGAGAGTAACTATGATATTGGCAACCGCGAACTCTTAGCCATTAAATGGGCATTTGAAGAGTGGCACCACTTCCTGGAGGGGGCTAGGCACCAGGTAACGGTCCTTACCGACCACAAGAATCTGGTTTTCTTAGAATCTGCCCGGAGGCTAAACCCGAGACAAGCTCGATGGGCGTTATTTTTTACTAGATTCAACTTTTTGGTCACCTATAGGGCTGGGTCTAAAAATATTAAGGCTGATGCACTGTCGCATAGCTTCATGGCCAGCCGTCCTTCGGAGAAAGATCCTGCATGTGTTTTGCCTCCAGGTATAATCATTTCCTCTGTTGATTTTGACTTAGTCTCCGAAATAGCGGCTGATCAAGGTTCAGCTCCCTGGAACCTTCCTGAGAACAAGCTGTTTGTTCCCCTGCAATTCCGGCTAAGGGTACTCAAGGAAAATCATGACTCTGCACTATCTGGCCATCCAGGCATCCTGCGTACCAAGCATCTTATTGCCAGAAACTATTGGTGGCCTGGGTTGCTTAAAGACGTTAAGGCCTACGTTGCCGCTTGTGAAATTTGTGCTAGGTCCAAGACTCCCAGGTCCCGACCAGCGGGCTTACTATGTTCTTTGCCCATTCCCCAGAGACCTTGGACCCATATCTCTATGGATTTTATCACCGATTTGCCTCCATCTCAAGGCAAGTCGGTGGTGTGGGTTGTAGTAGACCGTTTCAGTAAGATGTGCCACTTTGTGCCCCTCAAGGTACTACCCAATGCTAAGACGTTAGCTACCTTGTTTGTCAAACACATCCTGCGTCTCCATGGGGTCTCCAAGGATCTGCCAGACACAGCTTCTGTGTCGACGCCCGTGGGTAATCAGTCTGCACCTGCTCCTAAGTCTGAGAGAGTGACACGATCTTCTACCAGTCAGGCTGGGAGGCTGAGGAGTGGGAGAGCCTATCACAGCCTGGCCAGACGGAGCTAGCTCCCGCCCTCTGTCTATTTATACCTGCATTTCCTGCTCCTCCTTTGCCTGTGATTCTTTTCTGTTTCCTGGCTCTGCTGCTCCTGCTATGATTATTGACCTTGCTTCATTTTTGCCCTGGCTTTACTGACTACGCTCCTGCTCTGCGATTTGTACCTCGTGCACTCCTGGTTTGACTCAGCTCGTTCACTTCTCTTGTTGCTCATTGAGTTGCCGTGTGCAACTGCCCCATTTCTCTTAGCTTCTGTGTACCCTTGTCTGTTTGTCTGTCGTGCACTTATTGAGCGTAGGGACCGTCGCCCTGTTGCACGCCATCGCCTAGGATGGGCCGTTGCAAGTAGGCAGGGACTAAGTGGCGGGCAGATTAGGGCTCACCTGTCTGTCTCCCTACCCCGTCATTACACTTGGTCTGCAATAGAACACTGTTTTCCTTTTAATTTGCTATTGGATATCGTATGCTCTGAGGGTAATTAAAGGCTATGAACATCTTTGCAAACCATTTTTTATGGTCTCAATGCATCTAAAATAAAAAAGAAAGCAACTTTTCATTAGGTCTTAATTAAACATTTTCTATTGTTCTGTTTTTACAGCTTTTTTGCAGATCTATGCTTTTCCATGGTAACTGAAAACCAACTAAAACATACAAATGAACAAACAAACAAACAACAAACAAACAAACAAACCCCAACTCCTGTATAGGCTGGTCCGGTAATCATGATTCCTTCTATCTGTTCACTACTTTATGCAAATGTAGTTGTGGACAGATGAAAGAGAGTATGACTGTTGGATCCGACTACACAGTGTTTGTTTGTTGTCTGTTACCTTAGAGATGGATAGTAAGCAAGACCTATTACAAAGTTGCTTTATTTTTCATTCCAGATGCATTAGGACAATAAAAAATTTTGCTTGCAAAAGTTGACAAATCTTCAAAGGGGTGTTCCAGGCAAACAAAATTATTTAGTAAATGACAGTACATACCTTGCTAATATAACTCTTATCCAAATTTTGCCCATGAGCCGCATGGCTGGAAGTTCAGTAGTTCCTGGGTTCTTAACAGCGTGTCGACATGGGCTCCTACACTGAGCAAACTCCCCCCCCCTCACTTGTATGATGACACTCCAAAAAAACTTAAAAAAAAGATCACTCCTTACTGAAGGCGCTTCTGCACACGTGTTGAAAGTCGGTGTAATGATAGGGGTAGGGAAACGGACAAGTGAGCCCTAATCTACCCGCCACTCTGTCCCTGCCGACTTGCAACGACCCGCCCTAGGCGACGGGGTACAACTGGGCGGCGGTCCCTACGCTCAGTAAGTGCACGAGACAAAACATACAAGGGAATATAAAGCAAAGGGAAAGGGGCAGTTGCCCACGACAACACCGTGAGCAACAGAGTGGTGAACGAGCCAAGTCAAACCAGGAGAGCACGAGGTACCAAACGCAGAGCAGAAGAGTAGTCAGAAAGCCAGGGTCAGAATGGAGCAGGATCAAATTGTTAGGAGCTGTAGCTGGGCCAGGAAACCACACAGAAAGAATCACAAGCAAGGAGGAAAAGGAAAGGCAGGTATAAATAGACAGAGGGCGGGAGCTAGCTGAGTCTGGCCAGGCTGCGATAGGCTCTCCCATTCCTAAGCCTGCCAGCCTGAGTGGTGGAAGCTGGAGTCAGTCTCAGAGAGATAGACTCAGGTGAAGACTGATTACCTAAGGAAGTTAACCCTGAAGCTGTGCCTGGCAGATCCTTTACAGTCGGCCTCGCTCGTCCCTAGTAACGGAAAAGGCCTCTCAATGAGTGAAGTATGAAACAGCTTTATTGCTTAAAAAAGACATGCGTATTAAAACAGCATATGTCTCTGTGTGTGATTCTGAAAGCAACACGTTTTGACCTAGTACTTAGGTCTTCATCAGGCTTATGCTTGATCAGCAAGAAGTGATCTTTTTTTTAAAATTTCTTTGGACTGTTTTCCTGCATCGGATCACGCTGATTATTCAGCCACCGTTGTGCACTCCGAAGGCTAGCAGACTGCCTATGTATGGAGCTAATTGTCTCCACATGCTAGATGATCGAGTTGTGCCGACCCTCTAGCTCAACCACAGAAGGTGAGTGTATTTTCCTAAAACACCTTTGCTAGTATCATCTGTCCTTGAATCTACTGTATCACCTTAGAGAATAGCTCTCTTTGTCTTTCTTTTTTCCCGTATCTCTGTCTTGTAAGTTGACATGTCACAGCTGTCGTAATTCGAGTGGCCTTGACTTGCATTCCTTTTGGTAAAACTGAGGGTGAGAGGGAGAAGACACATAAGACACTAGTGCTGTGGTCCGCATTCGGAGCCAATCAGAGTACTCTTTCCCTTCTCCTCCGCCTCCCCTCTCACAGCATGCAGCCTCATTGACACAGAGAGAGGAACTGCAGCTGCTTCCCCTCCTCCCCCTTCCTATCTTTTCTACAGGTAGCTTTATGTGGGCTGTGGTTCTGAACATTAAGAGAGCCAGTCGACAGGAAAAAAAGATCTACGGCCAGCTGGAATGTGTGGAAGATGTCTCCTGATAATTATTATTATTCATTATTGCTCAAAAAATATAATGCTGGAATTCTGTCCACTATCTGCCCAACAACTGACTTCTTTCTTCTTCTTTGACTGCTACCAACAAAAACTTAGATTTACTATTACATATCGCTACTAATATTAATATCTAATATATGAAACCATAATGATTCAGTGTGTAAACTTAGTCAGATCGGCTTTCAGGCGCACCTTTTGTTATACCTTTTTCTTAGAATTAAGTGTTAAATCTTTAAGGGAGAAATGCTTAGACTTTAATGAAGTGAATTATTATTTGTGCAGCTAGTGAGGTGGCCATACTAATTCATTTCTCCCAGGTCATCGTGAACTTGTGTTAGCACGTCTTGAGTAGAGAGTGGAGAATGAGATCTAGGGAGACATTCGGCATTTCCCGCTTGTACGTGATGT
Organism: Rhinoderma darwinii; assembly: GCF_050947455.1. Taxonomy (NCBI): domain Eukaryota; kingdom Metazoa; phylum Chordata; class Amphibia; order Anura; family Rhinodermatidae; genus Rhinoderma; species Rhinoderma darwinii. The sequence continues at coordinate 62,611,486 of NC_134690.1, forward strand.
TGTTTGGAGGTGGACTTAATGAACTTGTAGTTACGATAAGCCAAACATTTTAATTAATGCAGATTCATAGATTTCTGACTCTAAAAATGGGCAGTTATTAAATTCATTTCCTACTGTTACTCGTCATCAGTAGAGAATGTATCTTTACACTGCTCTCCAGATTCTGAAAAAAATATCCTTAAATGTTTCTTTTCTAATGTGGCCTGCAACATACTGCATTGCAGCAAAGAGGTTAAATGTCCATGCAATTATTCGTTTCCCAGAGGAAGTGGACCCATATGGATTAAGAATTGCCTGTAGGTTTGTTTGTGTTCGAAAGTCAATTATGACTAGCTAAATATCCCTGAGGTAAACATGTGTGAGGCAGATAATGTTATCAGAAAGGCAATGACAGTTCAAGAAGACTTGCGGGCCTGCATGTACAGTGGTTACTGCATAATAAAGCCTTTGGTATAACAAAAATAAACCTGTATCAGAGATGAAGCTCAGACGTCAATGGAAGACCCTATTTGGGGTTAAAACTATGTAGTGCTCTGCTATTTATTTTATTTTAATCTACTACATTTTTATAAGTTTATGGTTAGCCTACAAGGACCAATCAGCGGAATGGCATTTTGTCACCTAGTAGCTTCTCATCATGCCACGTCTCATAGCCAAGGCATTGTATTTATCTGTAAATGGGTGCAATGGAAAGTGATTTTGATCTAAAGCCAAAGAGCAGTGATGCCCAACTAGTTGTCAGGGGCCCCAAATGTACTTAATGTACACACCCCCCAGGGGAAATAAAATGTATATGGCACATCTGCCTTCCCCCTGGTATTGTTCAGGCATGAGTGCTCCCGTGCACTGAGTACTTTGCCCAGCCACAAAGAATGGAAGGGATTCTCTTTTTCCTCCCTTGTTATGGGGGCACTGTAGTTTCTATCCCGTCTTCAAAATGTGTTCCGTAAGCATGTTTATACAGGAGCAATAAGAAGAAGCAAGGCTCAACCTGTGTATGTATCTATGTATAAGCTTTTTTATATGCCTCTGGTCTTACCTACATATGTATTTTGGTAAAAAGAAGAAGAGATCTGTTTTGAAAAGTTTTGTTTTCTCTGCATTTTTTTTGTTAGCTAAATACAATAGATCGAGAAGATGCCGGACACAAATGTGTGTGCCTACGCCTTCACCTGACCATGGCTGAAAGGGATGTGCGGACCTTTGATGGAGTCAAGTGCCAATTTGAGTTCCTGTAATATGTGTGGAACATAACCAACAGTGCAAGCCCCAGATTCAATGGGTACAGAAATTTGAACCAGCAACTTGTAGATCTAGCTCAGTCGTTTACTGCCTCTGGTTGCAGGTATTGGGCGGTGCGAAGTCAATAGTAATAAATTACAAATTTAGCTTTTGCTCTAGTCATGGTGCAGAGCTTTCATTCAAATCTAATATTTAAAGGCGTTGTTCGCTTTTGACAATTCCTTATGGTAAGAAGGGATTCATGAAAATAAGCTGATCACAGGGTGTCCTGCTGCTGGGACCCCCAGGTATCAGCTGTAATTGCAGGGGGAACCTGATAGCAAGTGTTGTTTCCCCCAGAAGAAATTAAGCAATGCATTGTGACTAATAAATTGTCCATGTAATACATGGACATGCTGCGTTATTTAGAGAAAAAGAGACTCTTTGTAGCCCCTCTCCGCTCTGGTCAAAAGGTGGGGTCCTGATATAGGCACTATTCCCTATTAACTCAAAATAACCTAAGAGAGTATTTAAAAATGGGTTTTCAAAACCAGATAACTTAAGTCAGAAAAGAAAGTGGTCAGCTGATCCTTGAAGCAGGTCTTTAGTGACAACATTGGTAAAAATGTCAAAAAAGGCACAAAATAAAGTTGGTCCATCTAGTTTGCCTATCGTATGAGACTTGGAGGTCAACTTCAAAATGAATGCAGGTACTGAAATGACTAACAACCTAGCCCACACTTATAGTAGAGCACTGCATTACTACTTTAACCCTACCTAACGCAGAGGCGTAGCTAGGTTCTCCAGCACCCGGGGCAAAGATTCAGTTTGGCGCCCCCCCGCAACCTCTTTCCCGACATCTCCTTCCCCCTCGCCGTGTTTGTTTTCCCTACCAATCGACGTGTCATTTATTTTTATGTAACGCGAGCATAAAAACATTTGTACATTTTACAAGCAATATGGTTCTATACACAACACCAGAACCAAGCTCAATACATATATACAGCACCAGAACAAATACAGCTCAATTTAGTGCAACCCCTGCCATATAGGTGTGTACAGCGTAAAACTACAGCTCCCAGCATGGCCCGAACAATGGTGAGGATATGCTGGGAGATGTATTTTCACAAAAAATAAATCATATTATAATCATCTCACTGCAGATCATACAGTGACTACATTACTGATTAGAGGCAGAATAAACATTTACATTCAGTGACTCACCGGTGACGTCTCAGATTCTAGTTATTTTTCTCCATCCGGTCCAGACCTCTATGATGACTTCTCCCGGGGACAGCTCATTTCTGCAGTTTGCCGCTCACATGTCTTCAGCTTCTCACTTTACCAACATTTCTGCACCTATAAATAAATATAAAGTTATCATTATACCACACACTACGCCCCTAAATATAATAGTGCCATACACTGCACCTCTAATTCTAATAGCACCATACACCGTGTCCCACACACACACACACACACACACACACACACTGTGCCCCCTGTAGATAGTGCCTGCCATAGAGCCCCCTGTAGATAGTGCCCCCATATAGCCCACCCCTGTATATAGTGTCCCACAAATAACTCCCCCTATAGTGCTCTACAGATAGCCCACCCCTGTATATAGTGCTCTACAGATAGCCCACCCCTGTATATAGCCCGCTGTAGATATAGCCCACCCCTGTTTATAGCTTCCCTGTAGATATAGCCTACCCCTGTATATAGTGCTCCACATATAGTCCACCCCTGTATATAGTGTTTCACAGATAGCCCACCCCTGTATATAGCCCCCTTGTACATATAGTCCACCCCTGTATATAGCCCCCCTGTAGATATAGCCTACCCCTGTATATAGTGCTCTACAGATAGCCCACCCCTGTATATAGCCCCCATGTAGATATAGTCCACCCCTGTATATAGTGCTCCACAGATAGCCCAACCATGTATGTAGCCCCCCTGTAGATATAGCCCCCCCTGTATATAGTGCTCCACATATAGTCCACCCCTGTATATAGTGTTTCACAGATAGCCTACCCCTGTATATAGCCCCCTTGTACATATAGTCCACCCCTGTATATAGTGCACCACTAGATTATACAGGGGTGGGCTATCTGTGGAGCACTATATACAGGGGTGGACTATATGTACAAGGGGGCTATATACAGGGGTGGGCTTTCTGTGGAGCACTATAGGGGGAGCTATTTGTGGGATACTATATACAGGGATGGGCTATATCTACAGGGGGACTATATACAGGGGTGGGCTATATCTACAAGGGGACCATATCTACAGGGGGACCATATCTACAGTGCTGGGCTATATACAGGGCTGGGCTATATACAGGGCTGGGCTATATACAGGGGTGGGCTATATGTACAGGGGGGCTATATCTACAGGGCTGGGCTATATAAAGGGGGACTATATACAGGGGGGCTATATCTACAGGGGGGCTATATACTGGGGTGGGCTATCTATGGAGCACCATATACAGGGGTGGGCTATAGCTACAGGGGGGGGCTATATAGTATATAGCCCCCTGTATATAGCCCACCCCCTGTAGATATAGTCCCCCTGTAGATATAGTTCCCCTGTAGATAAAGTCCCCTCCGTAGATACAGCCGCACACTTTTATTACAATTAAAAAATAAAACTATTCAAACTCACCTTATTCCCGCTCCCACGCTGTCCGGCAGCCATGGAGACCTGCTCTCTTCTGCGCAGGTCTCCTGGGGGTTGAACGCAGCGTCTATGAAAGGCGCTGATTGGCTGGGCAGGATGACTTTCCCTGTCAGTCACTCAGCGCCTTTCATCGACGGAAGCGTCACTGGTACAAAAGGTACCAGTCGCTTCATTCGTGGAAAGGCGCTGAATGGCCGGGCACGGAACGTACCCGGTCATTCATTGCTTCTAATTGTACCTGTGTCCTTGCGACACAGGTACAATTATAGTGCAGGAGGAGGGGGCGCTGGCACCCCCCTCTAAGCTGCTTCCGGGGCACATGCCCGCATGCCCCCCCCTTGCTACGCCCCTGCCTAACGTCTAATACATACTTAATGAAGTTCAGACATGCAAAAAGTTCAGTTGCTAAGAGGTCTCACTTTGGAGTTAGTCTGGGATGAGTTTGGAAGTTTTTGTTTGTGTCGGCTAAGATGGGGCAACTGATTTAATTATCCGATAGATGCGTGTCCCACCTCTTGGACCCGCACCTATATATAGAATGGGGCACCCTGACCCCCATCCTACCTTCTGTCGCTGGGCTCCGGTCACTAAGTAACGGGTTGGTGGGTTTTCCGGAAATTGGTGAGCGCGTTTTGCTACGCTTTTTACGGAACTCCCAGAGAAGTTCTATGCTGCGCTTTTTCCGGAACTCAGGAGCTATGGAAACAACTACACTGCTTCTGTAACTGCCATTCCATGAAAACCTTGAAAAACTGATGCATAAAGTATATTAGAAAATGGTATAACTTTTTTATTATACAATGAATAAACTTCATTTGCAGAAACTGGAAAACCCCTTTAATTTATTATTTGGACTCTAACCCTAAGGTTTTCTGGGTCTGCATTAAAGTTGGTTATGGCTGTTTGGGAATCTCTGAATTCACAAAACTATTTTTATCAATTCTAGTAAAAGTTTGCAATGTGAAACAAAAATAAAAGCAGAGCAAATATGCAAATATTCGGGCAGTATATCCACATTATAGGAGATATTGAAAACTATACAGTAGATTGATGGCAACTAAATAACTGAAGAAGACCGTCATTGACCCCTATCTGCTTAAGAAGCAAAAATCAAATTACCAGTGGCTGGAGGAATGAAGGGACACTAAGCAGCTGTTGTGCATCAGGACTAGTGTAGTTTCATTATCTTTATAATAGATAGGCCACTTAGAATATGAAAATGCTCCCTGCTGAGACACTCCTGGCAGTAGCAAGAGATGGTTCTTAAAAAAGATTGATGCTCTACTCGGATGAAACAATAGAATTGTAACATTTTAAAAGAAAATGTTCAGCGTTATGCTGATCTACCCGCGACTACTTCAACGAGGTTCCCCAGTAAGGGGGGTTATTAAATCCACTCCATCAAAACTGACATTAGAAAAGTTATGTTTGTTGGAGAAGTATTTTATTAGTAGAGATCAGATTGCAATGTTTTATTAAGTAGAATATTGAAAAAAACAACAGATTTTTAATTTCCTGCTTCTAATATGAGAACTTACTGTTGTAATTAAGGGATGGTCATTACTGTTTGTGTACTATTGAAACCATGTGTATTCTCATCAGGCAGCATTTTCCCAAAAGTTGTAAGGGCGTGTGCAGCACTTTTGGATACTTTAATCTTTAAGTTTAATTTTAGTTAGCAGAGACATTGCATATGACTGCAGGTAAATCAAGTTATTTACACTGTACACACACACACACACACACACACACACACACACACACACACACACACACACACACACACACACACACACACACACACACACACACACATTGTACACACATACTGTACACACCCTGTACACACTCAGACACACTGTACACACTCAGACACGCTGTATATACACACGCACACACACACACACACACACACACACACACACACACACACACACACACACACACACACACACTCACACAGACAAACTGTACTGTACAGTGGAGTGGACTTTCATTGCAATCATCTGGCCTTCCATTGTTGCTTTGAACTAAAAGCTAAGAAAAAGAGCTCCCTTTCCCCTTTCTTCTCCATGGCTAACGCACGTATTAGTGACCTGTAGCCTGCTTCTGTTCTGTCAGCTGGCTGACCCCCCCAACACACACAGGTCACTCAGGCTTTAGAAGGGAGAAAGGGGAATGGGGACCTATTTTTCTGTATAAAACAGGCTACATGATGGGTAATAGAGTCTGAGATGCTTCACAGCAACCACATTACTCGCCTCGTTGTCACCCTGTTCCTTAGGTTTTTTGTTGTTGTTTTTTTTTACCTTTGTGGTCAGGGGGCTCCTGTACACTACTTTGTACACTGCTCTGGTCCCCGTACACTGCTCTCTACACTGCTCTGGCTCCTATACACTGGTCTCTACACTGCTCTGGCTCCCGTACACTGCTCTGGCTCTTGTATACTGCTCTCACACTGATCTGGCTCCTGTACACTACTTTCTACACTGTTCTGGCACCTGTACACTGCTTTATATGCTGCTCTGGCTCCTGTACACTGCAATATACAATACTCTCTACACTGTTCTGGCTCCTGTACACTGCTTTATAAACTGTTCTGGCTCAGGTACATTGCTCTCTACATTACTCTGGCTCTTGTATACTGCTCTCTACAAAACTCTGGCTCTTGTACACTGCTCTGGCTCCTATACACTGCTTTCTACATTGCTCTGGCAACTATACACTGCTCTCTACACTACTCTGGCTCTTGTACACTGCTCTCTACATAACTCTGGCTCTTGTACACTGCTCTCTACACTGCTCTGGCACTTGTACACTGCTCTGGCTCTTGTACATTGCTGTCTACACTACTATGACTCTTGTATACTGCTCTGGCTCCTATTAGCTTCTCTCTACACTACAGTGGCTCTTGTACACTGCCCTGGCTCTTCTACACTGCTCTCTAGCCTCCTGACGAAGCCGGTCTACAGGGCGAAACGCGCGTCGAGGCGTTCACTCATCCATCCATTTTCGTACTTTTGCACCGCTCTCCATCATGTCCCGGGGTATGTGCTGGCCTTCAGTTCTTATATAATTTATGCATTACTATTAGCTAGGGTTAGTTTGAGTCTCCTGGCCATTTGTGCCTTCATGTTTTGATAGGGCTCTTCCAGTCTAGTTAGATATTACTTATTACTAGTTAGGCAGCATTTTGTTTACATGTGGGTTTTGGCTATTTAGTGCCCACGTTTACTCTCTTTCCTGTGGGTTATTTTAGTGTGTGTTTTTAGTCATCTTTGGATGGTTGACTCTGTTTGTCCATGGTCTGTTCCATCTGACCCTGCTGTACTTTTTTCCATGTATGGTTCCTCTTTTATCCTGAATTATGACATTGTGTTATATATTTAATAAAGATTTTTGTACTCTTGTATATCATCAGTATACTATTTCTTTGAGGGTCATGTCCCTTTTTTTGGTTCGCTTTTAGGTTGTCTGCTCTTGTACACTGCCCTGGCTCTTGTACACTGCTCTCTACACTGCTCTTGCTCTCGTACACTGCTCTCTACATTGATATGTCTCTTGTACACTGCTCTCTGCACTACTTTGGCTCTTGTACACTGATCTACAATACTCTGACTCTTGTACATTGCTCTCTACACTGCTCTTGCTATTGTACACTACAGTGGCTCTTGTATACTGCCCTGGCTATTCTACACTGATCTCTACATTGCTCTGGCTCTTGTACACTGCTCTCTATAATGATCTGTCTCTTAAACACTACTCTCTACACTCCTCTGGTTCCTGTACACTGCTGTCTATGCTGCTCTGGCTCCTATACACTGCTCTCTACACTGCTCTGGCTCCTGTACACTGCTCTATACTTTGCTTTGGCTGTTGTATACTGCTTCCTACATTGCTCTGGCTCCGGTACACTGCTCTATAAACTGTTCTGGCTCATGTACACTGCTCTCTACACTACTCTGGCTCTTGTATACTGCTATATCTACTACTATGGCTGTAATGTCGGGGTAGGGAGACAGACAGGTGAGCCCTAATCTACCCGCCACTCAGTCCCTGCCTACTTGCAACGACCCGCCCTAAGCGACGGGGTACAACTGGGCGACGGTCCCTACACTCAATAGGTGCACGACAGACAAACAGACAAGGGTACAAAGAAGCCAGGGAAATGGGGAAGCTGCCCACAGGGACACCGTGAGCAACAAGCGAAGTGAACGAGCCGAGTCAAACCAGGAGATGAGCGAGGTACAAAATCGCAGAGCAGAAGAGTGGTCAATAAAGCCAAGGTCAATCACAAGCAGAGGATCAGTAGTTCAAGAAGCTGCAGCAGGGCCAGGAAACCAGCAGAGAAGAATCACAAGCAAAGGAGGAACAGGAAAGGCAGGTATAAATAGACAGAGGGCGGGAGCTAGCTCTGTCTGGCCAGGCTGTGATAGGCTCTCCCACTCCTAAGCCTGCCATCCTGGGTGGTGGAAGATGGAGTCAGTCTCACAGACATAGAAGCAGGTGCAGACTGATTAACTATGGGCATCGACACAGAAGTTGTGTCTGGCAGATCCTTTACAGTACCCCCCCTTTTATGAGGGGCCACCGGACCCTTTCTAGGTGGACCTGGTTTATTGGGAAAACGAAGGTGGAACCTCCTGAGCAATACCCCAGCGTGAACATCCCGGGCAGGTACCCAAGTCCTCTCCTCAGGCCCGTATCCCCTCCAATGGACCAGGTACTGGAGGGAGCCTCGGACCATCCTGCTGTCCACAATCTTGGCCACCTCGAATTCTACCCCCTCAGGGGTGAGAACAGAGACCGGAGGTTTCCTCGAGGGAGTCAAGGACGGGGAGCAGCTTTTAAGGAGGGAGGCATGAAACACGTCGTGTACTCGAAAAGACGGGGGCAACTCCAGTCGGAAGGAGACAGGGTAAAGGACTTCAATGACCTTGTATGGCCCTATAAACCGGGGAGCAAACTTCTTGGACGGGACTTTAAGGCGCAAAGTTTTTGACGATAGCCACACCAGATCCCCGACCACAAACAAGGGGTTAGCAGAACGTTTTTTATCTGCCTGAGTCTTTTGTATATTCTGGGACGCCTCTAGGTTCTTCTGAACCTGGGCCCAGACTGTGCACAGTTCCCGATGAACGACATCTACCTCGGGATTGTTGGAACTACCAGGTGAAACGGAGGAGAACCGTGGATTAAACCCAAAATTACAGAAAAAAAGGGATACCTCTGACGAGTTACTGACCCGGTTATTAAGGGAAAATTCGGCGAGGGGAATGAATGAGACCCAATCATATTGACAGTCAGAGATAAAACACCTTAAATATTGTTCTAGAGACTGATTAGTCCTCTCAGTTTGGCCATTAGTTTCAGGATGGAAGGCCAAGGAGAAGGACAGATCAATCTCCAACTTTTTAAGGAAGGATCTCCAAAACAATGAAACAAATTGTACCACTCTGTCCGAAACAATATTGACAGGGACCCCATGGAGACGCAGGATGTGTTTGACAAACAAGGTAGCTAACGTCTTAGCATTGGGTAGTTTCTTGAGGGGCACAAAGTGGCACATCTTACTGAAGCGGTCTACTACAACCCACACCACCGACTTGCCTTGAGATGGCGGCAAATCGGTGATGAAATCCATGGAGATATGGGTCCAAGGTGTCTGGGGAATGGGCAAAGAACATAGTAAGCCCGCTGGTCGGGACCCGGGAGTCTTGGACCTAGCACAAACGTCACAAGCGGCGACGTAGGCCTTAACGTCTTTGAGAAACCCAGGCCACCAATAGTTTCTGGCAATGAGGTGCTTGGTACCCAGGATGCCTGGATGGCCAGATAGTGCAGAATAATGATTTTGCCGGAATTACAGGGGAACAAACAGCTTGTTCTCAGGAAGGTTCCCGGGAGCTGAACCTTGATCAGCCGCAATTTCAGAGACTAAATCAGAATCAATAGAGGAAATTATTATACCTGGAGGCAAAACACAAGCAGGATCTTCCTCCGAAGGAGGGCTAGCCATGAAGCTACGCGACAGTGCATCAGCCTTAATATTTTTAGACCCAGCCCTATAGGTGACCAAAAAGTTGAATCTGGTAAAAAATAACGCCCATCGAGCTTGTCTCGGGTTTAGCCTCCGGGCAGATTCAAGGAAAACCAGATTCTTGTGGTCGGTAAGGACCATTACCTGGTGCCTAGCCCCCTCCAGGAAGTGGCGCCACTCTTTAAATGCCCATTTAATGGCTAAGAGTTCGCGGTTGCCAATATCATAGTTACTCTCAGTGGGCGAAAACTTCCTGGAGAAGTAGGCACAGGGGCGGAGATGGGTGAGGGACCTGGTTCCCTGGGACAAGACAGCCCCCACTCCCACCTCGGACGCGTCAACCTCCACGATAAATGGCTCCATTTGGTTGGGCTGAACCAGCACTGGGGCCGAGATAAAGCACTTCTTAAGGACCTCAAAAGCCTGGGCAGCCTCAGGAGGCCAGTGGAGGAGATCAGCACCTTTGCGAGTGAGATCCGTAAGAGGCATAGCGATGACCGAGAAGTTAGCAATAAATCTCCTGTAATAATTAGCGAACCCCAGGAAGCACTGTAACGCCTTCAGGGAGGCAGGTTGGACCCATTCCGCCACAGCCTGAACCTTGGCGGGGTCCATGCGGAATTCATGAGGAGTGAGGATTTGACCCAAAAACGGTATCTCCTGCACCCCAAACATAAATTTTTCGTTCTTAGCAAACAGTTTGTTTTCCCGAAGGGCCTGGAGCACCTTCCTGACATGCTCAATGGGGGAGGACCAGTCCTTGGAAAACACAAGTATGTCATCAAGGTACACTACAAGAAATAACCCCAGGTAGTCTCTAAAAATCTCATTTATGAAATTCTGGAAGACCGCGGGAGCATTACACAACCCAAAGGGCATGACGAGGTATTCGAAATGACCTTCGGGCGTGTTAAACGCAGTCTTCCACTCATCCCCCTCTTTGATGCGGATAAGGTTATAAGCCCCACGTAGATCAAACTTAGAGAACCATTGGGCCCCCTGAACCTGATTGAAGAGATCAGGAATCAAAGGAAGGGGATACTGGTTCCTTACAGTGACCTTATTCAAGTTTCGGTAGTCAATGCATGGCCTAAGACCACCATCCTTCTTCCCTACGAAGAAGAAGCCAGCACCTACCGGAGAAGTAGAGGGGCGAATGTAACCCTTGGCCAGGCATTCCTGGATATACACTCTCATGGCTTCACGTTCGGGACAAGAGAGATTAAATATCCTACCCTTAGGGAGCTTAGCTCCTGGTACCAAATCAATTGCACAATCGTATTCTCTATGAGGTGGTAACACTTCGGAGGCCTCTTTAGAGAAAACATCAGCGAAGTCCTGAACAAACTCAGGTAGAGTATTCACATCCTCAGGGAGAGAAATAGAATTAACAGAAAAACATGACGTCATGCATTCATTACCCCATTTGGTAAGATCCCCAGTATTCCAGTCAAACGTGGGATTATGCAACTGCAACCAGGGAAGGCCTAAAACCAAATCGGACGATAATCCCTGCATCACCAGTACAGAGCACTGCTCCAAATGCATGGAGCCAACAAGGAGTTCAAAAACAGGGGTATGCTGTGTAAAATAACCATTAGCAAGAGGAGTGGAGTCGATACCCACTACCGGGACAGGTTTAGGCAAATCAATTAATGGCATAGCTAGAGACATAGCAAATTCCACAGACATAATATTAGCAGAAGACCCTGAATCCACGAAGGCACTGCCGGTAGCAGACCTACCACCAAAAGAGACCTGATAGGGAAGCAAGATTTTATTACGTTTCATATTTACGGGAAATACCTGTGCGCCCAAGTGACCTCCCCGATGGTCACTTAGGCGCGGAAGTTCTTCAAGCTGCTTATTCTTACGCTTAGGACAGTTGTTCACTTGATGCTTGTCATCCCCATAGTAGAAGCAGAGACCATTCTTCCTGCGGAACTCTCTACGTTGTTGGGGGGTCACGGAGGCCCCGAGTTGCATAGGTACCTCCAAGTCTTCCGTGGAAGAATGAAGCAACGGAACCTCGGGAGGCATCATGGGGGAGTCAGAGGAGAAAACACAAACACGTTCAAGTCGTCGTTCCCTGAGACGTCGGTCAAGTCGTACCGCTAAAGTCATAACCTGATCTAGGGAGTCAGAAGAGGGATAGCTAACTAGCAGGTCTTTCAGGGCGTTCGACAGACCCAATCTAAACTGGCACCTTAAGGCAGGGTCATTCCACCGAGAAGCTACGCACCACTTCCTAAAGTCAGAACCATACTCCTCAACAGGTCTCTTACCCTGACGTAAGGTAACCAGCTGACTCTCGGCAAATGCAGTCTTGTCAGTCTGGTCATAAATGAGCCCGAGAGCAGAAAAGAAAAGATCAACGGAGGAAAGTTCAGGAGCCAAGGAGAAGGACCATTCTTGGGGACCGTCCTGGAGCCGGGACATAATAGAATCAGAGGAGTGGGGCTTTAAGCGAAAATAGAGCCTACAACTTTCCCGAATGGAGAAAAAGGTCTTCCGGTCCCCTGAGAACCGGTCGGGCAACTTGAGGTGGGGTTCAAGAGGTGAGGTGAGGGGCACTACCAGGGTAGCATCAGGCTGGTTGTCCCTCTGAGCCAGGGCCTGGACCTGTAGGTAGAGGCCCTGCATTTGCTGAGCCAGGGTCTCAAGGGGGTCCATAGTAGTGTCAGGGACCAGTGTAGACTAGGTATATGGGCTTGTGATTATGTAATGTCGGGGTAGGGAGACAGACAGGTGAGCCCTAATCTACCCGCCACTCAGTCCCTGCCTACTTGCAACGACCCGCCCTAGGCGACGGGGTACAACTGGGCGACGGTCCCTACCCTCAATAGGTGTACGACAGACAAACAGACAAGGGTACAAAGAAGCCAGGGAAATGAGAAAGCTGCCCACAGAGACACCGTGAGCAACAAGCGAAGTGAACGAGCCGAGTCAAACCAGGAGATGAGCGAGGTACAAAATCGCAGAGCAGAAGAGTGGTCAGTAAAGCCAAGGTCAATCACAAGCAGAGGATCAGTAGTTCAAGAAGCTGCAGCAGGGCCAGGAAACCAGCAGAGAAGAATCACAAGCAAAGGAGGAACAGGAAAGGCAGGTATAAATAGACAGAGGGCGGGAGCTAGCTCCGTCTGGCCAGGCTGTGATAGGCTCTCCCACTCCTAAGCCTGCCATCCTGGGTGGTGGAAGATGGAGTCAGTCTCACAGACATAGAAGCAGGTGCAGACTGGGGGTTGTGTCTGGCAGATCCTTTACAATGGGTCTTGTATACTGCTGACTACACAGCTCTGGCTCTTATACACTGCTCTGGCCCCTGTACACTGCTATCTACACTGTTCTGAGTCTTGTACACTGCTCTGGCTCCTATTCACTTCTCTCTACAGAGGCTCTTGTACACTGCCCTGGCCCTTCTACACTGCTCTCTACACTGCTCTGGCTCTTGTACACTGCTCTCTATACCGCTCTGTCTCTTTTACACTGCTGTCCACACTACTCTGGCTCTTGTACACTGCTCTCCACTCTACTCTGGCACCTGTACACTACTGTCTACACTGATCTGGCTCCTGTACACTGCTGTCTACACTGCTCTGGCTCCTGTACACTGCTGTCTACACTGCTCTGGCTCCTATACACAGCTCTATACACTGCTCTGGCTCCTGTAAACTGCTCTCTATGCTGCTCTGGCTCCTGTACACTGCTCTGGCTTTTGTACACTGCTCTCTACAATGTTCTGGCTCTTGTATACTGCTCTCTATACTACTCTGGCTCTTGTACACTGCTCTCTACACTACTCTGGCTCTTTTACACTGCTCTGGCTCCTATTCACTTCTGTCTACAGAGGCTCTTGTACACTGCCCTGGCCCTTGTACACTGCTCTCTACACAGCTCTGTCTCCTTTACACTGCTCTCTACCCTACTCTGGCTCTTGTACACTGCTCTCTACACTACTCTGGCTCCTATACACTACTGTCTACACTGATCTGGCTCCTGTACACTGCTGTCTACACTGCTCTGGCTCCTCTACACAGCTCTATACACTGCTCTGGCTCATGTAAACTGCTCTCTATGCTGCTCTGGCTCCTGTACACTGCTCTGGCTTTTGTACACTGCTCTCTACAATGCTCTGTCTCTTGTACACTGCTCTCTACAGTGATCTGGTTCCTGTACACTGCTGTCTACGCTGCTCTGGCTCCTATACACTGCTCTCTACGCTGCTCTGGCTCCTATACACCGCTCTATACACTGCTCTGGCTCCTATACACTGATCTGGCTCTTGTACACAGCTCTCTAAACTACTCTGGCTCTTGTACACTGCTCTGGCTCCTGTACTCTGCTCTGGCTCCTGTACACTGCTCTATACACTGCTTTGGCTCTTGTATACTGCTCCCTACACTACTATGGCTCATGTACACTGCTCTGTACACTGCTCTGGCTCTTGTACACTGCTCTCTACAATAGTCTGGCTCCTGTACCCTGCTCTCTACACTGCTCTGGCTATTGTACACTGCTCTGGCCCCTGTACACTGCACTCTACACTGCTCTGAGTCTTGTACACTGCTCTGGCTCCTATTCACTTCTCTCTACACTACAGAGGCTCTTGTACACTGCCCTGGCTCTTCTACACTGCTCTCTGCACTGCTCTGGCTCTTGTACACTGCTCTCTACACTACTCTGTGTCTTTTAAACTGCTCTCTACACTGCTCTGGCTCCTGTACACTGCTCTCTACACTACTCTGGCTCTTGTACACTGCTCTCTACGCTACTCTGGCTCTTTTACACTGCTCTCTACACTGCTCTGGCTCCTGTACACTGTTGTCTACACTGCTCTGGCTCCTATACACTGCTCTATACACTGCTTTGGTTCCTGTAAACTGCTCTCTATGCTGCTCTGGCTCTTGTACACTGCTGTGGCTTTTGTACACTTCTCTCTACAATGCTCTGGCTCTTGTACACTGCTCTCTACACTACTCTGGCTCTTGGAAACTGCTCTCTACACTACTCTGGCTCTTTTACACTGCTCTCTACACTGCTTTGGCTCCTGTACACCTCTCTATACACTGCTCTGGCTCCTGTACACTGCTCTATAAACTGCTCTGGCTCCTGTAAACTGCTCTCTATGCTGTTCTAGCTCCTGTACACTGCTCTGGCTTTTGTACACTGCTCTCTACAATGCTCTGGCTCTTGTACACTGCTCTCTACACTGCTCTGGCTCCTTTACACTACTGTCTACACTGCGCTGGCTCCTGTACACTGCTGTCTTCACTGCTCTGTCTCCTAAACACTGCTTTATACACTGCTTTCTGGCTCCTACACACTTCTCTATACACTGCTCTGGCTCCTATAAACTGCTCTCTATGCTGCTATTGCTCCTGTACACTGCTCTGGCTCTTGTATACTGCTCTCTACACTGTTCTGGCTTCTGTACACCTCTCTATAAACTGCATTGGCTCCTGTACACTGCTCTTTACATTGCTCTGGCTCCTGTACAATGCTCCCTACACTGCTTTGGCTCCTGTACATTGCTCACTACACTGCTCTTTCTCCTGTACACTACTCTCTACACTGCTCTGGCTCCTGTACACTGCTCTCTACACTGCTCTGGCTCCTGTACACTGCTCCCTACACTGCTCTGGTTCCTGTACACTGCTCTCTACAAAGCACTGGCTCCTGTACACTGCTCCCTATACTGCTCTGGCTCTTGTACACTGCTCTCTACACTGCTCTGAGTCTTGTACACTGCTCTGGCTCCTATACACTGCATTCTACACTGCTACGGAATCTATACACTGCTCTCTACACTACTCTGGCACTTGTACACTGCTCTCTACACTGCTCTGGCTCTTGTACACTGCTCTCTACACTGCTCTTCTCTTGTACACTGCTGTCTACACTATTCTGGCTCTTTTCCCCTATTCTCTACACTGCTTTGGTTCCTGTACACTGCTGTTTACGCTGCTCTGGCTCCTATACACTGCTCTATATGCTGCTCTGGCTCCTGTACACCTCTCTCTACACTGCTCTGGCTCGTATTCACGTCTCTCTACACTACAGTAGCTATTGTGCGCTGCCCTGGCTCTTCTACACTGCTCTCCACACTGCCTGGCTCTTGTACACTGCTCTCTACACTGATCTATCTCTTGTACACTGCTCTGTACACTATTCTGGCTCTTGTACACTGCTCTCTACACCGCACCGGCACTTGTACACTGCTCTCTACACTGCTCTTCTCTTGTACACTGCTCTCTACACTGATCTGTCTCTTGTACACTGCTCTCTACACTGCTCTGGCTCCTGTACACTACTCGCTACACTGCTCCTTTATTGTTTTCAATCTGTTTTTATTGGTACATATATTTGAACAAGTGGGTATAACATAATATGAGAACATTGGCTACGCATAGCCCTTGCTAATTATCAGAAAAAATAAGCAAGTAGTACAATATAACATAAGGGAAAAAAAAAAAGGGGAAGGGATGGGGGAAGGAAGCAGGGAAAAGGTAAGTGTATAGGGTGTGTCAGTAGGCGGTTCTAGATGGAATGTTTATAAAAGCAGTGTGTGACATTGTGGTCTGCGCTCTGTTATTACTCCTCTTCTGCACCAGGATAACCAGATCCTGGTCAGCCACATATTATGACTTGTTGTATATTGGAAAAAACAACATAAACCATTTTTGACAGAACAAAAAACCATCATATCATTTATAGGCTAGTAATGTCAGGGAAATATAGCCATGGAGACCAGGTGGATAAGTATTTTTCCCGTGTCCTAAATTCCCAGTGTGCTAGTTCTTCAAATCGCTGAATTTCAAACACCTTATCTAACCATTGTGTAAAAGTAGGAGGGGAGGTATCCGTCCATAACAAGGGAATCAGTAGTTTTGCTGCAGCTATCATATGAGTCGGTAGATTGTTTTTTTTTGGGCATAAAGCCACTTATAGGTTTCCATAATAAGACCAATTCCGGAGTTAGTGGGATATTAAGAGAGCAAATGGTGTTTATAGTTTTTTCTATGTGAAGCCAATATGGCTGAATAAGGGGGCAATGCCACCAAATATGTGATAGTGATCCGAGAGCTCCTCTACACCTCCAACATTGATCTGAGATTGAGCTATTTATAGTGTGAAGTACTATTGGTGTTTTATACCACCTCATTATAAGTTTAAAGGAGTTCTCTTGAATTCTCGTACACCTAGAGAAACCATGTGTATATGCTAGTATGAAACGCGTTTCAGGTACAGTAAGTTGCACCCCCAACTCCTCCTCCCACTTCCCAATATATTGTGGTTTGAAATCCGTTTGCATCATCAAAGCATGTTGATATAGCTGGGATAATTTCTGAGTAGTGTATGGAGTTAAAGCCAGCAGATCTTCCAACCAAGTATTAGTACGAGGCACTACAAGGGATGTCCTTAATTTTTGGCATTTCTTTAAGAATGTGATGTGTCAATAAAAAATTCCCCGGTGGAACATTGGCTTTTTCAATCAGACCCATTATTTCAGTATTTCCTGAAAGCTTTTGAACATCTGATATAGTTAGGGCGTTCGGGATGTCCCAAGGGGCTGGGAAGGGGGAGTCAGAGCTACATTGAAGACATGGAAGTAAACTTAATGGCATCAGGGAGGGTGGGGAGGATAGCAAGTTAGAAAACGTATTCACCTCCTGCCAAGCCAATATTGTGCCCTTGAGCAGAGACTCATTGCAAAGCTTGTCTGCAGTAGCAGGACGTAAACCCCAGAAGGCCTGTCTTTCTTCCACTGACATTAGAGAGCGTTCCATAGAGGCATAGATGTTCCTCAAGTCATGGTGTGCCAAAACGGTCCACCGACGTAAGTGGTTAGCCCTATAATAGGACAATAAATCAGAGAGGACAAAGCGTCCCAAGCGGGAGTTTGTAATAATATATCTATAAGCAAGTCTAGGACGTTTGTTGTTCCAAATAAATGCCGAGAAGGTTTTCTTAACTAATAGGAAAAAGGACTTAGGAAGACAGATAGGTACAGTCTGAAGAACATATAAAAATTTTGGGACAATATAGGTTTTAAGGAGGTTTCTCCTGCCCATCCATGACATAAAGGGGATATGTAAGGAGTGTAAGTAAGTTTTAATGTCAGCTAGTAAGTTTAAATAATTGAGTTTATAGAGTAGGGAGGGGTTTTTGGGAATGCGGATGCCCAAGTACTTAATAGACGTATCTGGCCACAGATAAGGAGAACTATTTTTTAAGCGAAAAATAGTAGCTTGTGAGACTGAAATGTTGAGGGCTTCTGACTTGCTGAAGTTTATTTTAAAATTAGAGACTTCCCCAAACTCCGAAAAAATATTGGTGATTTGTGGGAACGATCTCTCAGGATTAGTAGTGAGTATCAGCAGGTCATCTGCAAATGCTGCCGTTTTGTGTGTAAATGAACCTATTGAGAATCCATGAATAACGGGGTCCTGACGAATTTTCTGAATCAGCGTCTCCATGACCAATACAAATAGCGTTGGCGACAGAGGACAGCCTTGTCTCGTACCATTAGTGATGGCAAAGGAATTCGACAGTACCCCATTGACTCTCACCTTCGCACTGGGGTTACTATATAGGGAAAGGATCGCTTGAATAAAAGCAGGAGGTATCCCAAATTTCTCAAGGGAAGCAATCATATAAGGCCAATCCACCCTATCAAATGCCTTTTCTGCATCTGTTCTAAGCAGGACCAAGGGTGTTCGAGATTTTAAAGCGTATTGCACCAACCTTAAAACCCTTGAGGAATTATCTGATCCTTGTCTTCCCTTGACAAATCCGGTCTGTTCAGGCCCAATAATGCTAGATAGCAGGGGACTAAGACGGGCTGCTAGAGCTTTAGCCCACCATTTGATATCAGTATTAAGGAGTGAAATGGCTTTATAGCTTCCACATTGTGAGGCATCTTTACCCTCTTTAGGGATAAGAGTGATATGTGCTTCTAGTGCTTGACCAGGGAGCTTCGAGCCAGTGAGAAGTGAATTACAAAGAGAGGTAAATGGTGCTATTAGTAAGTCTTTAAATTGTTTATAATAGTCTATGGTATAACCATCTGGGCCCGGACTTTTACCTGAAGGGATAGAGTGTAGGACTTTTAGAAGCTCTGAAGGGGAAAAAGGGGCCAGCAGTTCTTGGGCGGTAATGTCAGATATACGCGGAATGTCTATGGAATCTAAAAATAAATGTATAGCATTTTTTGTGGAGGGAGGTGAAGAATCAAAAGATTTAGAATCCGCAAGATTGTACAGGTTCATATAGAATTTCTGGAAGGCATTGGCGATGGAGTTTGTATCTGTGACAAAATTACCTGGGGATTGCGCAATGCGGCGAATACATGCTTTATCTTGATGAGCGTTAAGGAGAGCAGACATCGTCTTGTTGCCCTTGTCTCCATGGGCATAAAATTTAAACCTCGAGATTTGCAACAATCTGGCCGATTTAATGTTGAGAAGATCCTTAACCTTATTACGTAAAGAGTATAATTCTTCTTTAGTAGTTTCTGCTTGGGTACGTTTATGAAGGTTTTCTAGCGAGGAGATTCGAGAGAAAAGGGCATTTAGGAGTGCTGATCTCAGTTTTTTAATATATGTACATAAAGAGATAAGCTCTCCCCGTAAAACTGATTTATGGGCCTCCCAGGTGATAGCAGGCAAGATATCTGCTGTAATATTAGTGTCAAAGTAGTTTTGTATATGTGTCTTTATAGAAGATTGGTGAGAAGGATCAGCTCACAGGGTATCATTGATCCTCCAACACCATTGGCCTTTAGGAACGTCTGCTAATGTCAGGGTAATATGAGTAGGTGCGTGATCCGAGAGGAGAATACTTCCTATGTCAGTACCGAGTATAAAAGGGACCTGAGATTGAGATACGAAGATATAATCTAACCTATGGTAAGTATGGTGCGTATGAGAGAAATAGGTGTAGTCCCTATCAGAGGAATGAAACAGTCTCCAGGCATCCGACAGATGTAAGGCGTTAAAAGCCTTACGCAACTTGGTAGTATATCTATATCAGGGGTCTCAAACTCGGCCGGTAAGTGGGCCGCATATAGAAAAAATGGGAAGTTGACGGGCCGCATTACTTTCAAATTTGATACAATACAAAATTATTGTTAATCAATTAGTTATTTGAACTACTATAACACTATATTACTATAATAATACCGCTAGGTTTAAAATTTGAGATATTTCTCCACGTGCTTATTTCAACAATCCAGCTTTCCAGTTTAAGTGTCACTAAATGAAGATGCTGCCGCATAGTCCTCCGTAGATGCTGCCGCAGAGTCCTCCGTAGATGCTGCCGCAGAGTCCTCCGCAGATGCTGCCGCAGAGTCCTCCGTAGATGCTGCCGCAGTGTGCCCTCCGTAGATGCTGCTGCAGTGGGCCCTCCGTAGATGCTGCCGCAGTGTGCCCTCCGTAGATGCTGCCGCAGTGTGCCCTCCGTAGATGCTGCCGCAGTGTGCCCTCCGTAGATGCTGCCGCAGTGTGCCCTCCGTAGATGCTGCCGCAGTGTGCCCTCTGTAGATGCTGCCACAGTGAGCCCTCCGTAGATGCTGCCGCAGTGTGCCCTCCGTAGATGCTGCCGCAGTGTGCCCTCCGTTGATGCTGCCGCAGTGTGCCCTCCGTTGATGCTGCCGCAGTGTGCCCTCCGTAGATGCTGCCGCAGTGTGCCCTCCGTAGATGCTGCCGCAGTGTGCCCTCCGTAGATGCTGCCGCAGTGTGCCCTCCGTAGATGCTGCCGCAGTGTGCCCTCCGTAGATGCTGCCGCAGTGAGCCCTCCGTAGATGCTGCCGCAGTGTGCCCTCCGTAGATGCTGCCGCAGTGTGCCCTCCGTTGATGCTGCCGCAGTGTTCCCTCCGTTGATGCCGCAGTGCCCTCCGCAGATGCTGCCACAGTGCCGTCAGGGGCTTGCCTAGAGATGGCGTCCCGGAGCAGTGCCGCTTCTGGCACTCTGCCTGGGATTCCAGCTCTGCTCCTGACATCACTGTCCATATATAGACAGAGATGTCAGGGGCAACCCCAGAGCTGGAGTCCCGGGCAGAGCGCTAGTAGGCTCTTCCTGGGACTCCAGCTGGGCTCCTGACATCACTGGGACTCCTGTCTGGGGATGTATGGACAGCGATGTCAGAGGTTTCCCCAGAGTCCCGGAGCAGAGCCGATAATAGAGCTCTGCCTGGGACTCCGCTCTGGGGAAGACCCTGACACACTGTCCACATATGGGCAGCGATGTCAGGGAATTCCACAGAGTCCCGGAGCAGAGCCGACACCAGCGCTCTGCTCGGGACTCCGGCTCTGGGGAAGGCCCAGACATCGCTGTTCATATGTGGACAGCGATGTCAGGGAATTCCACAGAGTCCAGGAGCAGAGCCGACACCAGCGCTCTGCTCCGCTCTGGGGAAGACCCTGACACACTGTCTATATATGGGCAGCGATGTCAAGGAATTCCACAGAGTCCCGGAGCAGAGCCTGTACTAGCGCTCTGCCCGGGACTCCGGCTCTGGGGAAGCCCCAGACATCGCTGTTCATATGTGGACAGCGATGTCAGGGAATTCCAGAGTCTCGGAGCAGAGCCGATACTAGCGGCTCCGTGTCCCGCGGGCCGCAGATGACAGCCCCAGGGGCCGCATGCGGGCCGCGGGCCGCGTGCTTGAGACCCCTGATCTATATGAAGTGGAAGTTTTCCCTGTGGTATCGAATAATGGGTCTATAGGAACATTGAGGTCACCTCCCACCACCAAAACACACTCAGCAAATTGTTTAAACAATCGTAAGGTCTGAACTATCCACGTTGTTTGTTGGGAGTTAGGAGCATATAAATTTGCAATTGTATAAAGAGTATTGCCTATGAGGCATTTGATAAATAAATAGCGACCTTCCGGGTCAACCATTTCAGCTACCCATTTGAAAGGCACACATTTATGGAAAAGTATACTCACTCCTCTGCGTGAGGACGAATAGGTGCTATGGTAAACATTCGGAAAAACCTTCTTTCGTAAATTTGGGATTTTGTTGTGTCTAATATGTGTTTCTTGTAATAGGGCGATTTTTGTCTTATCTGTGAGAATTTGGTGTAAAATTTGGCTTCTTTTTTGTGGAGAGTTCAGACCTCTTACATTAAATGAGGTAATTTTTAGTTCTGCCATAAGTTCGCAGTAAATGAAGTAGCAAATCGACACACATAACCATCATTATTATAGCCAAGACCATCTATTGTCTGTGAGAGAGAGAGAGGGGTGGGAAAGGAGGGGAGGAAAGGAATCGGTAGGGAAGGATATAAACAAAGAAACAGAGAGGTTGCTAGCAACCATAAGGACAGCAATATTTCGTAAGAGTGATAACACATATTAGTATTGTAGCTAGTCCTTATCCTCAGGAGGAAATCTTGAGGTGCATAAAATTCTTGTAGGACTGAATACACGTTAGTCATATACCAACAAGTAATCCCTACACTGAAAAACATACCAGAACATATGGTAAAAGGTTACATATCAATGCATGTATAAACTCAGATCACATTATGTGAAAAAACATTATCTCCTCACAAATATAAAACGGTAAACTTAGTGAGAAATAGTGTGGAAGATCTGAACGTCACTCACAACACCTCTCCCACAAACGTAGTGGAGAAGCGGGTCGATCAGGAATCCATCCGGTGGCTTCTGTGAAGGCAGTCAGGTGTCCAATTGTCTAGCACGAGTGTGAGCCTTCTTGTTTTTGGGCGAAGGGGCTTTTGAAGTTTGGTTCCAAAATGAAGGACTAGGTAAAGGTGGCAAGTCCATCATGGTAGACGGGAGCCACGACGGGATATCCATGGGCGGAATGTCCAGTTTCTCCCAAGCAGCTACCAGGTCCGCAGGCCTAGGAGGTCAGAAAAGATATCTAGAGCTAGTTGAGGTAAATTATCGTGCATAATTGACTCTGGGAGGCCCCTGAGCCGGATGTTGTTTCTACGGCTCCGATTTTCTTGGTCCTCAACACGTAATAGAGACTCATTAATACAATCCTGCTGATGGTCGAGAACACATTTGACTTTCGCACTATAATACAGCAGAGCATTTTGCGTGTCTTCAACGGTTTCAACCCTGGTGCCTAGGCCGCGGAGATCAGACTTGATATCTGCAAGGTCTTTCACTAGTGGTGTAAGAGCTTGGTATAGTGTCCTTTTGATAAAACCTCTTGATGCCGGGGCCATCCGAGAATCATCCCCAGTATCAGAGTTACAGCCTGCACTATCCATATCAGAATCATCTTCTATAAGATTGTCATCAGATAGTAGCTGTGCTTGCTTGGATTTACAAGCAGGTGAAGCTGCTAACTTTTTTCTTAGAAACGTATAAAGATCTGCTTGTGTTTTATGAGTCTTAGGGGTAGGTGCCGCTTCTAGGGTTTTGTCTTTAGACGTTTTGACCATGATGGCGGAATAAAATCTGAGTAAGCAAATGCTCTGGAAGTTTCAGTGACAGGTAAGTATTCAAGCTAACATCTATACAGCGGAGTGTACAAGTTTAATCCCACACAGAGAGTGATGATATAGATGCTTATGTACTGTGTTGGAGACTGTTACAGTGTTTTACTGACAGTAGAGCAGGGCAAATCTGCAGCTCCTTCACTATAAGATGGCCGCCGGGTACAATCCCCTTCCCCCACTCACCGGAAAGGTCCTGCAACGCGTGCCGGCCCGTCTCTGTATGTTTTCAATAGGCAGGGACCGTATCACGCTCCAAGGCACCGTCTGTGTACGGATTTAGATGTCGGAGGGAGGGGATGGCTGCAGAGCCCCGTGTAACCGGCGTCCGCAGGGATCCACTACCACAGCCGCGTGTGGTGTAGGCCGCTCTTTCAATCCGGCGAGGTAAGCTTAAAACTTTCTCCTGTCGGCCCAGCAGTGGTATTGTATGGTGGTAGGGCGGTGTCCGGTCGTATCCTGAACACTCGGGGTGATTTCCTTGGACGGATGATGTGAGATGCCGTTCTTGGGGTCAGAGCTCTCACTCAGCACGTCTTTCCACCATCAGCGCTAGGCCACGCCCCCCACTACTCCTCTATTGTACGCTGCTTTCTACACTACACTGCTCTGGCTTTTGTACACTGCTCTCTACACTATTCTGGCTCTTTTACACTGCTCTCTACGCTGCTCTGGCTTCTATACACTGCTCTCTACGCTGCTCTGGCTCCTATACACTGCTCTATACACTGCTCTGGCTCCTGTAAACTGCTCCATTTGCTGCTCTGGCTCCTATACACTGATCTGGCTCTTGTACAGAGCTCTCTACACTACTCTGGCTCTTGTACGCTTTTCTGGCTCCTGTACACCTCTCTCTACACTGCTCTGGCTCCTGTACACTGCTCTGGCTCCTGTACACTGCTCTATACAATGCTTTGTCTCTTGTATACTGCTCCCTACACTACTATGGCTCTTGTATACTGCTATCTCCACTACTATGGCTCTTGTACACAGCTCTATACACTGCTCTGGCTCTTGTATACTGCTCTCTACACTGCTCTGGCTCTTGTACACTGCTCTCTACAATAGTCTGGCTCCTGTACACTGCTCTCTACACTGCTCTGGGTCTTGTACACTGCTCTGGCTCCTATTCACTTCTATCTACACTACAGAGGCTCTTGTACACTGCCCGGGCTCTTCTACACTGCTCTCTACACTGCTCTGGCTCTTGTACACTGCTATCTTCACTACTCTGTCTCTTTTAAACTGCTCTCTACACTGCTCTGGCTCCTGTAAACTACTGTCTACACTGCTCTGGCTCCTGTACACTGCTGTCTACACTGCTCTGTCTCCTGTACACTGCTGTCTACACTGCTCTGTCTCCTGTACACTGCTGTCTACACTGCTCTGGCTCCTGTACACTGCTGTCTACACTGCTCTGGCTCCTGTACACTGCTGTCTACACTGCTCTGACTCCTATACACTGCTTTCTACGCTGCTCTGGCTCCTATACAATGCTCTATACACTGCTCTGGCTCCTGTAAACTGCTCTCTATGCTGCTTAGGCTCCTGTACACTGCTATGGCTTTTGTACACTGCTATCTACACTACTCTGTCTCTTTTAAACTGCTCTCTACACTGCTCTGGCTCCTGTAAACTACTGTCTACACTGCTCTGGCTCCTGTACACTGCTGTCTACACTGCTCTGTCTCCTGTACACTGCTGTCTACACTGCTCTGTCTCCTGTACACTGCTGTCTACACTGCTCTGGCTCCTGTACACTGCTGTCTACACTGCTCTGGCTCCTGTACACTGCTGTCTACACTGCTCTGACTCCTATACACTGCTTTCTACGCTGCTCTGGCTCCTATACAATGCTCTATACACTGCTCTGGCTCCTGTAAACTGCTCTCTATGCTGCTTAGGCTCCTGTAAACTGCTATGGCTTTTGTACACTGCTCTCTGCAATGCTCTGGCTCTTGTACACTGCTCTCTAGGCTATTCTGACTATTTTACACTGCTCTCTACACTGCTCTGGCTCCTGTACACTACTGTCTACACTGTTCTGGCTCCTGTACACTGTTGTCTACACTGCTCCGGCTCCTATACACTGCTCTCTATGCTGCTCTGGCTCCTATACACTGCTCTATACAATTATCTGGCTCTTGTACACTGCTCTCTACACTACTCTGGCTCTTGGAAACTGTTCTCTACACTACCCTGGCTCTTTTACACTGCTCTCTACACTGCTTTGGTTCCAGTACACCTCTCTATACACTGCTCTGGCTCCTGTACACTGCTCTATAAACTGCTCTGGCTCCTGTAAACTGCTCTCTATGCTGCTCTGGCTCCTGTACACTGCTCTGGCTTTTGTACACTGCTCTCTACAATGCTTTGGCTCTTGTACACTGCTCTCTAAACTACTCCGGCTCCATTACACTGATCTCTACACTGTACACTCCTGTACACTACTGTCTACACTGCTCTGGCTCCTGTACACTGCTGTCTTCATTGCTCTGGCTCCTAAACACTGCTCTCTACGCTGCTCTGGCTCCTACACACTTCTCTATACACTGCTATGGCTCCTGTAAACTGCTCTCTATGCTGCTATTGCTCCTGTACACTGCTCTGGCTCTTGTACACTGCTCTCTACACTGCTCTGGCTCCTTTACACTGCTCTCTACACTGCTCTGGCTCCTGTACACTGCTCTGGTTCCTGTACACTGCTCTCTACAATGCACTGGCTCCTGTACACTGCTCCCTATACTGATCTGGCTCTTGTATACTGCTCTCTACACTGCTCTGGCTCTTGTACACTGCTCTCTACACTGCTCTGAGTCTTGTACACTGCTCTGGCTCCTATACACTGCTTTCTACACTGCTACGGAATCTATACACTGCTCTCTACACTGCTCTGGCTCTTGTACACTGCTCTCTACACTGCTCTGGCTCCTGTACACTACTCTCTACACTGCTTTGGTTCCTGTACACTGCTGTTTACGCTGCTCTGGCTCCTATACACTGCTCTCTACGCTGCTCTGGCTCCTGTACACCTCTCTCTACATTGCTCTGGCTCCTATTCACTTCTCTCTACTCTACAGTAGCTCTTGTACGCTGCCCTGGCTCTTCTACACTGCCCTCTACACTATTCTGGCTCTTGTACACTGCTCTCTACACCGCTCTGGCTCTTGTACACTGCTCTGTCTCCTATACACTGCTTTCTACACTGCTACAAAATTTATACACTGCTCTCTACACTACTCTGGCACTTGTACTCCTCTCTCTACATTGATCTGGCTCATATTCACTTCTCTCTACACTAGAGTAGCTCTTGTACGCTGCCCTGGCTCTTCTACACTGCCCTCTACACTGCTCTGGCTCTTGTACACTGCTCTCTACACTGCTCTTCCCTTGTACACTGCTCTCTACACTGATCTGTCTCTTGTACACTGCTCTTTACACTGCTCTGGCTCCTGTACGCTACTCGCTACACTGCTCCTCTATTGTACACTGCTTTCTACACTACTCTGGCTATTGTACACTGCTCTCTACACTGCTCTGGCTCTTGAACACCTCTCTCGCTACACTGTTCTGGCTCCTGTACACTGCTCTATACACTGCTCTGGCTCCTGTACACTGCTCTATAAACTGTTCTGGCTCATGTACACTGCTCTCTACACTACTCTGGCTCTTGTATACTGCTCTCTACACTGCTCTGGCTCTTGAACACCTCTCTCGCTACACTGTTCTGGCTCCTGTACACTGCTCTATACACTGCTCTGGCTCCTGTACACTGCTCTATAAACTGTTCTGGCTCATGTACACTGCTCTCTACACTACTCTGGCTCTTGTATACTGCTCTCTACACTGCTCTAGCTCTTGTACACTGCTCTCTACACTACTTTGGCTCCTATACACTGTTTTCTACACTGCTCTGGGTCCTATGCCCTGTTCTCTACACTATTCAGGCTCTTGTACACTGCTTTTTACAGTACTCTGGCTCTTGTACACTGCTCTCTACATAACTCTGACTCTTGTACACTGCTCTCTACACTACTCTGTTTCTTGTACACTGCTATCTCCACTACTCTGGCTATTGTACACTGCTCTGGCTCTTGTACACTGCTCTTTACAATACTCTGGCTATTGTACACTGCTCTCTACATTGCTCTGGCTCTTGTATACTGCTCTTTACAATACTCTGGCACCTGTACATGTCTCTCTACACTGCTCAGGCTCCTATTCACTTCTCTCTACACTACAATGGCTATTGTACACTGCCCTGGCTCTTGTACACTGCTCGCTACACTGCTCTGGCTCTTGTACACTGCTCATCTCTTGTACACTGCTGTCTACACTATTCTGGCTCTCGTACACTGCTCTCTACACTGCTCTGGCTCCTGTAGACTGCTCCCTACACTGCTCTGTCTCCTATACACTGCAATCTACGCTGCTCTTGCTCCTATACACTGCTCTCTACATTGCTCTGGCTCCTGTACACTGCTCTCTACGCTGCTCTGGCTCCTGTACACTGCTCTGGCTCCTGCACACTGCTCTCTATGCTGTTCTGGCACCTGTACACGTCTCTCTACACTGCTCTTCTCTTGTACACTGCTGTCTACACTACTCTGGCTCTTGTACACCGCTCTCTACACTGCTCTGGCTCTTGTACACTGCTCTTTACAATACTCTGGCTATTGTACACTGCTCTCTACATTGCTCTGGCTCTTGTATACTGCTCTTTACAATACTCTGGTACCTGTACATGTCTCCCTACACTGCTCAGGCTCCTATTCACTTCTCTCTACACTACAATGGCTATTGTACACTGCCCTGGCTCTTGTACACTGCTCTCTACACTATTCTGGCTCTCGTACACTGCTCTCTACACTGCTCTGGCTCCTGTAGACTGCTCCCTACACTGCTCTGTCTCCTATACACTGCAATCTACGCTGCTCTTGCTCCTATACACTGCTCTCTACATTGCTCTGGCTCCTGTACACTGCTCTCTACGCTGCTCTGGCTCCTGTACACTGCTCTGGCTCCTGCACACTGCTCTCTATGCTGTTCTGGCACCTGTACACGTCTCTCTACACTGCTCTTCTCTTGTACACTGCTGTCTACACTACTCTGGCTCTTGTACACCGCTCTCTACACTGCTCTGGCTCTTGTACACTACTCTCTAGACTGCTCTGGTTCCTGTACACTGCTCTCTAGACTGCTCTGGTTCCTGTATACTGCTGTCTACGCTGCTCTGGCTCCTATATACAGCTCTCTACGCTGCTCTGACTCCTGTACACCTCTCTCTACACTGCTATGGCTCCTATTAACTTTTCCCTACACTACAGTAGCTCTTGTACGCTGCCCTGGCTCTTGTACACTGCTCTCTACACTACTCTGGCTCTTGTACACTGCACTCTACACTGCTCTGACTCTTGTATACTGATCTCTACACTGCTCTTCTCTTGTACACTGCTCTCTACACTGATCTGTCTCTTGTACACTGCTGTCTACACTGCTCTGGCTCCTGTACACTACTCGCTACACTGCTCTTCTATTGTAAACTGCTTTCTACACTACTCTGGCTCTTATACACTGCTCTCTACACCACTCTGGCTCTTGCACACTGCTCTCTACACTGCTCTGGCTCCTCTACACCTCACTCTACACTGTTCTTGCTCCTGTACACTGCTCTATGCATTTGCTCTGCCTCCTGTACACTGCTCTATACACTGCCCTTGCTCTTGTATACTGCTCCCTACATTGCTCTGGCTCCTGTACACTGCTCTATAAACTGTTCTGGCTCCTGTACACTGCCCTATAAACTGTTCTGGCTCATGTACACTGCTCTCTACACTACTCTGGCTCGTGTACACTGCTCTGGCTCTTGTACACTGCTCTCTACAATAATTTGGCTCTTGTACACTGCACTGGCTCTTGTACACTGCTCTCTACAATAATCGGGCTCTTGTACACTGCTTTATACACTGCTTTCGCTCCTGTACACTGCTTTGTAAACTGTTCTGGCTCATGTACACTAATCTCTACACTACTCTGGCTCTTGTATACTGCTATTTTCACTACCATGGCTCTTTTACACTGCTCTGGCTCTTGTACACTGTTCTCTACAATAGTCTGGCTCTTGTACACTGCTCTCTACACTGTTCTGGCTATTGTACACTGCTCTGGCCCCTGTACACTGCTCTCTACACTGCTCTGAGTCAGCTACACTGCTCTGGCTCCCTATTCACGTCTCTCTACACAACATGGGCTCTTGTACACTGCCGTGGCTCTTGTACACTGCTCTCTACACTGCTCTGGATCTTGTACACTGCTCTGTCACTTATACACTGCTCTGGCTCCTGTGCACTGCTCTATGCAATGCTCTGGCTCTAGTATACTGCCCCCTACACTGCTCTGGTTCCTGTACACGGCTCTGTAAACTGTTCTGGCTCATTTACATTGCTCTCTACACTACTCTGGCTCTTGTATACTGCTCTCTGTGCTGCTCTGACTCCTATACAATGTTCTCCACACTGCTCTGGCTCCTGTACACCTCTCTCTACACTGTTCTGGCTCCTGTACACTGCTCTATGCATTGCTCTGCCTCCTGTACACTGCTCTATACACTGCCCTTGCTCTTGTATACTGCTCCCTACATTGCTCTGGCTCCTGTACACTTCTCTATAAACTGTTCTGGCTCATGTACACTGCTCTCTACACTACTCTGGCTCTTGTACACTGCTCTCTACAATAATCTGGCTCTTGTACACTACTCTGGCTCTTGTACACTGCTCTCTACAATAATCTGGCTCTTGGACACTGCTCTATATACTGCTCTGGCTATTGTATACTGCTCTCTACACTGCTTTGGCTCCTGTACACTGCTCTATAAACTGTTCTGGCTCATGTACACTGCTCTCTACATTACTCTGGCTCTTGTACACTGCTCTCTACACTGTTCTGGCTATTGTACACTGCTCTGGCCCCTGTACACTGCTCTCTACACTGCTCTGAGTCAGGTACACTGCTCTGGCTCCCTATTCACGTCTCTCTACACAACATGGGCTCTTGTACACTGCCCTGGCTCTTGTACACTGCTCTCTACACTGCTCTGGATCTTGTACACTGCTCTGTCACTTATACACTGCTCTGGCTCCTGTGCACTGCTCTATGCAATGCTCTGGCTCTAGTATACTGCCCCCTACACTGCTCTGGTTCCTGTACACGGCTCTGTAAACTGTTCTGGCTCATTTACATTGCTCTCTACACTACTCTGGCTCTTGTATACTGCTCTCTGTGCTGCTCTGACTCCTGTACAATGTTCTCCACACTGCTCTGGCTCCTGTACACCTCTCTCTACACTGTTCTGGCTCCTGTACACTGCTCTATGCATTGCTCTGCCTCCTGTACACTGCTCTATACACTGCCCTTGCTCTTGTAAACTGCTCCCTACATTGCTCTGGCTCCTGTACACTTCTCTATAAACTGTTCTGGCTCATGTACACTGCTCTCTACACTACTCTGGCTCTTGTACACTGCTCTCTACAATAATCTGGCTCTTGTACACTACTCTGGCTCTTGTACACTGCTCTCTACATTAATCTGGCTCTTGGACACTGCTCTATATACTGCTCTGGCTATTGTATACTGCTCTCTACACTGCTTTGGCTCCTGTACACTGCTCTATAAACTGTTCTGGCTCATGTACACTGCTCTCTACATTACTCTGGCTCTTGTACACTGCTCTCTACACTGTTCTGGCTATTGTACACTACTCTGGCCCCTGTACACTGCTCTCTACACTGCTCTGAGTCAGGTACACTGCTCTGGCTCCCCATTCATGTCTCTCTACACAACATGGGCTCTTGTACACTGCCCTGGCTCTTGTACACTGCTCTCTACACTGCTCTGGATCTTGTACACTGCTCTGTCACTTATACACTGCTCTGGCTCCTGTGCACTGCTCTATGCAATGCTCTGGCTCTAGTATACTGCCCCCTACACTGCTCTGGTTCCTGTACACGGCTCTGTAAACTGTTCTGGCTTATTTACATTGCTCTCTACACTACTCTGGCTCTTGTATACTGCTCTCTGTGCTGCTCTGACTCCTGTACAATGTTCTCTACACTGCTCTGGCTCCTGTACACCTCTCTCTACACTGTTCTGGCTCCTGTACACTGCTCTATGCATTGCTCTGCCTCCTGTACACTTCTCTATAAACTGTTATGGCTCATGTACACTGCTCTCTACACTACTCTGGCTCTTGTACACTGCTCTCTACAATAATCTGGCTCTTGTACACTACTCTGGCTCTTGTACACTGCTCTCTACAATAATCTGGCTCTTGTACACTGCTCTGGCTCTTGTACACTGCTCTCTACAATAATCTGGCTCTTGGACACTGCTCTATATACTGCTCTGGCTATTGTATACTGCTCTTTACATTGTTCTGACTCCTGTACACTGTTCTCTACACTGCTCTGGCTCCTGTACACTGCTCCCTACACTGCTCTGGCTCCTGTACACTGCTCTATACATTGCTCTGGCGATTGTACACTGCTCCCTACACTGCTCTGGCTCCTGTACACTGCTCTATAAACTGTTCTGGCTCATGTACACTGCTTTCTACACTATGTTGGCTCTTGTATACTGCTCTCTACACTGCTCTAGTCCTTGTACACTGCTCTCTACACTACTCTGGCTCCTATACACTGCTTTCTACACTGCTCTGACTGCTATGCCCTGCTCTGTACACTGCTTTCTACAGTACTCTGGCTCTTGTACACTGCTCTCTACACTACTCTGACTCTTGTACACTGCTCTCTACACTACTCTGTTTCTTGTACACTGCTATCTCCACTACTCTGGCTATTGTACACTGCTCTCTACACTGCTCTGGCTCTTGAACACTGCTCTTTTCAATACTCTGGCTCTTGTACACTGCTCTCTACATTGCTCTGGCTCTTGTATACTGTTCTTTACAATACTCTGGCACCTGTACACGTCTCTCTACACTGCTATGGCTCATATTCACTTCTCTCTACACTACAGTGGCTATTGTACACTGCCCTGGCTCTTGTACACTTCTCTCTACACTGCTCTGGCTCTTGTGCACTGCTTATCTCTTGTACACTGCTCTCTACACTGCTCTGGCTCTCGTATACTGCTCTCTACACTGCTCTGGCTCCTGTAAACTGCTCCCTCCACTGCTCTGGCTCCTATACACTGCTCTCTATGCTGCTTTTGCTCCCATACACTGCTCTATACCCTGCTCTGGCTCCTGTACACTGCTCTCTACGCTGCTCTGGCTCCTGTACACTGCTCTGGCTCCTACACACTGCTCTCTACGCTGCTCTGGCACCTGTACACGTTTCTCTACACTGCTCTGGATCCTGTACCCTGCTCTCTACACTACTGTAACTTCTCTGATGAATTTTTTGTTTTATTTATTTATTTTACTAGTCTTTTGAATTTTTAAATAAAAAAATATACAAATTAACTGTTTAACCCAATACCGAGGCCAGGTCTGTTACTTTCTCACAGACATACAAAGCCTGACTGATCTTTACGATCTATACGATCACTTCACCACCACGACCTGGGATACAACAGCACTACTGGAGGGCTATTTATAGACCTCCGATGGGGAGGACGATCCCAGGTTCAACAACTGAGGATCACAATTCAACTTTTGTGAGTACAGCATTTCTATACTGCACCTTTACAGCCCACATATTACACAATGGCGCAGGCTCTGTTTGCTTAATACTTTTGTGACTCCTCTACACTACTCTGGCTCCAGTACGCTACTCTCTAAACTGATCTGGCTCTTGTACACTACTCTGGCTCCTGTACACTGCTATCTATGCTGCTATGGCTTCTGTACACTGCTCTCTACGCTGCTCTGGCTCCTGTACACTAATCTGGCTCCTGTGAACTGCTCTTTATGCTGCTCTGGCTCCTGTACACTGCTCTATAAACTGCTCTGGCTCTTGTGAACTGCTCTCTATGCTGCTCTGGCTCCTGTACCCTTCTTTGGCCCTTGTAAACTGCTCTCCACACTGCTCTGGCTCTAGTACACTGCTCTCTACACTACTTTGGCTCTTGTATACTGCTCTCTACACTGCTCTGGCTCCTGTACACTACTTCCTACTTCTCTGGTTCCTGTACACTGCTCTCTACGCTGCTCTGGCTCCTTTATACTGCTCTCTACACTGCTCTGGCTCCTATACACTGCTCTGGCTCTTGTGCACTTCTCTCTACGCTGCTCTGGCTTCTGTAAACTGCTCTCTACGCTGCTCTGGCTCCTATTTACTGCTCTGGCTCTTGTACACTGCTCACTACGCTGCTCTGGCTCTTGTATATTGCTCTCTACACTTCTCTGGCTCTAGTACACTGCTCTCTACACTACTTTGGCTCCTGTACACTGCTCTCTACACTGCTCTGGCTCCTGTACACTGCTCTCTATGCTGCTCTGGCTCCTGTACACGGCTGTCTATGCTGCTTCGGCTCCTATACACTGCTCTATACTCTGCTCTGGCTCCTGTACACAGCTCTCTACGCTGCACTGGCTCCTGTGCACAGCTCTCTACAATGCTCTGGCTCCTGGACACTGCTCTATACACTGCTCTGGCTCTTGTACACTGCTCTCTACACTGCTCTGGCTCCTGTACACTACTTTCTACACTGCTCTGACTCCTGTACGCTGCTCTGGCACCTATAAATTGCTCTATACACTGCTCTTGCTGCTGTACACGGCTCTGGCTCCTGTACACTGCTCTCTACACTGCTCTGGCTCCTGTACCAGGGGAGTTGCTAGGATCTTTATAGATCAGGGGCACAATCCCAGAGACATATATTTACCCCTCCTCCTGAAAAACAAATACATTTTTACATATATATCGGAGATCACATATTTATAAGACTAAGGCTCCTTTAGCTACACCGTTGAATAGAATTGGATGCATTGTCTTAGCAGACAGTATCCTAAATGATAGGCTTAGATACATGGCCCCAGCAGACAGTATCACACATGATAGGACTCATTCAGACAAGCGTGATTCCCGTCCGTCTGCTGTGCGTTGAAAGAACGCACTTCACACGAACCCATTGATTTCAATGGCGCTATTCACACATGCATGAGATTTCATGCAGCGAGTGTCCGTTGCGTGAAACCCACTGCATGTGCTATGTTGGTGTATTTCACGCATACAGTATAAGATTAGTGTCTGCTGGGGTCCTGTATATAAGCCTAGCTTGTGGTGAGCTTAGATACATTGTCCAACAGACCATATGACACATGAGCCGTTTATCTAAGCCCATGTGTGATGCTGTCGGTTGGACCCTGTATCTAAGCCTATTAGAAGGCAGGCTTAAATACAGGATCCCAGCAGGCAGTAATGATGTTACACTTACCCAGCTCTTCGGTGCAGGGAATGTCCCAACACCATCCAGCGTCGTGACCTCATGCACGGCGTCCAGCGTCATGACGCGAGAAGACGTCAGGAATTCTGCTGCGCTCAGGAAGGAGTGTAAGCATAGCGGTGCGGGGGGCGCTGCCCGGTCGCAAATGCAACCGCTGCCCGGTCACAAATGCGACCGCTGCCCGGTCACAATAGCGACTGCTGACCGTTTGCAATTGCGACCCTTGTAGCGACAGTCGCCCTGGGATCCCGGTTACCGGACTCGGAGATCCGGTGCTAGCGACGCCGATGTCCTGTACACTGCTCTGGCCCCTGTACACAGCTCTGGCAACTGTACACTGTTCTGTCTCCTGTACACGGCTCTCTACACTGCTCTTTACACTGCTCTGGCTCCTGTACACTGCACTCTACACTGCTCTCTACAGTGCTCTGGCTCCTGTACACTGTTCTCTACAGTGCTCTGGCTCCTGTACACTGCTCTCTACACTGCTCTGGCTCCTGTACACTGCTCTCTACACTGCTCTGGCTCCTGTACACTGCTCTTGCTCCTGTTTGCCTGTTCAAAAAGGTTGTCCGGAATTTAAAAATTGATGGCCTATACTTAGGATAGGCGATCAATATTGCATCGGTAAGGGTTCAACTTTCGGTATTCCTGACGATTAGCTGTTTGAAGAGGCCACAACGCTCATACGAGTGCTGCATCCTCTTCATTGTTTACATAGGTTTAATTCCTGTTCGATGTTTTACATGCCGTTACTTCAAACAGCTGATTTTGCTGATTAGTGGGGACGCTGAAAGTCAGAACCCCCCCCCCCGATCCAATATTGATGACCTATCCTAAGTATAAGCCATCAATTTTAATATTCCAGATACCCCTTTAAGGTAGAGAATTTATTTAACAAATAAATTCTGTTTCAACTTTTATGTAACTTCTTGTTATTTCACATCTACTCTTGTATCTACCATGTCATTAGAGGTTTTGTAATTATTTTTGGATTTTGTCTGAACAGATCCCTCGATTTGTTCCAGAACTGTTGCTGCTGGAGCAGTTTCGTGAATATAGCGCTCAGGTTTTATCTACCTTACCTTAACCTTTTGTTTGGTTAGCAAACAAATTGCACTGTTGTGTATGACTGGACCCATTCCTTCATGTCACGTAGGTAAATAGATACAGTTAGGTCCAGAATTATTTGGACAGTGACACAAGTTTTGGCATTTTAGCTGTTTACCAAAACATATAGAAAATACAGTTATAGAATCAATATGGGCTTAAAATGCAGACTCTCAGCTTTAATTTGAGAGTATTCAAATCCTAATTTGCGGAAGGGTTTAGGAATTACAGCTCTTTAATATGTAGCTGCCTCTTTTTCAAGGGACCAAAGGTAATTGAACAATTATCTCAAAAGCTATTTAATGGGCTGCATGGGCTGTTCCCTCATTAATCCATCATCAATTACGCAGGTAAAAGGTCTGGAGTAGATTCCAGGTGTGGCATTTGCATGTGGAAGCTGTTGCTGTGAACCCACAACATGAGGTGAAAGGAGCTCTCAATGCAAGTGAAACAGACCATCGTTAGGTTGAAAGAAATGAAGAAATCCATCAGACAGACAGCACAAATGTTAGGAGTGGCCAAATCAACAGTTTGGTACATTCTTGAATAAAAAGAGCGCACTGGTGATTTTGTGAACTCCAAAAGGCCTGGACGTCCAAGGAAAGCAACAGTGCTTGATGATCACAGAATCCTTTCCATGGTGTAGAAAACCCCCTTCACAACATCTACCAAAGTGAATAACACTCTCCTGGAAGTAGGTGTATCAGTATCTAATTCTACCATGAAGAGAAGACTTCATTCTACCATGAGAGCAAATACAGAGGGTTCAACACAAGGTGCAAACCCTTAATTAGCCTCAAAAAATGAAAGGCCAGATTAGACTTTGCCAAACAACATCTAAAGAAGCCAGACCAGTTCTGGAACAGCATTCTTTGTACAGATGAAACTAATATCAACATGTACCAGAATGTTGGGAGGAAGAAAGTATGGAGAAGGCTTGGAACATCTCATGATCCAAAACACACCACATCCTCTGTAAAATATGGCGGAGGCAGTGTGATGGCATGGGCATGCATGGCTGCCCAAGGCACTGGGTCACTAGTGTTTATTGATGATATGACAGAAGACTGAAGAAGCCGGGTGAATTCTGTAGTGTTCAGGGATATTCTTTCTGCTCAGATTCAACCAAATGCAGCATAACCAAAAGGTTGATTGGACGTCGCTTCACAGTACAGATGGACAATGACCAAAAACATACTGCGAAAGCAACCCAGAAGTTTTTTAAGGCAAAGAAGTGGAATATTCTGCAATGGCCAAGTCAATCACCACATCTCAACCCGATCGAGCAAGCATTTGACTTGCTTAAGACAAAACGTAAGGCAGAAAGACCCACAAACAAGCAACATCTGAAGACAGCTGCAGTAAAGACCAGGCAAAGCATCACAACGGAGGAAACCCAGCGTTTGGTGATGTCCGTGGGTTACAGACTTCAGGCAGTCATTGCCTGCAAAGGATTCTCTACAAAGTATTTAAAAAAACATTTTATTTATGGTAATGTTAATTTGTACAATTACTTTTGAGCCCCTGAAATGAGGAGGCTGTGTAGAAAAATGTTTGCAATTCCTAAACGTTTCACAGGATATTTTTGTTCAGCCCCTTTAATTAAACCTGAAAGTCTACACTTCAATTGCATCGCAGTTGTTTCATTTCAAATCCAATGTGGTGGCATGCAGAGCCCAAATCATGAAGATTGTGTCACTGTCCAAATAATTCTGGACCTAACTGTGCATGATACTCGGAAGCATTCATAGTCATGTGAATACTCTTAGTCTTTTGACACCAAGAAGCTCACCAAACAGTCATATAATCTTACTCCTGAATACAGTCAGTGCTATACATGGAAAAGAGGGGTCCCAACAGCAGAGATCAAACTAGGCCCTTTATTATGTGCCCCAATTTAACTACTGAGGAAAGGTGGCCGTGGTGTTAGTTTACCTCTCCATTACCTTCCCATGACATTTTAGACAATTCCCCTCTCCTCATTTCTTTGTAACAATGTAGTTTCTCTGGAGAAAGGAGTCCTACACAGGTTCTGACCCCCCAGCAGCAAAGATGCTAGTATCAACAAGGGCTGGGCCCAATAGCAGCCGAATGGTCTATCACTATGGTTTGTGCGCCCTTGCTTGACTATCCTTCATTTAAAAATATTACAAGGAACTATGATTTTCAGGCTGATAATCTAAAGGACATGTAAACCTTTGAAGTATTTTTTTTTTAATTAAGCAATGTAGTATATGATTTAATGTAACTTGTAAATAAAGGTTTTTAGTAAAAAAAAAAAACTTTTTGAGATACAGCTTTTATGAAACCTGTATTCATAGACAAATGTCTGTAAAGGTATCCATAGCCTTTAAGATAGTAAATCTAATGTAACGGCACGTGATGTGGACCCACTGGGCCGTACCGCGTGGCGGGGTAGCAGCTGGCCAAACAGGTACAATGCAATGTCTATAGTTCAGAAAGGGTACCTGAGGCAATGTAGGCAGTAGTGGTAGATTCAGGCTAAGATGAGGCTCCGACAGCAGACAGACACCCGGCGGGGTCCGACACAATAGATGCCACGGACGGCACAACACGACTCCAGAAGTGCGCCTGCGCTGTTTTTCCTTGACAGATAGTCTAAGCCGATCTGCTTGCATCGGAACCTCGGGTGAAGCAGCAGATGAGGACAAGAGAGGTTGCTGGTAGTTGGGAGCCAACCCAGGAAGCCTTCTCTCTTGACAAACCTCTTGGGATCTTTCTCTGAGCCTCATGTCCACCTGGGTGGCAAGTAAAATTAGGTCGTCCAAGGTAGGTGGTAGATCACGAGCAGCTAGTTCGTCTTTGATCTCGGATGACAGACCATGTCAGAAGGAAGCTACTAAAGCCTCGTTGTTCCAGAACAGCTCTCCTGCCTACTGGATGGTGTAGTCTCCCATGGGGGTGTCCTCCTGGCAAAGGTTCAGTATAGAAGTAACTGCCGACGAGACTCGTCCAGACTCCTCGAATACAATGCGGAATAACCGCACTAACCTCTGAAAGTCTCGGGTCTGTCGTTCCCAGATTGGGTTCGCCCACGCCAGGGCCTTGCCGGCAAGTAGAGAAGTAATTAAGGCGATCCTGGTGCCATCTGAGGGAAATGCTCTGGCGTGCAGGGTGAAATGGATATGACACTGGTTGAGAAATCCCCTGCATGCGCTTGCGTCTCTGTAGAAACTAGGTGGTAGTGGCAGCGAGAACCGGGGGTCAGAACCGGTGCTGCCAGGAGGTGTAGCAGGAGGATCAGTCAGAGAAGCCGGAACAGGAGCAGAGATGGAAGCAGCTAGTGCCCCTAGCTGTGGCACCATTGAGTCTACTGCCACGAGAAATTGATCCTGTCGTGTTCGCAGGTCCTGCAGGTCTGCCTGCATGGCTAGGGATGGTGACAGGCCCTTGAATTGACCAGCGGGGTCCATGGCCTGAGCGTACTGTCACGGCACGGGGTGTGGACCCACTGGGCCATACCATGTAGCGGGATAGCAGCTGGCCAAACAGGTACAATGCAATGTCTATAGTTCTGAAAGGGTACCTAAGGCAATGTAGACAGTAGCGGTAGATTCAGGCTAAGATGAGGCTCCGACAGTAGACAGACACCCGGTGGGGTGCGACACCATAGATGTAGCGGAGGGCACAAAACGACTCCAACACTTGAAGGCACAGAGGCATGGTAGCACGGGATACAGGGTACAGGCAGCAGGAACGGGTAACACTGGGAACTGAAAAACACTAGGAGACTATTTGCAAAGACAAACTTAAGGTAACACAACAACACTCAGGCAAGGATCGAGAGGGCAGAGCCCCTTTTATAGTCCCAAAGCATTCTGGGCTAATTGCAGTATTCTGCAACTGTGATCGTACTGGCCCTTTAAGGCCGTGCTTGCGTGGGCGCGCACACCCTGTGGGAGACAGTGTCCGGACCAGGAAGTGAGTGCCGGCGTCTCTCAGGAGGGAGATGCCGCTGGGAACTCACTCGTCCATGGCCGCGGCCGTCAGAGAGTAAGTCAGGATGACGGTCCGTGGCCATAGACGTTACATCTAAGCTCTTATTGGTTGCTATGAGCAATGAGACCACATTTTATATTACACAAATGCAGCTCATGGGTGACTTTGAGAGTTCCCAATCTGTAACTACTCATGTTATTGACCATCTAGTGTTATAAAGAAGAACAGTATACAATGTGAATGATCTGATAATGTATTCCTACCTCATCAAGCTATCATTTTGTTTTATCTCAACGAAAGGAAGAAGTCATGGACATTTTATTATACCGTTTCATTCCACAAGATTAGGAGATGTCATCTTGGATTGTCCATGGTTGCAGTGCTTCTAGAGAACATAGCACCCTGGACTTAAAAGGGTTGTCCGGGATATATTTTTACTTTAAATTTAAACACACAATGCACATATTAACTATTGAATAATATACTTACCTGTGCAATCTTGCTTCTGTTCTCCGTTCTGGCAGCTCTTTTCTTCCGATCACATGTCTTCTGACGTCACTTTTTCTTCCTTCTCCACTGTCGTGTCGTATCCCGATCACATGGTCTCGCCCCAGCGAGACCTCGGATGGGATACGACACGTCACTGGTGACGTGTTGTTTCTGCGGGTGCTCGTTCATGACTGCCCGCCCAGCTTATGCAGCTTTTCACTGTGAGCGCGCCTATGCGTGTTCACAGTGAAAAAAGTGAAAAGGGACGGTACCTGCGGACTAGAGAGGTACAGTGGCATCTGTACTTTTAGTTCTTACCCTATCAAAGCCTACACATAGTAGGCTTTGATAGGGGATCACACAACACGATGCAGCACACGGGTCGCATGCAGCCCTTGAGGCTGTTATCTGCGGCCCGCGGGACACCGTTGCGCCGTAGGACCGAGCAGGCACAAGGAGGAGCCGCACTACGCTAGTATAGGCTCTGCTCCGATGTCAGGCGAGTCCCGGAGCAGAGCCTATAAGGGTATGTGCACACGATAGCAGGCATTTACGTGTGAAAAGACAGACTGTTTTCAAGAGAAAACAGCTGCCTCGTTTCACACGTAAATGCTCCTCCTCGTATTATGCGAGGCGTCTGTGACGCTCGTAAATCTTGAGCTGCTCTTCATTGAGTTCAATGAAGAACGGCTCAAATTACGCTGCAAAGAAGTGTCCTGCACTTCTTTGCCGAGGCAGTCAATTTATGCGTCGTCGTTTGACAGCTGTCAAACGACGACGCGTAAATTACAGGTCGTCTGCACAGTACGTCGGCAAACCCATTCAAATGAATGGGCAGATGTTTGCCGACGTATTGTAGCCCTATTTTCAGGCGTAAATCGAGGCATAATACGCCTCGTTTACGCCTGAAAATAGGTCGTGTGAACACAGCCTAATAGTACACTGTTTAACAACTGGTTCCCGACCGCTGGCTGTATTTTTACCGCCAGCGGTCAGGGACGGGTCCTTAAAACCCGAGCCATAGACTTTCTACGGCTCGGGTTTTAAATTGCTGCCTGCGCGTTCGGGCAGCTGAATGTCGGGTCTCCGGCTGTCAGTGACTGCCGGGGACCCTGAGGAGAAGATAGAAGCAGCTTTCGCTGCTTCTGTCTTTTCCGATGTCTTTTTACACAGCGTTCAATGAACGCTGTGTATAGGAATAGAGACAGCAGCAGCAGCGCTGTCTCTATTCCTCCAGGTGATCATGTGACTGGTCACATGATCGCCGGGTGCCGTTAGTTACAGACTGCTGCTGGGTCTTACTAGACCCAGCACAGCCCTATTAGTGACAATCGTCACTATGAGAGGGCTGATTTCCCCTGTAACTGGGGCTGCTGTGCAGCTCCAGTTACAGTGGAAAAACATGGTGTAAAAGAGAGAAAAAAAATATATAAAGTTCCCGAAAGGTCTTTTTTGACCTTTGAGGGACAGAACATAGTAATAAAAAAATAGTAAAGTACAAAAAAAAATTAAATAATAAATACACATAAAATACCCACCCCAAAAAAATACCGTTCCCCCCGCCAATCATTGTTGTAACGCTAGCGCTGACCCAATTACCCTAATATAGACATGTAATATATTAAAATTTACGGTAGACAATGACGATTACAAATAAAAGGTCTATTTTAGGGTAAAACTATGTTATTACCAAAAAATAAAAAATAGCTGAAACTTAAAAAAGCTTATTTTTTACTATTATTTTCAAACTTTATGAATAAAAATTCTAAAATGGCAAAAAAGGTGTGTATAAAAACGATAAAAAAAGAAACCTGCATTGTCTACGGAAAATACGTCGCAAAAATCACGCTGTTAGCCCAACAAATAAAAAAGTTATAGCCATTTAACAAACACGTGCTAAAAATGGCTAAACGGTGTCTGGTCGTGAAGGCGCAAAATAGCGCGGACCTGAACTGGATAAGATCTTCTGGGGTCCTGTATCTAAGCCTACATTGTTAGGCTTAGATACAGGGTCTAACAAACAGTGTCACACATGGAGCCTGTATCTAAGCCTAACACAATGTAGGCTTAGATACAGGACCCCAGGTGACATTCTTTTTATTCCTGTATAAGGGTATGTCGTGGAAATCCATCACTCAAAATATATTAGACTGAAATTTATACGAGTCCAAACAGACTCTCAAGGCCAGACTCCATTAGTCAGTATCCTAATTAGGATATTTCACCGATATATATCGAGAGAGGAGAAGAAAACACACAGACAAGCTGATATGTTCAAAATGCTCCTCTGAAGGATTTATTACCAAACTCAAACTGTTAAACTGAAACTCCGAAGGGGTGTAGGCTTGAGGTAAACCAATCAGAGACAATGTAACAATATTTGTTACTCAGTAAAAAGCATACAATAAAATACATCCCAGATACATCATTATAATTCTTCACACATCAGGTTTTGCAGGTGGCCTTATCTCTTTTGGATAGAATATTCTCGTGGAGATGGGGGAGATACCTTCCTTCACGCATACTTGCCACCCTCCCATCTCCCTCCCTGTCCATTCTTTACCAACTTCGCATGGGAACCAAGGTCAAAGATAAAACATACGAAATCAACATTACTTGTATTAAAGGAACAATGACTTTTCTATTCACTACAATAAAACCAAGATGGGAACTCCAGACAAGATGGCTGCTGCACGAAACTAAATCATTTAAACATTATCATCACTTTCACATAATACATGTCTTAGTAATTCGGCATCCTGCTTGATAATTCACAATGTAATTTCATACAGAGAATATAAGCAAATAAATCATCCTTCACAGGTATGTTCACACGGCCTATTTACGGACGTAATTCGGGCGTATTAACCCCCGAATTACGTCCGAAATTACGGCTTGAAAGCGTTTGCAAACATCTGCCCATTGAAAGCAATGGGCTGACGTTTGTCTGTTCACACGAGGCATATATTTACGCGTCGCTGTCAAAAGACGGCGCGTAAATAGACGCCCGCGCCAAAGAAGTGTCATGTCACTTCTTCAGACGTAAATGGAGCCGTTTTCCATGGACTCCATGGAAAACCAGCTCCAGTTACGTCCGTAATGGACGCGGCGTTCAAGCGCCTGCACATGCCATTACGGCTGAAATGACGGGGCTGTTTTCTCCTGAAAACAGCCCCGTAATTTCGGCCATTACGGACGCTGCCGTGTGAACATACCCTAAGATTAGTGTTTTGGGGCCCTGTATCTAAGCCTAACATGTGGTATTCTTAGATACATGGCCCATGTGTGACACTGTCTGCTTGGGTAATGTTACTAAGGCTACCTTGTGGTAGGCTTAGATACATGGTCTAACAGTATCACACATGAGCAGTGTATCTAAGCATCCCTCTTTTTTTTTTTCTTAGTTATTAGGTGTTTTTTACAGGTTGGGTCCTTGGTACTACATCAAGTTCAAGGACTACTTCAATGACACCTTTTTTATTTTTAATAAAATCGTTAACCAGTGTTGTGTGTGTTATTTTATTACAATATTTTTTCTATGTCCTTCTCATTTATTAAAAAATGTATTACTAGTTCATTATTAATGGCCACTGTCTAACAGCGTCCATTAGTAAGGCTTCATGCACACTAGCGTGTGTATTTTCCGCGCGTGAAAAACTTGCGTCAATCCCGTCTGTGTGTTTGCGTTAGGGCGGATTAACACGAACGTGCTATACGTCCGTGCAACCCGCGTGGTATTCACGCGGGTCGCACGGACCTATGCAAGTCTATGGGGCAGTGCAGACAGTCCGTGAATTTTACGCAGCGTGAGTCCGCTGCATAAAACTCGCGACATGTTCTA
Organism: Rhinoderma darwinii; assembly: GCF_050947455.1. Taxonomy (NCBI): domain Eukaryota; kingdom Metazoa; phylum Chordata; class Amphibia; order Anura; family Rhinodermatidae; genus Rhinoderma; species Rhinoderma darwinii. The sequence continues at coordinate 62,655,714 of NC_134690.1, forward strand.
TATTTCTGCATTTTTCGAGCATCACGCACCCATTGAAGTCAATAGGTGCGTGAAAATCAGGCGCATCCCACGGAATCACTTCCGTGGGACGCGCGTGGTTCGCGCAACAGCAGTAAAAGAATGAATGTAAACAGAAAAGCACCACGTGCTACAAACATCCAGAGTGTCATAATGATGGCGGCTGCGCGAAAACCGCAGCCGCGCATCCGTATGAACATGACACGGAGCTGTCAAGTGCATTTTGCGCACGCAAAACGCCACCGTATTTGTGTGCGCAAAACGCACACGCTTGTGTAAATCCGCCCTTATGCATCAGTGTGCTTTTCGATTGTCATGTGTTATTCACGCACTCACAAAGCCAGCCCATTTTTTTCTTATTTTTTCCAACAAATTGCTGTGTAAATCACGCACCAAACACGTGTGTGCGGTGCGTGGTTTTCACGCATTCATTGACTTCAATGTGAGTGTAGGTGCATGATAACGCACCAATAGAGGACATGCAGTATGTTTTACGCAGTGGACTCTCGCTGCGTGAAAAGTCACGCATATGTCAACGGCCCAATTGAAATAAATGGATCGCGTGTGTTGTGCGTTTTTTCAAAGCACAGCACACGGACGTGATTCACACTTGTGTAAATCGTGCCTAAGGCCCCATTCACACCAGGGTGAATCTCGTCCGTGTGCTGATTGTCGAAACCACGCACAGCACACGCGACCCATTTATTTCAATGGGGCCGTTTTCACGCAGCGAGAGTCCGCTGCGGGAAACATACTGCATGTCCTCTATTGGCGCGTTATCATGCACCTACACTCACATTAAAGTCAATGCATGTGTGAAAACCACGCACCAAACAAGCGTGTTTGGTGCGTGATTTATGCTGCAATTTGTTGTAACAAAAAAATTGCCTTTCTGAGTGCGTGAATAACGCATGCCACTTGCTAAGCACACTGATGCAGAACGCACACAAATTGACCCGATTCATACCCGTTTCTCACGGGCGTCAATCTTACACGCAAGTGTGCATGAGGCATAAGACGGGGCTGGATGAACACTAACCATCACTATGACCCTGGTACCCTCCGCCACCAGGGAAACTGGGAATAGCATACCTGGGTAACATCCAGTAGCTGACCATCGCTAATACTGTGGTGGCCACAGCGCTGGCTGTTATTATTAGGGCACGTTCAGACGTGGCAGAGTTTTTATGCTTCAAATGTTGTTGCAGATTTAGGGGAAAGTACGCAACGAATCTGCACCAATATTTGCAGTTTTGACAGGTAATTCAGACGTTGCAGAAAACACAGCTGAATTGCCACAGATTTCAGTTTTTGCATTGCAAAGGCTGAAATACTTTGTGCCATTCCACTTCTCCGCAACAGACAGTGCATGCTGCGGCCTGAAATTTCTGCACCGCTGCCTATCGTCCGCAGCGGAGTTTTCATCAATGTCTGAACTAACTTGCCTAAAAATGTGTAGAAGGCCTGATTCAGACGAACGTGGCGTTTTTGCGCAGGCAAAACACGCAGCGTTTTGCCTGCGCAAAAGCCACTTACCTGCTCTGTGAGGCAGCATCATATGCGTGGCTTTTGCGCAGCTGCCATCATTATGACACGCCATTTAGATGTTTGTAAACAGAAAAGCACGTAGTGCTTTTCTGTTTAGGGTATGTTCACACGGCGGGGGTCCGTAACGGCTGAAATTACGGGGATGTTTCAGCCTGAAAACATCCCCGTAAATTCAGCCGTACCGGCATGTGCAGGCGCTTGAACGCCGCGTCAATTACGGCCGTAATTAGCGCTGCTATTCATTGGAGTCAATGAATAGCGGCTCCAATTACGGCCAAAGAAGTGACAGGTCACTTCTTCTACGCGGGCGTCTATTTACGCGCCGTCATTTGACAGCGGCGCGTAAATATACGCCTCGTGTGAACAGACAAACGTCTGCCCATTGCTTTCAATGGGCAGATGTTTGAGGCGCTATTTTCAGACGTAATTCGGGGCAAAAACGCCCGAATTACGTCCGTAAATAGGCCGCGTGAACATACCCTAACATTCATCCTTTTGACAGCTGTTGTGCAAAACAGCCAGTTCGCACGGAGGTGCTTCCGTGCGGCAATGCGTGGTTTTCACGCAGCCATTGACTTTAATGGGTGCGTGATGCGCGAAAAATGCCGGAATATAGAACATGTTGTGAGTTTTATGCAGCGGACACACGCTGCGCAAAAATCAATGACAATCTGCACTGCTCCATAGACTTGCATAGGTCCGTGCCACACGTGTGAAATACAGGCGGGTTGCACGGACGTATATGGCGTTCGTGTAAATCCGCCCTTAGGTAGACAGCGCCACTATGATTCCGGTCCACAACTGATTGCTTCATGTCTCTGCCTAGGTCTATGTCCAAGCAAAGCGTGCAGGAGCGGAATCCCCGACCATAGTGGGATTCCACTACTCCGATAAGTTACAATAGCGCTAGGTACAGGTGGGGGGAGGGGTAGTGTGTCATCTATGTAATAAAATTACTCCTCCTCACAGCACAAAGTGCATGTGAGGAGGAGGAATGGTACATGAAGTACAATAACGGAGGCAGCATTAGGCTAAGTTCACACAGAGTATTTTGACGAGTTTTTTTTAAGCGGAAACAGCGTCGCAAAACTCGTCGAAAACGGCCCCGAAAATGCGTACCATTTATTTCAATGGGAGGCGTCGGCGTCTTTTTCCCGCGAGCAGTAAAACTGCCTTGTGGGAAAAAGAAGCGACATGCTCTATCTTCGGGCGTTTACGCCTCTGACCTCCCATTGACTTCAATGGGAGGCAGAGAAAGCGTATTTCGCGTTGTTTTATGCCCGCGGCGCTCAATTGCCGCGAGCGAAAAACGCCACGGAAAACGACGCGAAAAAAGCAGCAAAAAAAGCCGCAAACAATGCCGCAAAAAACAACGCCAAAAAGGCTACGATAAACGCAGCGAAAAACATCGCAAAAAAAGCCGCAAAAAAAGCCACAAACAAAGAGGCAAAGAACGCCACGAAAAACGACAGAGAAAACGCCACGAAAGACGCAACGAAAAATGCAGCAAAAAAACCCGCAAACAACGACGCCAAAAAAAGACGCGAAAAAGGCTACGATAAACGCCGCGGAAAACATTGCGGAAAAAGACGCGAAAAAAGCCGCAAACAAAGAGGCAAAGAACGTCGCGAAAAACAACAGGGAAAACGCCATCAAAGACGCAACGAAAAACGCTGCAAAAATAGCCGCAAACAACGACGCAAAAAAAGAAACGATAAACGACGCGAAAAAGGCTACGATAAACGCAACGGAAAACACAGCGAAAAACATCGCAAAAAAAGACGCAAACAAACAAGCAAAAAACGGCAAGATAAACTAAGCGAAAAACGCCCTGAACAAAGCGGCAAACAAATACGCAAACAAAGCCGCAAACAGCGCACAAAAAACGCCGGGAAAAACGACGCAAAAATCAACGTGCAGGGAGAGGTAAATCTGCCGCTAACTTCAAGACGGAATTTTGAGGCAGATATTCCTCCTGCAAAAAAACTCTGTGTGAACCCGGCCTTAGTGGAGAGAGACATGAGATAGAAGAGGGTGGACGAGGGTGAGGGTGGACGAGGGTGAGGGGAGACACGAAGAGGTTTATAGACCTGAAAAGAGAAAGAAAACATAAATGTGAAAAACATAATGGGGGGAGAACATTTACTCACCATCCTTCAAGAATGTCAGCAAGGAGACAAGTCCAGTGAAGGATGTCAGCGGGGAGGAGCAAGGACAGCTCACATGAACTCTTGGAAGGTACGTGCACGCTCATTGCAGCCTGCAATGAGCGTGCACGGGAAAAAAGTTTCATCACAAGGAAAAATCAACAAATCAGAGCTGAACTGCATGTAAACAAACTGTGCTAAACTCAAAGCAGAAATGTGCTAAGTAGAATTTTTTTTTAAAATAATGCTTCACTTAGGTTTTCTGTATAAGGGGTAATGTATGACACAGTTTTTGAAAAAATTTTGGTATCTCGGACAACCCCTTTAAGGCCCTTTTAAACGGTCTAATTATTGGGTAAATGAGCGTTCACAGCGCTCTCATGGAGATGTGCTGCCAACTTAATTGAAATGTATGGAGACGAACGATCGTAGTAACGAGTGCTCGTCCCCATAAAAACCTCTTTGTGAAGGGAGCACACGAGCGCAGATCAACTATTGTCTCGTTAATTGGCGCTCGTTTACGTGGCCCACGTCCGGCCATGTAAGAGAACCCTTAAGGCTATGTTCACACGGAGTATTTTGCAGGCAGAATTTCTGCCTCAAAATTCAGTTTGGAAGTTTGAGGCAGATTTTCCTCTCTCTGCACGCCGTTTTTCGCGGCGTTTTTCGCCCGCGGCCATTGAGTGCTGCGGGCATAATACGCCACGAAATACGCTTTCTCTGCCTCCCATTGAAGTCAATGGGAGGTCAGAGGCGGAAACGCCCGAAGATAGGGCATGTCGTTTCTTTCTCCCGCGAGCCGGTTTTACTGCTTGCGGGAGAAAACCGCCCCCGCCTCCCATTGAAATCGACACGAGGCATTTTCGGGCCGTTTTTGACGAGGTTTTTGGCGCGTCAATAAACTCTGTGTGAACTTAGCCTTATTCTCCACACAAGGACAGATATGGACTGAACAAATGCATCAATATTTTCAGGCTTTTACTATAATAAGCAGCAGGGCTCTGCTTTGCTCAAGACATAACTAGAATGTTTCCAAAGAACCACAAATGGGTTCTCTGCACACAGAATCAAGAACAATATGTAGCATGAAGTCTACATATATGCATGTGACAGGCTACCAATGGTTGGTAGTGGTAGTCATGATTACACAGCTGCTATGAACTACCCTGTTACCAATTCTACTGGTTCAAACAATATAGTATCTACACCGAAAATTGAGGGGACTGGAACTCATCCATCTCGAACTTCCACTGATGTTCGTTACTAATCACTTAAATATGTAATTCACATTGTCAACACAAGTAGGAACATAACCGTGAAACACAGAAACACCTGAGCACAATGTCGGAGACAGGCATACACTTGCTGTTTCAGTCTGGGACAAGTGTATGCTGCTACTATACAAAGACCAATATAACCAATAATACTACCATACAGTGAAGTGAAATTAATGGAAGAAGGTTGTAATACCGTGAACCACCACTACTGCTGTGTCGGCAATTCACAATACAAGCAGTGACCGGAATGAAGGGGAAGCACTACTCGTATGAGCGCTGCAGCCCCTTCAATATAGCTGATCAGCGGGGGTCCTCTCAGTCGGACCCCGACCTATCAAATATCGGCCATCAATTTTTAGGGATTGGACAACCCCTTTAACAAAATAAGATGTGGCAAACTATTTTTTTGTCATTTACAGGGATTTTTTTTATATACCCAGCAATAAAAGAGCCAGTTGCATAGTAATAGAGAAGCTGATAATGTAAGATATCAGGGAAAAATCAATTTCCAAAGGGTGGAATTAATGGGGCATTCCCAAAAAATATGGTATTAGTAGCCCGTATGGCCACCTAGCCTCTAACAAAGAATAAAACTGTCTGGAAACAGTAAAGTCTGATAGATATTAAAGGCCTTTGCTATGCTAATCTTTAATCTGTAGGTTAATCTGTAGGTTTGACTACAAGATATTCCAATACTTCTATTGGTAGAGGCATTTGTTCACCTGTGGCAAGTTTTATGGCCTTTTGCAGCAAATAGACCCAGGTTTGTAGTGGATATTTAATTGTGGGTATAGGAGGTGAGGGGCGTTTCGGATCCAAGGCACATGTCAGTAGTAGAAAGCAAGGGGTGCCCCCCATTAAATTGTTGTACTATGGAAAGCCAACTAGAGCCCTTGTATAGGGACCACCAGGAGAGGAGTTGGTTGAGAATCATGGCTTTGCGATAGCCAACCAAGTTCTGTACCCCACTGTGTAGGGCAATAGCCCTTTGACAAGGAGAATGGTAACACCCAGTTGTCAATTTATTCATACATTTCCAGGAGGAGTAACAGAGCAATGGTATAATGATGAGCTCTAAGAAAAGATGAGGATAGGCCATCAATATCTGATCGATCAGAGTTTGACTCCCAGAACCCCACCGAAACAGCTGTTTTGTAGGGGTCGCAGTGCTTGTATGAGCGCTGCTTCCCCATCATTTCCTTTACTGCTCACACTGTGAATCATTGACATACTTGTTACGGAGGTACACAGTATTACCGGCTTTTCCTGTTGAAGTGAATTGGAGAAGGCTGTAATATTGTGATCCGCTACTTCAAGTGTGATGGCCATTCACAGTGTTAGGGTATGTTCACACGGCTCAGCAAAATACATCTGAAAATGCGGAGCTGTTTTCAGGCGTAAACAGCTCCTGATTTTCAGACGTTTTTGTAACTACTCGCGTTTTTCGCTGCCTATTTTACGGACATTATTGGAGCTGTTTTTCAATGGAGTCAATGAAAAACGGCTCCAAAAAACGTCCCAAGAAGTGACATGCACTTCTTTTTCGCGGGTGTCTTTTTACGCGCCGTTTTTTGACAGCGATGTGTAAAATGACACCTCGTGGGAACAGAACATCGTAAAACCCATTGAAAGCAATGGGCAGATGTTTGTAGGCGTAATGGAGCCGTTTTTTCAGGCGTAATACGAGGAGTAAAACCCCTGAATCACGTCTGAAAACAGTGCGTGTGAACATACCCTCAGCAGTATAGGAAATGAAGGGGAAGCAGCACTACGGCCCCTTCAAAGTAAGTGATCGGCGGGGGTGCTGGGAGCGGAACCTGACGGATTACATATTGATGGACTTTTCTGAGAATAAGCCATCATTTTTTTAGGACTGTACTACCCCTATCCCAATATATCATTTGCCGATAGATAGATAGATAGATAGAAGATAAATCACAAGATAGATAAATACATAAATAGATAGATATAGATTAATAGATAGATACAGTATATAATAGAGGATACATTTCATTCTAGTTAAATATACACGGATATAAATAAAATAAAAAAATATCAGATACTGTAAATAGATCATATTACACACAAGTAATGGCAGACTATATATACACTACCGTTCAAAAGTTTGGGGTCACCCAGACAATTTTGTGTTTTCCATGAAAAGAGCCTGTGTGTGCTGTCCTCTGAAGGGAGTAGTACACACCGTTGTAGGAAATCTTCAGTTTCTTGGCAATTTTTCGCATGGAATAGCCTTCATTTCTAAGAACAAGAATAGACTGTCGAGTTTCACATGAAAGCTCTCTTTTTCTAGCCATTTTGAGAGTTCAATCGAACCCACAAATGTAATGCTCCAGATTCTCAACTAGCTTAAAGGAAGGTCAGTTTTATAGCTCCTCTAAACAGCAAAGCTGTTTACAGCGGTGCTAACATAATTGCACAAGGGTTTTCAAGTGTTTTCTAATCATCCATTAGCCTTCTAACACAGTTAGCAAACACAATGTACCATTAGAACACTGGAGTGATGGTTGCTGGAAATGGGCCTCTATACACCTATGTAGATATTGCATTAAAAACCAGACGTTTGCAGCTAGAATAGTCATTTAGCACATTAACAATGTATAGAGTGTATTTCTGATTAATTTTTATGTTATCTTCATTGAAAAAAACTGTGCTTTTCTTTCAACAATAAGGAAATTTCTAAGTGACCCTAAACTTTTGAACGGTAGTGTATATATACATTAGAATTGTAATTTTATTTTTTGCTTTTAAAAGTATGCACCAGTGATGACTTGGTTGCCCTGCCAGACTTCCAAAGAGGTGACATTGTGAAAACCTGGCACAGACCAGACAGTTTTAGATTAATGGATATGGCAGCTGTTTAGAGGGAGCAATTTATGGTAATTGAACTACGAAAATAAAAAAAAAAATCATTATAAAAGGGTTTTGAATGTTGAAGGTGGTACAGATGTTGTTTTTTTTACTTTTAATATTGGAAGAGAACCTAGCTGAATCTTGGAGGGTGCTCTTTAAGTTTATTTTCGAAAATCAATGCAAGTTTAATCAAAGACAAATGTTCTTCTTACAATTCAGATTTAAAAACAACCTATACAAAGCCGAGTGATTTTGGTGGCAATCTTTCTATTGGAAGACTCTAGAAAAGGTTTGCTACACTGGAAAACCATATGGAGTTTAGTTTACATTGCTGCACTTTATATACCCTTTAAATGGGCCATATTAGGCTGTAAAGTATACATTGGAAACAGCATATACTGACTAATTTCAGAAACTACCGCCAAATAAAGCCATTTTGAACCACAGGGGCAAACGCAGGAGTGCCTATGACAGATAAAAGAAAATTCCTCTTGTTCCCCCTACTGTACCCTTTTTGTCAAGTACTAAATGAGCATTTCACCCCCACCGACTACACATTGATGGCCTATCCTAAGGATAGGTCATCAATTGAAAATTACATTAAAACCCCTAAAAAGATAAAAATCTGTCTGCCTGCAGTTACCACTAAAGGAAAGTCACTGCACCAGGATTAATACAGCTCTCATTTAGCTCAATATTAAATCAGTATACATTGAGCTCCACGAGTGGTGACACCACTTTTTTAATTTAATTTTTAACAAAATTTTCTCATGAACTGCTCAGAGGGGAGTTTTTGGGTACTAGAAAATTCCCATTTTCTCATCTTCCTCGGCAGAACACAAGGGATTTTGATCATGACCCAACCTAGAATAGATCATACTAAATAGCAGCATTAGGGGGGGGGGGTTGCTTAGCGCGAAGCAGGAGCAGTCGCATGTGTCTGTAGCTCCGCAGTGAACCCCCGCCATTATCATCTTGCATTTATCCTACTGCTTCCAAAATTCTGTCCCGAAGATCTAGACGGTTGAGAGCAGCTAAAACAGCCGGTATGAGCCCCACCAGAGGTAAAACGGCCGCAGAAAAGCTGCAAGAATTCGCTCTGGAAACTTTGGAAACAAAAGTAAGATGATCTTGAGCCTAAATAATATTCGTATAATTGGCATGCCGGAGAGAGTTGAAGGTCAGTACCCAGGCGATTTCGTCCTGCAATGGATAAGAGATTTTCTCCCTGACGCGCCCTTCTCGCAAGCTTTTGCGGTGGAAAGAGCTCACAGGGTACCGGGAAGACCACCACCCCTGTGAGCGACACCTAGACCATTGCTCGCCCGCCTGCTTAACTGCAATGATCGGGATATGATCCTGCGCCTGACACGTAGGCTCATGGAGATTACATATAATGGGGCAAAAGTTTCTATATTCCCTGACATTTTGGCTGACGTACAAAAGCGCTGTGCGACATTTCTTGCTGTTAGGAGACGCCTGAGAGATCTGGGCATCCCATACTCCATGTCTTAACCTGCAAGATTGAGGATAGTAGACGGTGAAAGATCCATTTTCTTTAACTCCCCACAGGATGCGGATGAGTGGGTGAAAAGTAAGCGCCTACCCCGTTGAAACTAACTAGGCCTGCCGACATTTCTATGAGCTTCATGTAATGGATCACTGACTCTCTTGGATTATCTTGGATTACCCAAATTACTTTCATATTTGATCTTACTCTATTTATTACCTTGCAACACGACGGTAACCTAGAATAAGACTGACAGGGATCGGGTTGGACCTATCGTTTGGCAAGTTCGAGCTACTCTGCTTCTTGATGTTTAGACCCTCTCTGGGGTGGATACTACACATTTCCTTAACCTTATATGTCTGTTTATGGAAGTAGTATCCGTTGATTTATGGCACAGGTTTTTCCCTGTATATCTCAGTGCCATGGTTCTAGGCATGTTCCGGCAATGTTATGTGCATCTGCATTGACCCTCTTCCCTCTCCCTGCATTGCCCCTCTCGTTATACTCTTTGCAGTTTGTTTTTTTCTTCTTTTTCTGGAATATGCCTTGGGTGAAGGATATTATGATAGAGATTATGTACAAATGTATGTGTATGCTAATTTCACTGTTTGAGTATAAATCGTATTTGAGATGTGCGGGATTATTGTTATTTCTACAGAAACTGGGAATCAGTCTTCACGTGAATTATATTTCTTATAAATGGCCTCTATAACTGTTATGTCGTGGAATGTGAGTGGTATGGGTAGTCGGCAGAAGCGCTCAATGCTGTATGCGCACATACGTAAATTTAACCCTCATATATTATGCCTTAAAGAAACACATTGAACCAGTTCAGGACCGGGCTATTTTGATCCTTCAGGACAAGACACCGTTTAGCCCTTTTTAGCATGTGTTAGTTAAATGGCTATAACTTTTTTATTTGTTGGGCTAACAACATGATTTTTGCGATGTTTTTTCCGTAGACAATGCAGGTTTCTTTTTTTTATCGCTTTTATACACATCCTTATTGCTATTTTAGAATTTTTATTCAAAAAAGTTTGAAAATAATAGTAAAAAAATAAGCTTTTTTACGTTTCAGCTATTTTTTTTGGTAAAAACATAGTTTTACCCTAAAATAGACCTTTTATTTGTGATCGTCATTGTCTAACGTAAATTTTAATATATTACATGTCTATATTAGGGTAATTGGGTCAGCGCTAGCGTTACAACAATGATTGGCAGGGGGGGAACGTTTCTTTTTTTGGTGTGGGTATTTTATATGTATTTATTCATTTTTTTTTGCACTTTTCTTTCTATTTTTTTATTACTATGGTCTGTCCCTCAAAGGTCAAAAAAGACCTTTGGGGAACTTTATATATTTTTTTTCTTTCTTTTACACCATCTTTTCCACTGTAACTCGAGCTACACAGCAGCCCCAGTTACAGGGGAAATCAGCCCTCTCATAGTGACGATTGTCACTAATAGGGCTGTGCTGGGTCTAGTAAGACCCAGTAGCAGTCTGTCAGCAACGGCACCCGGCAATCATATGACCAGTCACATGAACACAGGGAGGAATAGAGACAGCGGCGCAGCCGCTGCCTCTATTCCTATACACAGCGTTCATTGAGCGCTGTGTACAAGTGATCAGAGAAGACAGAAGCAGTCACTGACAGCTGGATACCCGACATTCAGCTGCCCGATCGCTCGGGCAGCAAGTTAAAACCCGAGCTGTAAAAAGTCTATGGCTCGGGTTTTAAGGACCCTGACCGCTGGCCGTAAAAACACAGCCAGCGGTCGGGAACCAGTTAATGTCTGCTAAAATCAAAACCATTCTCAAGCCTTGGGTCCAGTAGTCTAGCCACTCCCATCACACATCTTATTCTAGGGGTGTCTCCATTTTAGTACATAAGTCTTTAACCCCTTCCCGACATTTGCCGTATAGGTACGTCATGGAAAGCATTGACTTCCCGCATTTTGACGTACCCATTCGCCGAATGTTTGGCACCGGCTCAGAAGCTGAGCCGGTGCGATCATCACCGGATCTCAGCTGTATCTTACAGTTGACATCCGGCTGTAACGGCGGGGACCGAAATTAGCTTCGATCCCCGCCATTAACCCCTTAAGGGCAGCGCTCAAACGCGATCGCTGCATTTAAGGTGTTTGCAGCTCATCGGAACCCCAGTAATGAAATTGCCGGGGTTCCGGTGGCTACAATGGCAACCGGAGGCTTAATACTTGCCTCCCGGTCTGCCTAGCACGGAAGCCATTCAAGATCCGCCCGGCTGCGGAGCCTGATCGGCTTCCGTAGCCGCCGGCAAGATGGCGCCTGGTTAGGAGCTGATCCGGAGTCATCAGCGGTGGAAGTCAGCTGTATGTTACAGCTGACATCCACCTGTAACGGCAGGAACCAGAGCTAGCTCCGATCCCTGCCATTAACCCCTTCGATGCAGCAATCGAAAGCTATTGCTGCATCGTAGTGGTTACTAGCAGATCGCCAGCCCTGATAGGCAATCGGGACTGGCGACTGCTGCTATGGCAACAGGAGACACAATGGTCTCCTGCTCTGCCATTACGGAAGCCGATTAGGCTCCGCCGGGAGGCGAAGCCTAATCGGCTTGCTGTCAGTGAATGACTGACAGATCTAATACATTGCACTACATAGGTAGTGCAATATATTAGAAAAAAATAAATCTGACAGTTGGACCTTCAAGTCCTCTAGTAGGACTTGAGAAAAAGTGTAAAAAAAAGTATAAAAAAGTGTAAAAAATAAGTGAAAAAAATAAAAGTTTGAAAACAATAAAAGTTTCAAGTAATAAAATAAAACACAATCCCCCTTTTACTCTTATCAAGTCCTTTATTATTGAAAAAAAATAATAAACCATACGTATTTGGTATCGCCGTGACTGTAACGACCTGAGGTATCAAAATATTATATTATTTATTGCACGCGGTGAACAGCGTAAAAAAAAAACGTAAAATAATATACCAGAGTTTCTGCTTTTTGGTCACTTTGCCCTATAAATATAAGAATAAAAAGTGATCAAAAAGTCGCACGTATTCCAAAAATAGTAGCTATAAAAACTATAGCTTGTCTCGCAAAAAACAAGCCCTCATACAGCTCCGTCGACAAAAAAAAATAAAAAGTTATGGTTCTCACAACTTGGCGACAGAAAAAATACATTATTTTTACAAAAGTAGTTTTATTGTGCAAAAAGTTGTAAAACATAAAAAAGTGCTATAAATTAGGTATCGTCGGAATCGTACGGACCCGCAGAATAAAGTTAACATGTAGTTTATAACGCATGGTGAACGCTGTATAAAAAAACCTAAATAAAACTATGCCAGAATTGCGTTTTTTTTGTTTACCTGGTCGCCCAAAAAATAGGATAAAAGGTAATCATAAAGTCGCATGTACCCCAAAATGGTACCAATAACTACAGCTCATCCCGCAAAAAACAGCCCTCATACCACTACGTCTATGAAAAAATAAAATCAGTTATGGCTCCAATAAGTCAAGAAATAAAAAATATGCAGTTGTGCCCGAGGGGAACATTTATTTGAAGAGGCGATTTATCAAGGACCTAAAATTAGGGAACCAGGAAAGGGAGGGCCCAAACATATCTGCTGGAAGCGAGGGTGCCCGTATTATACTAGGACAGCACTTTCCCAGCAAAATTCCCCAAACTGCAAAGGTGCGGAGTGTGGACTAAAAGGGGGATAAGAAAGGACGCCATATATGAGTGCGACACCGGCCTGCGCAGAAAGGATTGCTTCACAGCGTAACACACATCTATGGATCTTTTTTTTTTTTTTTTTACCCCATTATTATACCACCTGACTATGCCCCTTATATACTCTGCCCAGCTTACATGTACCCCCACATTATAAACGGAAACACCAGTAATACTCAAACAAATCTACTACCAAGCAAAATCCGTTCTCCAAAAGCCAAATGGCGTTTCCTCCCATCTGAACCCTACAGTGTGCCCAAACAGCAGTTTCCTTCCACATATATGGCATCGTCATACCCAGGAGAACCCTTTTAGCAATTTTTGGGGTGTGTGTCTCCAGTGGCATAAGCTGGGCACGACATATTTGCCACTGAAATGGCATATCTAGGGAAAAATATACATTTTTAATTTGCACCATCCGCAGTACAATCGTTTATGGAAAAGACCTGTGGGGTGAAATGCTCACTACACCCCTTAACAAATGCCTTGAGGGGTGTAGTTTCCAAATGGGGTCACTTCTCAGGGGTATCTTTTTATTATTTCACATCTGAGCCTCTGCAGTTGTGAACCAATACTTTGTAAATCGCCAAATTAGGGCTCAATTTGACATGGTACGCTTTCACTCCTGAGCCTGGTCGAATGTCCAGGCAAAAGATTAGTGCCCCATGTAGGGTGATTCTAAAACTGGGAAACCCAGCATAATAATTAGAGAGCTGTATTGTTATGGTGGCACAAGCTGGGCACCACATATTGGCATATCTATGGAAAAAAATCCCATTTTCACTCTGCAACATCGAGTTCACACTAATTTCTACAAAACACCTGCAGGGTTAAAATGCTTACTACTCCCCTAGGTAAATGCATTGAGGGGTGTAGTTTACAAAATTGGGTCACTTCTGGGGGGTTTCCACTGTTTTGGGCCCACAGGCGCCCAGAAACCAATCCAGCAACATCTGCACTCCAAATGGCGGTCCTTCCCTTCAGAGCCCTGCCGTGTGCCCAAACAGCAGTTTATGACCACATATGGGGTATTGCCGTATTCGGGAGAAATTGCTTTACAAATGTTGGTTTCTTTTTTTTCCTTTATTTGTTCCGAAAATGAAAAAATTTGCGCTAAAGCTACGTCTTATTGAAGAAAAAGGATTGTTTTTATTTTCACTGCCCAATTCTAATAAATTCTATGAAACATCTGTGGGGTCAAAATGCTCACTACACCCCTAGATGAATTCCTCAAGAGGTGTAGTTTCCTAAATAGTGTCACTTTTTGGGCGTTTTCATTGTTTTTTCCCCTCAGGGGCTTTGCAAATGTGACATGGCCTCCGCAAACCATTCCTGCTCAATGTGATCTCCAAAAGCCAAATAGCGCTCTTTCCCTTCTAAGCCACGCCGTGTCTCCAAACAGCCGTTTATTACCACATGTGGGGTATTGTTTTACTTGGGAGAAATTGCTTTACACATTTTGTGGTGCTTTTTCTCCTTCAGTCCTTGTGGAAATGAGAAAAAATAAGCTAAACCTACATTTTCTTTGGAAAAATTTAGATTGTCATTTTCAGGGCCTACTTCCAATATTTATACAAAAAACCTGTGTGGTCAAAACGCTCACTATACCCCTAGATAATTTCCTCAATGGGTGTAGTTTCCAAAATGGGGTCACTTGTGGGGGGTCTCCACTGTTTTGTCCCCTCAGGGGCTTTATAAATGTGACATGGCCTTCGCAAACCATTCCTCCTAAACTTGAGCTCCAAAAGCCAAATAGCGCTCTTTCACTTCTAAACCTCGCTGTGTGTCCAAACAGCCGTTTATGACCACATGTGGGGTATTGTTTTACTCAGGAGAAATTGCTTTACAAATTTTACGGTGCTTTTTCTCCTTCAGTCTTTGTGGAAATGAGAAAAAATTAGCTAAACCTACATTTTCTTTGAAAAAATTTAGATTGTCATTTTCAGGGCCTACTTCCAATAATTTATGCAAAAAACTTGTGGGGTCAAAACACTCACTATACCCCTAGATAATTTCCTTGAGGTGTGTAGTTTCCCAGATGGGGTCACCTTTGGGGGATTTTCACTGTTTTGGCACCGCAAGAGCCCTTCAAACCTGACATGTTGCCTAAAATTTATTCTAACAAAAATAAGGCCCCAAAATCCACTAGGTGCTCCTTTGCTTCTGAGGCCGGTGCTTCAGTCCAGTAGCACGCTAGGGCCACATGTGGGATATTTCCTAAAACTGCAGAAACTGGGCAACAACTATTGAGTTGCATTTCTCTGGTAAAACCTTCTGTGTTATAAAAAAAATAGTATTAAAAATTTATTTCTGCAAAAAAATCTGAAATTTGTAAATTTCACCTCTACTTTGCTTTAATTCCTGTGAAATGTGTAAAGGGTTAAGACATTTTCTAAATGCTGTTTTGAATACTTTGAGGGGTGAAGTTTTTAAAATGGGGTGACTTTTTGGGGGTTTCTAATATATAAGGCCCTCAAAGCCACTTCACAACTGAACTGGCCCCTGTAAAAATGGCCTTTTGAAATTTTCTTGAAAATGTGAGAAATTGCTGCTAAAGTTCTAAGCCTTGTGATGTCATAGAAAAATAAAAGGATGTTCAAAAAACAATTCCAATCTAAAGTAGACATGTGGGGGATGTTAATTAGCAAGAATTTTGTGTGGTATAACTGCCTGTCTTACAAGCAGATACATTTAAATTGAGAAAAATGCCAATTTTTGCAATTTTTCGCAAAATTTTGGTGTTTTTCACAATTAAATACTGAACATATCGAGCAAATTTTGCCAGTAACTTAAAGTCCAATGTGTCACGAGAAAACAATCTCAGAATCGCTTGGATAGGTGAAAGCATTCCGGAGTTATTACCACATAAAGTGACACATGTCAGATTTGAAAAATGAGGCTCGGTCAGCAAGGTCAAAAGTGGCTAAAGAGGTAAGGGGTTAAGATGGGAAGCGATACATACTAAAATAGACAGTGAAGGCAGATATGTTTTTGTTTATGCTCTTATAGAAAATGTTCCTTAGGTTATATTGGGTATGTGCATTCCTCCGCCAGCATCTCTGCAGGTTTTGCATAGGGCAGCTAATTTTGCTGCGACATACCCGGCCGCTAAAGTGTTGGGAATGGGAGACTTTAATATGGTCGTAGATTGCAGTCTAGATAGATATAAGACTTCTCCCGACCCTGATCTTATTCCTTACACACCTTCTGTATTGGGTTTGTTGTTTAGTGAATTGGGATGGACTGATATTTTCAGATACCCAAATACCAAAATCTATTCCTATCATTCCCTGAGCAGAAACTCTCTGTCACAAATAGATTATATGGTGGATAATTCTCTCATTATACCTTTGGTTGAGTCTGTATCTTGCAAACCAAGGCCAGCATCAGATCACTCTCCCATGCTGATAAGCTTTAAGGTCCCTGGCCCACCATTGACCAAGAGTTGGAAAATACACCTTTTGGTTGACCCTGATCGGTCCTCAAGATAGGATTCCAGATCAATTAGAGGTATTCAATTTAGACCACAGATTATTTGAAGATTCCAGTAGTTTATGGGACACCTTGAATGCCTATAATTAAGAGTTGCCTTCACTCCACTATTTCCTATTTAAAACTAGACTCCTCCAGAGCAGAGTCAGATATGGCGATGCAATGCACAGCATTAGAGGAACAATAAATACATTGCTGACCCCACTCACACAAATAAGGATATCTGGCTGCAGATGGGATGGAAATACTTCTACAGGAAAAAGCTAATAGGAAGCTATTTTTTGCAAAACAGACGTATTATGAATTGGGTAATTAGTCCAGTAAACTCTTACCTCATTTAATTCATCAAAACTCTCAAAGTCCAGCTATTATGAAAATTCAGGATAACTCAGGTAGATGCCTGACGGATTCCTCGGGAATAGCAGAGACATTTGCGCAGTTTTATAGGGAACTATACGCCTCCCAATCCAACTATGATCCAACTATGATCTAACTGACTTCATGTCCTACATGGACGATATATCATTCCTGACTCTGAATGTAGCAGGTAGGGAAGCTTTAAAATGTGAAATAACAGAGGAGGCAATAGTGGAGGCATTGAAAGATATGTCTAGGGGGAATACATCGGGCCCTGACGAGATCCCTATGGAGGTATATCATAAGTACTCTGATTGTCTCATCCCCTCGTTCTGCTCTATGTTCTCTCACGCCATTCGCATCGGTAGGTTACCAGATAGTATGTATGATGCCACTATAGTTGTTCTCTTAAAACCCAACAAAGACCCTTTGGACTGCGGTTCATATCACCCAATATCGTTATTAAATAATGACTACAAATTGCTTACCAAAATATTAGCCAATAGGCTTAACAAGGTTATCTTGCACCTTATTCATACCTATCAGTCCGGCTTTATGCCCGGGGAAATCTACATCAGACAATATTGGGAGGGTACAAGTTCTCACACAAGTAGGAGTAGCTATGAAGGCCGATTGGGCTATGGCATCTCTTGACGCCGCAAAAGCCTTTGATTCCATAGAATGGTTATACTTGTTAGAGACTTTGAAAAGGTTCGGCTTTGGTCCACAATTTTTAAGATGGGTATCACTTTTATACAAAGCGCCAAGGGCACAAATTCTGGTAAATGGCATACTTACCCCATATTTCCCTCTCCATAGAGGCACTAGGCAAGGATGTTCCCTTTTCCCGTTAATTTTTGCCCTTGTTTAATGTCGGGGTAGGGAGACAGACAGGTGAGCCCTAATCTACTCGCCCCTCAGTCCCTGCCTACTTGCACAGCCCGTCCTAGGCGACGGCGTACAACTGGGCCACGGTCCCTACGCTCGATAAGTGCATGACAGACAAACAGACGAGTGTACACAGAAGCTAAGGGAAATGGGGCAGTTGCCCACAGCAACACCGTGAGCAACAAGAGTAGTGAATGAGCCGAGTCAAACCAGGAGTGTACGAGGTACCAAATGCAGAGCAGGAGTGTAGTCCGTAAAGCCAGGATCAAATAGTAGCAGAGGTCAATAGTACTAGCAGGAGCAGCAGAGCCAGGAAACCAGACAGAATCACAGGCAAAGGAAAAGCAGGAAATGAAGGCAAAAATAGACCGAGGGCGGGAGCTAGCTCCGTCTGTACAGGCTGTGATAGGTTCTCCCACTCCTCAGCCTACCAGCCTGAGTGGTAGCAGATCGAGTCACTCTATCAGACCTAGGAGCAGATGCAGACTGATTAATCACGGGCGTCGACACAGAAGCTGTGTCTGGTAAATCCTTTACAGTACCCCCCCCAGTTATGAGGGGCCACTGGACTCTTCCTAGGTGGACCTGGCTTATTGGGGAACCGAAGATGGAACCTCCTAAGCAATACCCCAGCGTGATCATCCCGGGCGGGTACCCAAGTCCTCTCCTTAGGCCAGTATCCTCTCCAATGGACCAGGTACTGGAGAGAGCCTTGGACCATCCTACTATCCACAATCTTGGCCACCTCGAATTCTACCCCTTCAGGGGTGAGAACAGGGACTGGAGGTTTCCTCGAGGTAGCCAAGGACGGGGGGCAGGGTTTAAGGAGGGAGGCATGAAACACGTCGTGTATTTGAAAAGACGGGGGTTACTCCAGCCGGAAGGAGACAGGGTTAAGGACCTCAATGACCTTGTACGGCCCTATATAACGGGGAGCAAATTTTTTGGACGGAACTTTAAAACGCAAATTATTTGAAGATAGCCATACCAGATCCCCGACCACAAACAAGGGGTTAGCAGAACATCTTCTATCCGCCTGAGTCTTTTGTATGCTCTGGGACGCCTCTAGGTTCTTCTGGGCCCAGATTGTGCACAGTTCTCGATGAACTACATCTACCTCAGGATTGTTGGAACCTTCAGGTGAAACGGAGGAGAACCGTGGATTAAACCCAAAATTACAGAAAAAGGGGGAGACCCCTGACGAGTTACTGACCCGGTTATTAAGGGAAAATTCGTCGAGGGGAATGAAGGAGACCCAATCATATTGACAGTCGGAGATAAAACACCTTAAATATTGTTCTAGAGGCTGATTAGTCCTCTCAGTTTGGCCATTAGTTTCAGGATCGATAGCCGAGGAGAAGGACAGATCAATCTCCAACCTTTTACAGAAAGCTCTCCAAAACAATTAAACAAATTGTACTCCTCTGTCAGAAACAATATTGACAGGAACCCCATGGAGATGCAGGATGTGTTTGACAAACAAGGTAGCTAACGTCTTAGCATTGGGTAGTTTCTTGAGGGGCATAAAGTGGCACATCTTACTGAAGCAGTCTACTACAGCCCACACGACCGTCTTGCTTTGAGATGGAGGCAGATTGGTTATAAAATCCATGGAGATATGGGTCCAAGGTCTCTGGGGAATGGGCAAAGAACATAGTAAGCCCACTGGTCGGGACCTGGGAGTCTTGGACCTAGCACAAATTTCACAAGCGGCGAAGTAGGCCTTAATGTCTTTAGGCAACCCAGGCCACCAATAGTTTCTAGCAATGAGGTGCTTGGTACCCAGGATGCCTGGGTGGCCAGATAGTGCAGAGTCATGATTTTCCCTTAGTACCCTTAGCCGGAATTGCAGGAGAACAAATAGTTTGTTCTCAGGAAGGTTCCCTGGAGCCGAACCTTGATCAGCCGCAATTTCGGAGACTAAGTCAGAATCAACAGAGGATATGATTATACCTGGGGGCAAAACACAATCAGGATCTTCCTCCGAAAGAGGGCTGCCTGTCACGGACACTGGGTTTGTGGACCCACTAGGCCGCTCCGCCGTAGCGGGGAGGCAGCTGACCAGGTCACAGTCTATGTGAAAGTAAGATGGCAGACAGTAATGCTTAGGTACCTGAAATAGTCCGGGCGGTGGCTGTGGCTTCAGCACAGATGGAGGCAGGTGCGGAAAGTGCCGCTAGACGTGGCGGGCAGTATCCGATGAGCAGATGGCACTTGATGTGGCAGAAGACACTTGACGTGGCAGATGGCACTTGACGTGGCAGATGACACTTGACGTGGCAGATGGTACTTGACGTGGCAGATGACACTTGACGTGGCAGATGGCACTTGATGTGGCAGATGGCACTTGAACACGGGTAGGCACAGGAACAATGCGGAATACAGGAACGGTAACAGGGCACGGGTAACAGCTGGAACGGGAGACACTAAGGGACCATTTGCGAGACAGACTGGGAAAGACTAACAACGCTCAGGCAAGGATCAGAATGGCTGGGGCATTCTTATAGAGCAGGAAATCATGTGGGTTAATGATCATTGTTTTCATGTGCGCGCGCTGGCCCTTTAAGAGCGGGCGCGAGCGTGCGCGCGCACCCTATGGGACCCAGCCGGACGGAGCGGAAGTGATCAGATCCATGGCTGCGGGCGTCGGGAGGTGAGTGAACCCGACGGCCCGCGGCCATGGGCGCTACACTGGCCATGAAGCTACGCTACAGTGCATCAGCTTTAATATTTTTAGACTCAGCCCTATAGGTGACCACAAAGTTGAATCTAGTAAAAAATAATGCCCATCGAGCTTGTCTCGGGTTTAGCCTCCGGGCAGATTCTAGGAAAACCAGATTCTTGTGGTCGGTAAGGACCGTTACCTGGTGCCTAGCCCCCTCCAAGAAGTGGCGCCACTCTTCAAATGCCCATTTAATGGCTAAGAGTTCGCGGTTGCCCATGTCATAGTTACGCTCAGTGGGCGAGAACTTCCTGGAGAAGTAGGCACAGGGACGGAGATGGGTGAGGGACCTGGTACCCTGGGACAAGATAGCACCCACTCCCACCCCGGAGGCGTCAACCTCCACGATGAATGGCTCCATTTGGTTAGGCTGAATCAGCACTGGGGCAGAGATAAAGCACTTCTTAAAGATCTCAAAAGCCTGGACCGTCTCAGGAGGCCAGTGGAAGACATCAGCACCTTTGCGAGTAAGATCCATAAGAGGCTTAGCGATGACCGAGTAGTTAGCAATAAATCTCCTGTAATAATTAGCAAACCCCAGGAAGCACTGTAACGCCTTCAGGGAGGCAGGTTGGACCCATTCAGCCACAGCCTGAACCTTGGCAGGGTCCATGCGAAATTCATTAGGAGTGAGGATTTGACCCAAAAATGGTATCTCCTGCACCCCAAACACACATTTTTGGGATTTAGCAAAGTGTTTGTTTTTCCGAAGGGCCTGGAGCACCTTCCTGACATGCTCAATGTGGGAGGACCAGTCCTTAGAAAACACAAGTATGTCATCAAGGTACACTACAAGAAATACCCCCAGGTAGTCTCTTAAAATCTAATTTATGAAGTTCTGGAAGACGGCGGGAGCATTACACAACCCAAAGGGCATGACGAGGTATTCTAAATGACCTTCGGGCGTGTTAAACTCAGTCTTCCACTCATCCCCTTCTCTGATTCAGATAAGGTTATAAGTCCCCCGAAGATCAAACTTAGAGAACCATTGGGCCCCCTGAACCTGATTGAAGAGATCAGGAATCAAAGGAAGGGGATACTGGTTCCTTACAGTAACCTTATTCAAGTTTCGGTAATCGATGCACGGCCTAAGACCACCATCCTTCTTCCCTACGAAGAAGAAGCCAGCACCTACCGGAGAAGTAGAGGAGCGAATGTAACCCTTGGCCAGGCTTTCCTGGATATATTCTCTCATGGCCTCACGTTCGGGACAAGAGAGATTAAAAATCCTACCATTAGGAGCTTAGCTCCTGGTACCAAATCGATTGGGCAATCGTATTCTCTATGAGGAGGTAACACTTCGGAGGCCTTTTTAGAAAAAACATCAGCGAAGTCCTGAAATAAAATTAACTGAAAAACAGGACGTCATGCATTCATTACCCCATTTGGTAAGATCCCCAGTATTCCTGTTAAAAGTGGGATTATGCATCTGCAACCAGGGAAGGCCTAAAACCAAATCGGACAATAATCCCTGCATCACCAGTACAGAGCACTGCTCCAAATGAATGGAGCCAACAATGAGTTCAAAAACAGGGGTATACTGCATAAAATAACCATTAGCAAGTGGAGTGGAGTCGATACCCACTACCGGGACAGGTTTAGGCAAATCAATGAATGGCATAGGTAGAGACATAGCAAATTCCACAGACATAATATTAGCAGAAGTCCCTGAATCTATGAAGGCACTGCCGGTGGCAGACCTACCCTCAAAAGAGACCTGAAAGGGAAGCAAGATCTTATTAGGTTTCATATTTACGGGAAATACCTGTGCGCCCAAGCGACCTCCCCGATGGTCACTTAGGCGCGGAAGTTTTCCTGCTGCTTATTCTTACGCCTTGGACAGTTGTTCACTTGATGCTTGTCATCCCCACAGTAGAAGCAGAGACCATTCTTCCTGCGGAGCTCTCTATGTTGTTGGGGAGACACGGAGGCCCCGAGTTGCATTGGTTCATCCGAGATTCCCGTGGAAGAACGAAGCAACGGAACCTCGGGAGCAATCATGGGGGAGCCAGAGTAGAAGGCACAAAAACATTCAAGTCGTCGTTCCCTGAGACATCGGTCAAGACGTACCGCTAAAGCCATAACCTGATCTAGAGAGTCAGAAGAGGGATAGCTAACTAATAGGTCTTTCAGGGCGTTCGACATACCCATTCTAAACTGACACCTCAAGGCAGGGTCATTCCACCGAGAAGCTACGCACCACATCCTAAAGTCAGAACGGTACTTCTCAACGGGTCTCTTACCCTGACGTAAGGTCACCAGCTGACTCTCGGCAAAGGCAGTCTTGTCAGTCTCGTCATAGATGAGCCCGAGAGCAGAAAAAAAAGGTCAACAGAGGAAAGTTCGGGGGCGTCAGGAGCCAAGGAGTAGGTCCATTCTTGGGGGCCGTCTTGCAGCCGGGACATAATTATACCCACTCGCTGGCTCTCAGAACCTGAGAAATTCGGTCTTTCTCGGAAATAGAGCCTACAACTCTCCCGAAAGGAGAAAAAAATCTTCCGGTCCCCTGAGAACCGGTCAGGCAACTTGAGGTGGGGTTCAAGAGGTGAGGTGGAGGGCACTACCTGGTTAGCATCACGCTGGTTGCACCTCTGAGCCAGGGCTTGGACCTGTAGGGAGAGACCCTGCATTTGCTGAGCCAGGGTCTCAAGGGGGTCCATAGTAGTGTAGGAACCAGGGTAGAAAAGGTATATGGGCCTGTGATTATGTAATGTCGGGGTAGGGAGACAGACAGGTGAGCCCTAAACTACCCGCCACTCAGTCCCTGCCTACTTGCACGGCCCGTCCTAGGCGACGGCGTACAACTGGGCGACGGTCCCTACGCTCAATAAGTGCACGACAGACAAACAGACAAGGGTACACAGAAGCTAAGGGAAATGGGGCAGTTGCCCACGGTAACACCGTGAGCAACAAGAGTAGTGAACAAGCCGAGTCAAACCAGGAGTGTATGAGGTACCAAACACAGAGCAGGAGTGTAGTCAGTAAAGTCAGGGTCAATTTGAAGCCAAAGGTCAAAGTACTAGCAGGAACAGTAGAGCCAGGAAAACAGACAGAATCACAGTCAAAGGAAGAGCAGGAAATGAAGGTATAAATAGACCGAGGGCCCGAGCTAGCTCAATCTGGCCAGGCTGTGATAGGTTCTCCCACTCCTTAGCCTACCAGCCTGAGTGGTAGCAGATTGAGTCACTCTATCAGACCTAGGAGCAGATGCAGACTGATTAACCACGGGCGTAGACACATAAGCTGTGCCTGGCAGATCCTTTACAGGAATGAAGATATTTCTTCCTTCAGAGAAGAACCACAGCATCCATCAAGGAGTTCTGTCTATCATGTACAGCCAAAGTCTTTCCATCAAAGTTAGCATCAGCTATCAGGGTATTGGGTCTACTGACTGCTTCCATGGTGGCAGTACCCTGGGCCAGAGCCCATCTCTGACCATTACAAGCAGAGATTTTGAAAACATGGAACAGAGAACCAGCCGGTCTCTTCAAGAGGATTTCGATGTCTCCCAGGACAAAGTTAGCTCTCAGATGGTGGTTGAAGAGGAAGCATCTTCAGACAAGGAGATAATTTGCTCCGCAAGAATGGATAGTGTTAGCACCTGATGCCTACTTCCAGGTCTGGGGAGTTTGCCTAGACAATTTTTGGACAAAGGGTTGGTGGTACCGCAAGGACAGCAAGAGGTTGTCAAATTTAAGAGATATGAAAGCGGTGAGACTAGCTCTGAGATATTTTCAGAACAGGTGAAGGGGTTCTCATGTCAAGTCTCAGACAGAAATCTGGTAAAGTTTTTTTTATCTCAACAAGCAAGGGGGTACAAGGTGTCAGCTTCTAGAGAAGGAATGTTTGAAGATTATGACCTGGACAGAGAGATATCTGTCGAGCATCACAGCAGTCCACATCAGAGGCAGCATTTCTGCAGATATTCTCAGCAGGAAAGCGCTCAAGCCTGGAGAGTGGGAAATGAATCCAACCATGTTTTAGCATCTTGTGAAGAGATGGGTCAAGCCAGAGTTGGATCTGATGGCAACTGTCTCCAACAGGAAGCTGCAAAGATTCTGTGCCCTAAGCAGGGAGGGTAGCCCGGTGCATTCTCTCTCTCATGGAAGAAGAGATTTCTATCTCTCTTTCCTCCTCTACCTCTAATTTTCAAATTTCTACAGACTGCCCCTCAGAGAGGATCTGATTCTCCAAAGAGGGTTTCATCACCCAGATCTGAAAAAAATACACCTGGTGGCCTAGATATTGAGAGGGCGAATTTATCATGAATGTCATCATGACTCTTTTGTCCTCTCGTAGAGACTCTACCTGTAGTTTCTATAATAGAGTTTGGTGCATATTCTCCAGCTGATGTGTTGAGCAGAATCTATCTCCTAGAAATGTTCAGACTTCAGAGTTTCTGGATTTTCTCCAACAAGGTTTTCAGCGGGGTCTAAAGTGTAATTCTCTTCGTGATCACCTTGCAGCCATCAATGCCTCTCTTGACTTCAAGTTCTCAAATAATCATCTTGTCAGACGTTTCTTCAAAGGTTTCAAGATTCTCAGGCCAAATTTAAGATCTCCTTGCCCCATTTGGGATCTGGTCATTGCACTAAGACAATTCGCATTAGAACCACTCGTGCCTCTCTAAGAGGTGGATTTAAAGTTTCTATCCGGAAAAGTTCTCCCATTGGAAGCAATTGCTTCGGCTAAAAGGGTAGGCGAGCTGCGAGCAGTATCTACTCGTGAACCTTATTTAAAGATTTCCAACTAAGGACTGTTACATCCTTTTTTCCGAAAGTTCAATCGGATGCCAATATAAATCAAGAAATCTATTTGCCTGCCTTTTTTTCTGTCTGATTCAGTTGTGCAGTACTTGCCACTACTGGATGGTTGAAAACCACTATCTCCTTATACTATACCTTACAGCGAATTCCAGTTCCAGAAGGTATCCATGCGCACACCACTAGAGCCTTAGCAGCTACCTTGGCAGAGTTGGGAAAAGTTCCTCTACAATTCATCTATCAGACAGCATAATGAGCTTCAGTACGGACCTTCCTGAGACACAACAGGCTAGACATCCATTCTTCTGGGCGTTCAGCTTTTGGCACAGGGTAGGGCGTTGCAAGATAACCCACCCACGTCTTGTCTAATTAAGTCCCCTGGGTTCTGCAAGGATGATAAGGAAGAGGAAAATGTAAAGTACTTACCTGGAATATTTTTTTTCTTTGAGCCCGAGGCAGCAGACGCCCAACCAATAAATTGTGTTGTTTTTTGCAGTTAAGCTAGTTTGTTATTTAACACATAGAGGTGGTTTGAGGAGGGTTTTATAGGTGAAGAAGTGTGTCATTCTATTAACCCTTGCATGTCATGCTGGTTTTTAATATGTTCTGTCCTATGTTGGGTCGGGATCAAAATCCCTTGGGTGCTGCCTCGGACTCAAGGAAAATAAAAGTTCAGGTATGTAAATTTTCCTAAAGTTTACCCATAAAGCAGTTTATTTGAAGACTCCGAGCATTGTCCCACCCATCACTGTAGGTTGAGAGTTGGTTGTGAACCAGTTTTAAGGTGTGACTTGGCAAATTGTATTATATACTATCACGGTCCTCACCTGGTTTGTTTGTGGATCCTCTGTGTCATCCGGGAGCTGGTGCTAGTAAACCAGGGCAACGCTTGGCACAGCAGGTTTAGAGGCAGTCGGATGTATAGGCCAGAAGTCAGGACAGGCAGCAGACATTGTTACGGCTATTGATAGCAATAGGTCAAGGCAGGCGGCAGGCAAGGATAGTCAAAATTCAGGCAGAGTTCAAAAACGGGAAATCCAGACAAAGGCAGAAGGCAAGAAAACAGGGAACCAGGGTACAGGGAAACTCACGGGGAACTTGGTTGAACAAGCAAGGATTCAGAGGAAGGAAGATCGTTAAATAGGAAGTCTTGGAATTTTGGCACGTGCTGACCCTTTAAGAAGGAAAGCGTCAGCACGTGCGTGCCCTCTAGTGGCTGCAGCCGTACATCATGGATGACGGCCGTGGAGGGAGGTGAGAGATGCAGTTACCTGACGACGCCCAGAGCCTGCAGAGCGTCTGGATCGGGTAAGTGAGCTCGGGACGAGCATGAGGAAATTGAGGGTGCAGGAACCAAAGCAGAGGCCGTGGAAGAGGCGGGGAATGGCGGGGCAGCCGTTACATATACCATGTGTCACCAATAGTTATATTTTCATCTTATTTGAATTTAGCGAACAAAGCCCATGGAGAGTGTATGTCTATATTCTTGATTTTTGAATCTGTCAATAATGTATGTGGCTGGAATGGCCAACCCCACTAATTAGGAGGAGTAAGCATGTGACAAATAAATAATAAATATTATACAATTCGGTTGATAGAAAAATGTAAATACAAATAAATGTAAAATATTGGTACTGTAGATTTAGAAAATATAATGAAGATTTTACATTTAAATGACATGGCTTATAGATATACAGTACATGAGACATATAAGCACATGAAAACAGCGATGAAAAAGAGGGAACAGGGGCATAACTATAGGGGGTTGTAAAGGATGATTTATTTGCTTATATTCTCTGTATGAAAACTGTTGATATGAAAGACATGAGAGAATTTTTGCCAGCAATTACATTGTTAACCAGAAAAATTGTGAGAAGTGTAAGACCTCCGCCTTTTGAATGCAGTGACGTAGCGCATGGCAGAGATAAGTCGTAACTCACGTGAAGTATTTGAAATGAAAAGGTTGTAGTCTGGACTGTGAGGAGAAAACAAAACTTGTGCTTGCTGCTTTGTTGTAGTGTCATTTGTTATTTAGTTGTGTAAAATTGTTGAGGATTAATAGTTGTTCTGTTACCCGTTTGTCTGGGATTATAGTTGGGAGGTATTGACTGTTTGTAGGTGAGAGGACAGTTGGATAGTTGTGAGTAATATCATGTAGTACCACAGGGGCTTCAATGGTTAAGTCCTGATAATGTAGAATCCAGTGCAAGGAGAAGCAATTGTGTCTATATTGAATTTGCACTCAATACCATTACCCAGTGCAACAGGGAAAACTTTGAATACTGTATTAGAAAATAATTTATATTTTCCTAACTCATTGTCAGACAGTGATATTGTGTGTAAGGGTCCATAAACCAGTTGTATGCATTGCTAGACTGGCATAAGGTGGGAATCAGTACAGACTGATTTCTAGCACATGATAATCCGGCATATACACTTTGATGTAAAATAACATCCAAGTAATTAAGTCTGTAGTAGTATAAAATCAGACCGCTGGATTGAATACCGTTGTAATATAACATCCTGTATTCAATGAATGACCCTGACACTTACCCCAGGTGCCACCTGTGTCGTAGTAGTAATTACAGTGAAGGACATTGGTATTGGCTCAGACCCATAGCCCGTAAAGAAATTATCACCAACATACATAACAGCCCCCTAAACTATAACCCACAGAGTTAACGACTGAGCGGGGAGGATAATATATATATGTTACCAAATATAATTTGCATGTGAAACCATTGCAAAGTGCTAGAGGAAAGAGTTTGAGATATATGCTACATCACAGGCTGTATGAACCGAAAGACACACCCCGGCAGCAAGTGTTCTGCATAAGTGAAGTGTTACCAACTCCTGCTTGAATCAATGGAGGTTCATGAATGTCAATTGTGTTGAAGAATTTGCTCTTGTAATTGTTGATTGGCAGAATTTTGTCTGTTCTTGATGTTCAATACAGTGAGGGATCAGAGGATCCTACTGCTAGAATGTCTGGAGGAACGACTTTTGATATCGTATTGGTAAGACAGTCTAGGAGATAGACTGGTCTGAGATATCTGTCGGCAAACGTGGCCTGTTTGCCTGGAGGTGGGGATTTACCGGAAATCACCCTACTGCTCTCCGACCATGGGGTCAGGGGGAAGTTGGACAAAGATGCTTTGGGGCACTGGTCCCGGCCAACATTAGAATGAGCAAAAGGAGCTGGGGCTTTAATTGTAAAGTATGTGAAGGCAAAATAACACACCGAAAAAAAAATTGTTGAAGAGGCTGGCAGCCGTAAGAAGGATGTTTGCATGTGATAAAGACAATGGTTTGTGGAAAGTTGAGAAAGGGAGTGGAGTGGCCAGGACAAGGCATAAGTTAAAAGGACAAAGCAGGCGATTACAGGTGGTTACAAGTAAGATGATGTGAGAAAGAACAATTTAAATACAGGTGTAAATTTTCATTGGAAGAGTGAAGAAAACGGAGCAGCCATGTACATTGCAGTGACTAACGTGGGTCAGAACGGGGGGAGTGTAATGTGAACAGGTGTGATGTGACATCTGTGTGATGTGTGATGTGTGCAATGTAACATGTGTGATGTGATGTGACATCTGTGTGATGTGTGATACATATGTAACGTAATGAGCCATGTGTATGATGTGTGATGTGTGTAATGTAACATGTGTGATGTGATGAGACATCTGTGTGATGTGTGTAATGTAACATGTCTGAAGTTTGAAACTAATGGCCACAATAAAAGCAGAACTATATTGTATGTTTCCTATTTTTAACAGCAGTAATGTCTAAAAATGTTAGTGTTTTGTGTATGGGGTTAAAATCAGTTCCACTTTTTTTCATTTTTTTATGGAACGTGTCGTCCGTAACTACACCAAGCGAGAAAAATATTACAGCCGGCTGGATCTATTTGTAAAAAGATAAAAGCTATACTGCAGATTAATGTGTTATAATGTGATAAGATTTAATGTTGGAATGTTTTGATGTTGATTCAAATGAATTAAAATACAGATATTGTGAGACACGGGGTCTTGAAAATGTATGTGCCCCCTCTGTTCCTTATTTTTATGTACAGTTTATTGGTTTGCAGTAATTAATATTACCAGATATATTATTTTCTGTGTTATTGAATAACTAATTACATTTGTCTTGTTTTTTTGTTTTCACACATGAGGCACGTGCTATGGTGCTGCCTAAACGTCATTTTTGAAAATGTGAGATGTTTTACAGGTAAATGGTTGCATGTCATTTTAAAGATAAAATGTATTTTTGTCAGGAGAAAGTAATCTTTTTTGTTCCAGGCTGTTGTGTATTACAGGGGGTTAAACTAGTGCCACCCCGATAGAGTGCCTAATTTTATTATGTTGATATGTAGTTTTGAACCCTGCTACATTACTTTCGCAGAGTCCAAATAGGAGGGAATGGTGAAGGGACTGATCAGGTAGTTTTGTTTTGTGTTTTATTTTGTTTTGAATTAATGAATTTGGTTCTAGGAGATCTACAAAATGTGTATGAGCTTCAATGAGTAATCCAGATTAAATGTGTATGACAGTAACCTACATTTTGAGGTTTTTCTGTGTAGATGGTTCCAGATCCTTCCAGAACGGTGAATATGGCACTGGGTAAGCTGTGCTGTAGTCTCCACCCAATATGAGGTATTGTGTAAAAGACCATCCCCCTCCAGCAAATTTACACAGGAGGCCAAGGTGACGTCACTCACAGATGAGTCTTTACAGATTTAGATGGGGAGAAGGCAAAACAAAAATGTTGTTTGAATATTGTTTATTTTATGCCACATTTCAGTAACATATTTTGTTTGTTTTTGTATTAATCAGGTATTTACAGGACCTGGTGGGTGGGATTTACAAGTGTTCTGGATCATCAGATGAATGTGGAACAATAAAACTCCAACCTTTTGAAAAGTTCTATCTATATGTGACATGGGTTTCCAATGTAAATTTGTAATGTAGACATACTTCATCGTCTACAGTATGTGTAGAACAGGATACGAGGCACAAGGTAAATTACCCAGAAACCACTCTCACCTTCTTGTTCATCTCAAGGAGCGGAGCTGGAGGTGCTCGCTGAGGCTGTAACCCGGCAGAAGGTAAGACGGCCGACATTTACACTGACTCTAGGTACGCTTTTGGCATCGCCCACAATTATGGGCCCATTGGTAGTAGGAACTTTATTGGATCATCGGGTAAGCCAATTGAGAGAGCAAGAGAAGATAGAACTGACAACAAGGGTATGTGCAGCCAGGTATCAGTAAATTGGCTTGTCCCTGGATACAATAATGCCACCACTAGGTGTGTAGCAGCCGGCATGATGTGCGCACGGCATGACATAGGTAAAACAGCAAAGGTACCTGTGAAAAGTGCAGCCCGGCCAGATTACCTGTCCCAGCGACTGCGGAACATACAACTACCCGAGGTAGAAGTGTATGACAATGTGCTCGTGTGTGTAGACCTGCTCTCAGGGGGGCCTGAAGCCCGGCCTGTATTTTCCCCACTGCAGACGTTGTGTGTACAGGGGAACAGTGTTATCCCAAGTATTGACTTGATGTTTGTACAATAATAAGATGTCAGCAGTTCTCTAGATGTTATTCCAAAGTTAGTTTGTTTAATAATTGTAAACCAGAAAGAGAAGAAAAGTCACGACCAAGTATTTGCAAAATTACAAACAATCTTTATTTCAGTCAAAAATACACAGAAAAAACACATTACAACTATACACAGTAAAAAGAATGAACCCTCATAAAGAGATGGAATCCGAACATGAAAGCAGCCTGGTCCCCCTGATGTTAAATTGGTCACAAGATCCCACAAAGAGCATAAATAAATATTTTTAGGCAGGTGCTAAGCATAGTACATTTGCACAGATAGATACCTAATAAAATACATGCAAAGTGCAGTCATAGGCAAACTAATGAGCAGTATACCTACACCTACGTAGTGGAAAATGAGCAGGAGATCAGGACCGGGAGGGGAGACCGCTGCCAGACCCGACGCGCGTTTCGCTGGTGCTTCGTCAGGGGTCTCCTGACCCGACGCGCGTCGGGTCTGGCAGCGGTCTCCCCTCCCGGTCCTGATCTCCTGCTCATTTTCCACTACGTAGGTGTAGGTATACTGCTCATTAGTTTGCCTATGACTGCACTTTGCATGTATTTTATTAGGTATCTATCTGTGCAAATGTACTATGCTTAGCACCTGCCTAAAAATATTTATTTATGCTCTTTGTGGGATCTTGTGACCAATTTAACATCAGGGGGACCAGGCTGCTTTCATGTTCGGATTCCATCTCTTTATGAGGGTTCATTCTTTTTACTGTGTATAGTTGTAATGTGTTTTTTCTGTGTATTTTTGACTGAAATAAAGATTGTTTGTAATTTTGCAAATACTTGGTCGTGACTTTTCTTCTCTTTCTGGTTTATTATATCAGTCACTGTGACCATTGCCACAATTTGGGGCATTGCTCGGTCTGCTAAAATGTTTAATAATTGTATTTAAGAAGTGTTGTGGGAATATTAAATACTGAAGTTAAGTTTTATGTAAAGTTCTGGACCAGCCTTAGCATTGGACTATTAGAGTCATGCGTCAGATAAAAGGTACAGAAGTGGAATATTCCCATTTGAAAACATTTTTAGTTTTTTTTTTTTTTTTTTGTCGTTGTTATTGTGAAAGGAAAATTCTGTGCAGTGTTTGTGTGTGTGTGTGTGTATATATATATATATATATATATATATAAAGAAGAAAAATGAGTTTGCATGTATCATTTCTAGTTATTGCTCAATGTGAACGTTTGATGTAAAGATGTTATTTGTTAATATTTTTCTTCAAATTAATTATTTGATTAAGATCAATTAATGTTTATACAATGAAAAAGCTTGTTCTCCACAGGAAGAGTCCAACTGGGAGCGGAAGGCGTGAGAACCAGATTCTAACAGAATGTGGACGGATAAGGGAAGGTGAATCGGTAACACCCAAGGCACTCTTGATGGCACTTGCATTGATGGTGTATGACCTCACATATGCCCCAAGACTGCAAGGATCGATTTGGTAAGATCTAATTGGTATGTCCCAGGCTTTACAGCTGTTGCTGCTAAATTCTGTTAGAGCTGTTTGATTTGCCTACAGAACAGTCCTGGCAGACCGGTGCCAACCTTATCATACCCGCCTCCCACGAAGAGAACAGACCTTGAGAGGCCTTCCCATGCAATACAAATTAGAGTAAGAAAAATTGGTTTGCGACATTTGTCAGATAAACATGTGGAATCTGTGTATATTTTGGTGAGCTGGAAATGTTCCAGGCAATCAGCTCAGATCAAGGTACAAATCCTGCTGGAAAGCGTGACACCAAGTGCAAATGAAATGTACCCAATAATTACACATCTTCTAGGTGCCATGTCCATTTGAACAGAGAAGTTTTTCTTATATAAAAGGTGTTTGTTTGTTTGATTTAGTTTAAGGGCCTGATATTGTTATTGTATGTATTTAGAACAACTTTTATAGTACGTAGATGTTATCACCAGATTAGTATTTATTTCAACAATTGACAAGGGTTGGGGGTCCCCAGCAAGTGCCAGTAAACATGAACTAAAAGATTTTTAATACGATGAACTCCATTACTGAGGTGCGGCAGGCGCAGCCGGAGCCAGTACAACGCGTTTGTCATGAACTGACGGCAGTGGCACAATTCCAAACAGCCGCCCAGACAAGTAACTTACCGGAGGAAGAAGACAGCTGAGCGGAGGGTTTGTGGTGGTCACAATAACACTCCACTAATCCGCCTACGTGGGATCTCACACCAGGCTCACAGCATGAGGTGTTGTGTACAGCCCAGTGACGTAAACTAAAAGAGACGGGGTCTGAAAGATGAGAAGGACCAAACCAAGTCCTGATGACATCAGCAAAGTTCAAAGTAAGGACCAAAGACCTGAGTGAATCCATCAGCAGTATCAAGTGTTTTAATCAGAAGATAGGAGAAGAAGAGGACGATGATGTACAGGACTTGTCAATACACTGGTGGGACCCCATACCCTAACCGGACATTGGTGATGGCATCATATTAGTTGTGGCCCTATTGATATATTGCTTGAGTTTCATAATCATAATATATAATTTCTGTAATTTAATATGAGAAAAATGTGGGTTTGTGAAGCATGATTTATTTGCTTATATTCTCTGTATGAAATTACATTGTGAACTATCAAGCAGGATGCCGAATTACTAAGATATGTATTATGTGAAAGTGATGATAATGTTTAAATGATTTCGTTTCGTGCAGCAGCCATCATGTCTGGAGTTCCCATCTTGGTTTTATTGTAGTGAATAGAAAAGTCATTGTTCCTTTAATACAAGTAATGTTGATTTCGTATGTTTTATCTTTGACCTTGGTTCCCATGCGAAGTTGGTAAAGAATGGACAGGGAGGGAGATGGGAGGGTGGCAAGTATGCGTGAGGGAAGGTCTCCCCCATCTCCACGAGAATATTCTGTCCAAGAGAGATAAGACACCTGTAAACATAATGTGTCAAGAATTATAATGATGTATCTGGGATGTATTTTATTGTATGCTTTTTACTGAATAACAAATATTGTTACATTGTCTCTGATTGGTTTACCTCAAGCCTACACCCCTTCTGAATTTCAGTTTAACAGTTTGAGTTTGGTAATAAATCCTTCAGAGGAGTATTTTTGAACATATCAGCGTGTCTGTGTGTTTTCTTCTCCTCTCTCGATATATATCGGTGAAATATCCTAATTAGGATACTGACTAATGGGGTCTGGCCTTGAGAGTCTGTTTGGACTCGTATAAATTTCAGTCTAATATATTTTGAGCGATGGATTTTCACGACATACCCTTATACAGGAATAAAAAGAATGTCATCTGGGGTCCTGTATCTAAGCCTACATTGTGTTAGGCTTAGATACAGGCTTCATGTGTGACACTGTTTGTTAGACCCTGTATCTAAGCCTAACAATGTAGGCTTAGATACAGGACCCCAGAAGATCTTATCCAGTTCTAATGGGGTCTGGCCTTGAGAGTCTGTTTGGACTCGTATAAATTTCAGTCTAATATATTTTGAGCGATGGATTTCCACGACAGGGTACAAGGGTTGCAGTTGCACTTGTGCTCTAGGACTTGAGGGGGCCCATCGGCCACTCTGCCAAATAAAAGCATACCAGTGTATATTCCCATACTGTGACATCAATGGGTGCATTATCTTTCTTATTATCAATGTGTGTGTATTACCCCAATGCTTTGACATCACCACGTTAATTATTCCTGTATTATGACATCACTGTGTGCATTATCCTTGTATTTTGATGATGTTTTCTTTTTTCCCTGCGCTGTGACATCACTGTGGTCCTTCACCATTAGCTTTAACGTTATGTTTTTTTACAATGTTCTGTGATATAAATGTGGTCCTTAGATATTAGCTGGGACATCTTTCTCTGACTTCACAGTGTTTATTTTCCATGTACTCAGACATCACTGTGACTATTCCTGGAGAGATACTTCACTTTTGTCGATACCCCTGTTCTATGACATCACTATCTTTATGATCCCTGTGGAGGGATATCATTGTTAAATATTACTGTTTTCTGACCTCATTGCATTTATTATACTGTACATGTATTGTCACAACATAGTATTTATTATTCCTGTACTGTGACCTCATTGTGTTTAATATATCTGTATTGTGACATCACTGTGTTTATTATCCCTGTATTCTGACATCACTGTATTTATTATCTCTGTGGTGAGATATCTTTGTCTGAATTATTCAAGTTCTGGGACATAAATTTAAGGCCCTCATGTTTGCCAAATACAGTGAATGTAAACGTTAAAAAAAAAAAAACAGAGTAATGTATAGCATTTCCATATGAAACTGATACAGTTGCATCTATCTGCCAGTGACTTTCATTCCAAATGAATTTAATGTATACGTTTTTTGCATTATCCACAGCAAACGCAGTGTGAACCTGGCTTAACAATTTTTCTTGTGCAGTTACTGTATATCACTGTCTAGTAGTGGCATCGCTAGTACCAGGCTTTTGTGGCCCAAGCCCCGGATTTTTGGCCCGATGTCCCAGTTCCCCGGGCGACTGTCACATAATGGTGTAGCTATAGGCGTTGCAGCGGTCGCGGCCCTCCACACCACGTCTATAAAAAGTTACTATAGTAACTGGGGACTATGTAATAAAATACACGGACTGCTGTTAAAATAGTAATAACAATATACTTACCCTTCTTGTTCCCGAGCGCAGCGAAGGTCCTGATGTCTTCCTGTGTCATGATGTCACGACGATGTGGGCCGCGCACACTGTTGCGATGCTGGATGGCGTCAGGACATCTGCCGCGCCGCCGGAGAGGGTAAGTATAACTTTACTGTCTGCTGGGGCCCTGTAACTAAGCTTAACTTGTGGTAGGTTTGGATACAGGGCCTAACAGACAGTATCACACATGGGCCCTGTATCTTAGCCTACCATAAGATTACTGTCTGCTGGGGCCCATCTAAGCCTACTGTGTGATGGGGCCCATCTGAGCCTAAGCCTACTATGTGGTAGGCTTAGATACAGGGCCCAGCAGACAGGATCACACATGGTTTGATCCTGTCTGCTGTGCCCTGTATCTAAGCCTACCACATGGTAGGCTAAGGGCCTGTTCACATCACCATTCATTTCCGTTCCAGGGTTCCATCGGAGGGTTCCGTCGGGTGAAACCCGCAACGGAAAGTGAAACTGACAGCACCGTTTCCGTTTCAGTCACCATTGTGACTGTATCAATAGTGTAGTCGACTACGCTATTGATTCCGTCGGAAAACCGGAAACCAGCCGGAATGGTAACGAACGGAAAGCATTAGCGATGTTTCCGTCACCATTGAGATCAATGGTGACTGAAACGGAAACGGTGCTGTCAGTTTCACTTTCCGTTGCGGGGTCCACCCAACGGAACCCTGCGATGGAACCCCGGAACGGAAATGAACGGTGATGTGAACAGGCCCTTAGATACATTGCCCATGTGTGATCCTGTCTGATGGGCCCTGTGTCTAAGCCTACCACATTGTATTGAGTCTATCAAGTGAAAATGGAAGAAAATCGGACATGTTCAATTTCTGAACGGACCCTTTACCGTTAAAACAACGGCCGTGTGAACGGCCCCATTGAAATACATGCGTCCGTGACAGCCGTTGTTTTTGCATGCAACGTTCGTGTGAATAAGCCCTTACACGCAGGATCCACCTGTTATCGATCACATCTAAGTTATGAGCTTAGATGTGATCGGTAAGAGCTTGATCCTGTTTGTCAGAGAGACCCGCTGTAACTGAACCCATCAGTTCCGCTGACCTAGCGGATACAGATTCAGCGCAAGATACAGATTCTCTGTATACAGGATACAAAGCAGCTGTATCTCAAAAAGTAAAAATAATTAGGTATTAAGGTATTTAGAAAGTTGCACCAATAGACATTTAAAAAAAGAAAAAGATTTCAAAGATCTAACCACTGTGGAGCAACAGACAATATTTTTTATTGTCAACAACAAAGGTGACACCTCTTAAATTCTATGGAGACCTAACTGCAGAGAGTTCGAGTGTTGCAGCCTTAACCACTTACCGACCCATGATGTGCCGGTACGTCATGGAGCGGGGAGGGGGTGATGTTTGGAGCAGGCTCACTCGCTGAACCTGCTCTATACGGTCCTAGTGTCAGCTGTGTATCACAGCTGACACACTGCTCTAACAGGCAGAAACAGCGATCGAGCTGTTCCTTGCTGTTTAACTAGTTAAATGCCGCGGTCCATGGCGACCACCGCATTCAAACCATTAGAAGGAGGGGGAAGCCCCCTCCGAAATCCCAGCGCCCCCGCAATGCAATCGAGGGGCGCCGATGGTTGTCATGGCAGCCTGGGGGCCTAATGAAGGCCCCCAGGTCTGCCTCCAGCAGGGCTTAGCAGAAGCCTGTAAAAATTACAATGTACTGCAACTTTGTTCAAGTCCCCTAGGGGGGCTAATAAAATGTGTAAAAAAAAAGTTCAATCAATTTTTCAGGAGTGTAAAAAAAACAACTTTTCCCATTTTCCCCCAAGCAAAATGTAAAAAAAATAATAAAAAGAAACAATATTGGTATCGCTGCATCCGTAAAAGTCCGAACTGCAGCAATATACCATTATTTAACTCGCACGGTGAACACCGTAAAAAAAGCAAACACCAGAATCCCACAATCCCACAACAAAATAAGCCTTCACACTGCTCAATTGACCAAACAATAAAAAAGTTATGGCTCTCGGAATTTGGTGAAACGGAACAAAAAGTTTTTTCTTTGTAAAAGTAGTAAAATATAAAAACACTATAAAAATTTGGTATCAACATAATCGTATTGAGCCGCAAAATAAAAGTAAGTTGTCGTTTTTACCGCACTGTGAAAGGCGTAAAAACAAAACCCTAAAAACAATGGAGTAATTGAGGTTTTTTCCAAATAAAACTGTTATGGCTCTTGGAAGGCGGGGATTGAAAAATGAAAAATGTCTGGGTCCTTAAGGGGTTAAATGGGGAGGGTGCATAGATTATAATGTAGTGGGCATAACAGAAACCTGACTGGACCAGAGCCATGACTGGGTAACAAATGTGGAGGGCTACACAATATCCAGAATTAATAGAATAGATAAAAAAAAGGTGGAGGGGTTTGTCTGTTTGTAAAATTCAGCCTAAGACCAGTCCTGAATGAAGACATTGGGGGAGGTGGTAACAGTGTGGAGTCTTTATGGGTAAATATTCATGGAACGATTAATAACGGTAAACTACTGATTGGAGTTTGTTATAAGCCACTGAACATAACGGAACGGGCTGAGGATGAAATGCTGCAACAAATAGAAAAAGCAGCAAATAATAATGGTGTCCTTATTATGGGGGATTTTAACTATCCTGACATTAACTGGAACATAGAGGCTGCAGGATGTGCCAGTGGGGATAATGTGCTGGATTTGGTCTTACGTAATAGACCAGACACAATATCAGATGTGGAGGTCCGGAAGCATTTGGGTAATAGTGACCACAATATGGTAAGTTTTAATATAATTTTCAATTAAACAGTATGAAGGGAAGCAACAAAAACCTGGAATTTTAGGAAAGCAAAATTAAATAGACTGAGGGAAGCTTCGTGTTGACAGTGATCATGTACTGGTTAATAGGGATACTGACACTAAATGGGGAGCTTTAAAATATATATTACCTAAAAGTTCATACCCTCTGGTATAAGTGTCCTATCTCCTACATAAGGAGATGGGCGCTGTAATGTAGGTGACAGAGGTGCTTTTTATTTAGAAAAACGATCTATTTTTACCAATTTATGAGCGATTTTTAGCTTTATGCTAATTAGTTTCTTAATGCCCAAGTGGGCATGTTTTTACTTTAGACCAAGTGGGCGTTGTACAGAGGAGTGTATGACGCTGACCAATCAGCGCCATACACTTCTCTCCATTAATTTACACAGCAGCATCGTGTTCTTACTAGAATTCGATGTGCAGCCACATACAAACACATTTACGTTAATCAAGTGTCCTGACAGTGAATATACATTACTTCCAGCCAAGACATGATGTGTATTCAGAATCCTGACACTTCTTAATCTTTTCTGTGAGATTTCCATGAAGGCAAACGTAATCTCGTTGGTGTCCATCCACACTGTGGCAATCATCTCTAAATTTTTTATGTGGTTTATGTCATTTTTTGTATATTTGTTCTAATAAATTTATACCTTTTAATTGATTTCCGGTGTGTCAGACTGCGATCTTTAGGTTTTTGTTTCATTTAGAGAGTGTTCCACCGTTACCACCATGCTCATTATGGGCTTGTATGCCCTTTTCCCTTCAGATATTATACACCAATAGGGACATATATTCATCATACATATTCTTGGTGATTATGAATTAATAAAATTAGATTTTTTTGGTGCTCTTCATATAGGTATAGCATTCTTATTATCTGTCTTTCTTTGCAGATTCTGGGAGGTCCACCAGCTTGGACTTTAAGGCCAGGTGTAATGATGGGAATTGGGAAACAGACAAGTGAGCCCTAATCTACCCGCCACTCAGTCCCTGCCTACTTGCAACGACCCGCCCTAGGCGACGGGCTACAACTGGGCGACGGTCCCTACACTCAATAAGTGCACGACAGACAAACAGACAAGGGAACACAGAACCTCAGGGAAACGGGGCAGTTGCCCACGGCAACACCGTGAGCAACAAGAGTAGTAAACGAGCCGAGTCAAACCAGGAGAGTACGAAGTGCCAAACGCAGAGCAGGAGAGTAGTGAACAAGCCGAGTCAAACCAGGAGTGCACGAGGTACCAAACGCAGAGCAGGAGAGTAGTTAGCAAGCGTAGGTCAATACGAAGCAGGGACAAATAGTTCAAGAAGCTGCGGCAGGGCCAGGAAACCAACAGAGAAGAATCACAAGCAATGAGGAACAGGAAAGGCAGGTATACATAGACAGAGGGCGGGAGCTAGCTCCGTCTGGCCAGGCTGTGATAGGCTCTCCCACTCCTAAGCCTGCCATCCTGAGTGGTGGAAGATGGAGTCAGTCTCACAGACATAGAAGCAGGTGCAGACTGATTACCTATGGGTGTTGCTACAGAAGCTGTGCCTGGCAGATCCTTTACACCAGGGAAAGGGCCTGGTTGACCAAGTTAGATGTGGTCTTTAGGGATGATACCACAGTGGGAGATCCTGACACCCGTGGAAACATAGCTGCTAATAAAAATAGTCTAAAATCCCTATTTCATAAACCGACGAAAACATGGTGGAATAAGGCCTATTTGGAGAAGTACTTACAAAGGGGCCTTATACCCAGAGGTCTTAGGATTCAGGTGTTTCCGGCTCTCAATAATTTGGACGATTGTTTTATTACTTGATGGGAGGAAAATTGTAGGACATCATCCCAAACGTTCATGGAACTGTTGATTGGTCTTGATGAACAGACACTTGAGGCGCTAGATATTGAAATTGAAAAGGTACAGACCGAACTTAAAACTAAATTGAGTGATGGTGAATGGAAAATTACTTTCCAACAACTTGAATTGGAGATGGACAAATGGGAGAAAAATATTCCAGACACTAAGTCGCAAATTTCAACGCGACTTAAATGATAAAACGACAAACCGGATGTATAGGTGGCAATATCCTAAACAATTCAGTGGGGATATCAGATCTCCCTCTGTGTCATCAGTGAGTTCTATCTCAGAATCTGAGGATAATACACAGAGAGGTAGGACATGCAGTGGAATGGACTACAGGAGACAAAATACATTTAATCAGAGGGGTCGGCAGAGAATCAGAATTGCGGAACGGCGCATGCAAACATACCGTCATGATCCCCCTAATAGACAAAGAGGAGAAGTTCGGCGCAACCAAACGCCTATTCAAATGCCTGACAATTCAAGAATGAAGGTAATTAATTTATCTACTCACCATTTGTCATTAACTGATATTGGGGTACTATCAAGAGAGATGATGTTTGCACCTTCCACTCATTTTGCTACCTTTACAGCAGTAAAGGATCTGCATCTGTTCGCCAGAGGATTGATTTTTAAAAGATGGTTTCATAGAAAGGAGGGCAAGTTTTTTGATACACCAGAGGAGAGAGAGGCATTGCAGTCCCTACAGCAATTACTTAATGAACAAGAAAATCCGGAGACAGGTATGATCCCCCAAACTATTAGGAAACGATTAACTAAGTTAACTCCATTCACTATATGTACACTGATTGACTTATTTGTCAAACTGGTATCCCAAGACTTTGAGAAAATATCTACGGTTATTAAGCATGACAATTTGACTTTGGCTGAGCGGAGTAGCCTAAAGAGATTGAAATCCCTTGAGGATACAGTAATCAAGCCAGCAGATAAGGGTAGCAATATAGTGATTTGGCCAAGGGACATGTACAAAAGGGAGGCCTATTGTCAACTGAGGAATTCTATCTTCTATAAAAAACTGACTTTTAATCCTCTCTCTTCTTTCAGTGTCTTCCTTCACGACATATTGAGAGAGGCTCTGAATGAGGGCATTATTTCTGCTGCTCTTTTGGAATGTCTTGTGGTACAGGATCCCACGGTGGCAAGTTTATACCTATTACCAAAGATACATAAGGACCCCAAAGTACCACCAGGGCGCCACATTATATCCGGGAGAGGCAATATGAGCGACAATATAAGTAAGTACATTGATGCTATCTTAAAACCACTGGTTGAGACTCTGCCATCATACCTCAGAGATTCATCTGATCTCCTTAAAAAATTGGAAGGGGTTCAGCTACAACCCGATATGTTGTTAGCCACCTGTGACGTAGAATCACTGTATACGAATATCAGGATGGTCTCTAGGCAGTGGCATATTTTTTTGAGGATGACTGATATTATCCATCAATGTCCCAATTCATCCTCACTCTTTTACAATTTGTGCTCACACACAACTTCTTCACTTTCAATGGATCCTTCTACCTACAGATCCGGGGCACGGCAATGGGGGCAGCTTGCGCACCCTCATATGCCAACTTGTTCCTGTGGCTGTGGGGGAGGGATTTATTTTTGTCTGACCGGATATCATCAATGAACAAGGTGGTCCTTTTGGACAGTTTCATTGATGATATCTTTATCATCTGGCACGGTACCAAAGAAGAGTTTGCTTTCTTTATGACAGAATTAAATGTCAATGACCTCAATATTTGACTGACTTGAAAGACAAATTAAATGGTTATTGACTTCCTTGATGCACTCATCCGACGTGACAACGACGGTTACATCCAGACAGATATACATAGGAAGGACACGTCAGTCAACTCATATCTACATGCCTCATCTTCGCATCCCAGCCATATGATTCGTTCTATTCCAACTGGACAGTTTTTAACGATAAGGAGATTATGTTCATCTGAGGATGATTATGAGAAACAGGCAGCTAATCTCAAACAACCCATTCCTTGATAGGGGTTACAATAGAAGATGCATCAACGGGGTATATGAGAGGGCCCGAAGGTCAACACGGGCTCAACTCCTTCACCCTGTAATTAAGAGAAGTGGTGATCCAAAAATCAGGTATGTTACCACCTATCATGACAGGTGGGGGGAGATGAGGAAATGTTTTTCAAAACACTGGCCTATACTGCAAACTGATGGGATTTTATCAGAAATCCTACCCATAAAACCTGCGGCAGCATCGAGACGGGCAAGGAATCTCCGTGACACTCTTGTCCATAGTTACCATCAACCTCAAGCCACTAAACCGATTTTTGGAGCATCTAAACCGAAATGGGGCTGTCGTCCATGTGGACGATGTATAGCCTGTCCAAATGTGGTTAATAGTGATGATTTTGTGGATTCATCTGGCCAAATGACATACAAAATCACTTGGCCAATTAACTGCAATACTAAGGGAGTAATTTACCATGCATGGTGTCCCTGCCAAAACTTTATATCGGTCTACAAGAGAACTTAAAATTAGAATGAGGGAAAATGTGAATAGCATCGAGGCAGCGAGGGGAACTGCTCCTGAAAGAATAGAGTTTTTGAAAACTCTGCCCAGACACTTTCTCATGTACCCCAGATGTGAATCCAAAGACCTTAAAGTTAAAGGCATAGACCATGTAAAAATTTATTTGAGGTGGGTCATTAATGAAAAAACTGTTAAAATTGGAATCCAGATGGATCTTGAAACTAAAGACAGTACAACCTAATGGCTTAAATGAAAATCTGGGATTTGCAGCTTTCCTATAAGGGTGTTAGGATCTTTCATGGTGTTGTTTTTAACATGTTTA
This sequence comes from Rhinoderma darwinii, assembly GCF_050947455.1. NCBI lineage: Eukaryota > Metazoa > Chordata > Amphibia > Anura > Rhinodermatidae > Rhinoderma > Rhinoderma darwinii. The sequence goes on from NC_134690.1 coordinate 62,698,821, forward strand.
GTAATGAGTCTAGCAAAGTTTGTTTCTAACTTTTATCTGTTTTTAGTTTTACAGATTGCCATCTAATATACCTATGAATTTGTTGTGACCTACTATTTTGATGTCCTCTTGAGCCTATAACAACTTTTCATTCAAACTTCAAGCAGCCTACCAGGGGACGCATCCTATATGTTCATCTTGTTTGTGTTTATTTACATAGGCATGGGCACATTGCACCTATGCACAAATACTTATATTTGTGTAATTATGTTATTGGTATTGATCTACTTTGATGTTGCACGGTCATGCGGTGGTTGATTGTACTATTTTTTTGCACTTTATGCACTTAATTGCACCTGGTAACAGGTGCCAATAATAATATATGTATTAATTCAGAGCTGTTTATTGATTTGATAGGTACTTTTCAAGACACGTTCATTATTTTTTATATTTTTTATTATTTTTCATTATTTTTCATTTATTATATTCTTTTATCTTTTATCATTTTTTACACATTATAATTTTTTTTATATATAAATATATATATATATATATATATATATATATATATACATTTACATTTTGCTATACCTTATGTGTTCATATACATTTACATAATAGGGATATACATCAGTTTTGTTTATTCACTATATACTTGGTACAATGTGCACACTAGTTTGTTTTGGTTTCTCACTTTTTGAATAAACACAATTTTTTATTTTTCACATTACACATATTTAACAAAAATTCTATAGAGATGTATAAATTGTGCATCTCAGATCCATTAACTGGCACTATACATATCACCTCCCGCTGACGGTACAGGATTACGCTGATCAAGGAGACAGACATACATATTGTTGCCTGTCTGATTGATAAGCTGTTAATAAGCCTTTTTCCATACTAACTATAATTTGTGATAGTTTGACATTTTCTATGCTTATTTGTAATGTATTATGTCTTTTATGTTTTTTTATATACACTACCGTTCAAAAGTTTAGGGTCACTTAGAAATTTCCTTATTTTTGAAAGAAAAGTACCGTTTTTTTCAATGAAGATAACATTAAATTAATCAGAAATACACTCTATACATTGTTAATGTGCTAAATGACTATTCTAGCTGCAAACGTCTGGTTTTTAATGCAATATCTACATAGGTGTATAGAGGCCCATTTCCAGCAACCATCACTCCAGTGTTCTAATGGTACATTGTGTTTGCTAACTGTGTTAGAAGGCTAATGGATGATTAGAAAACACTTGAAAACCCTTGTGCAATCATGTTAGCACCGCTGTAAACAGTTTTGCTGTTTAGAGGAGCTATAAAACTGACCTTCCTTTGAGCTAGTTGAGAATCTGGAGCATTACATTTGTGGGTTCGATTAAACTCTTAAAATGGCTAGAAAAAGAGAGCTTTCATGTGAAACTCGACAGTCTATTCTTGTTCTTAGAAATAAAGGCTATTCCATGCGAGAAATTACCAAGAAACTGAAGATTTCCTACAATGGTGTGTACTACTCCCTTCAGAGGACAGCACACACAGGCTCTAACCAGAGTAGAAAGAGAAGTGGGAGGCCCCGCTGCACAACTGAGCAACAAGACAAGTACATTAGAGTCTCTAGTTTGAGAAATAGACGCCTCACAGGTCCTCAACTGGCAGCTTCATTAAATAGTACCTGCAAAACGCCAGTTTCACCGTCTACAGTGAAGAGGCGACTCCGGGATGCTGGCCTTCAGGGTAAAGTGGCAAAGAAAAAGCCATATCTGAGACTGGCTAATAAAAGGAAAAGATTAATATGGGCAAAAGCACACAGACATTGGACAGAGGAAGATTGGAAAAAAGTGTTATGGACAGACGAATCGAAGTTTGAGGTGTTTGGATCACACAGAAGAACATTTGTGAGACGCAGAACAACTGAAAAGATGCTGGAAGAGTGCCTGACGCCATCTGTCAAGCATGGTGGAGGTAATGTGATGGCCTGGGGTTGCTTTGGTGCTAGTAAAGTGGGAGATTTGTACAAGGTAAAAGGGATTTTGAATAAGGAAGGCTATCACTCCATTTTGCAACGCCATGCCATACCCTGTGGACAGCGCTTGATTGGAGCCAATTTCATCCTACAACAGGACAATGACCCAAAGCACACCTCCAAATTATGTAAGAACTATTTAGGGAAGAAGCAGGCAGCTGGTATTCTATCTGTAATGGAGTGGCCAGCGCAGTCACCAGATCTCAACCCCATAGAGCTGTTGTGGGAGCAGCTTGACCGTATGGTACGCAAGAAGTGCCCATCAAGCCAATCCATCTTGTGGGAGGGGCTTCTGGAAGCATGGGGTGAAATTTCTCCGGATTACCTCGGCAAATTAACAGCTAGAATGGCAAAGGTCTGCAATGCTGGAATTGCTGCAAATGGAGCATTCTTTGACGAAAGCAAAGTGTGAGGGAGAAAATTATTATTTCAAATAAAAATCATTATTTCTAACCTTGTCAATGTCTTCACTATATTTTCTAGTCATTTTGCAACTCATTTGATAAATGTAAGTGTGAGTTTTCATGGAAAACACAAAATTGTCTGGGTGACCCCAAACTTTTGAACGGTAGTGTATATTTGTTACATATATATTTTTGATATATTACATATACTGTATATATAATTTTTTTATTCACACTTTTTTGTTTTTCTTTACTTTTTCACACATATTCATTTGGTTTTTGGATTGGTTTACATATGTATGTGTATACACATTTATATATATGTATACTTTTTACAATATACAGATTGTCTACTATTTGTTTTATAAATTATTTATTTCATCTTTGTAATACCGAATTTGTGTACTATAAATTTGTTTGCACTTTTTATGTAAAACTTGTATGTAATATTATCTTTTAATACTGTTACAGGGATAGCATAGGGACAGACAAAAAATATGTACAGTGAAGGAAATAAGTATTTGATCCCTTGCTGATTTTGTAAGTTTGCCCACTGTCAAAGACATGAACAGTCTAGAATTTTTAGGCTAGGTTAATTTTACCAGTGAGAGATAGATTACATTAAAAAAAAAACAGAAAATCACATAGTCAAAATTATATATATTTATTTGCATTGTGCACAGAGAAATAAGTATTTGATCCTTTTGGCAAACAAGACTTAATACTTGGTGGCAAAACCCTTGTTGGCAAGCACAGCAGTCAGACGTTTTTTTGTAGTTGATGATGAGGTTTGCACACATGTTAGATGGAATTTTGGCCCACTCTTCTTTGCAGATCATCTGTAAATCATTTAGATTTCGAGGCTGTCGCTTGGCAACTCGGATCTTCAGCTCCCTCCATAAGTTTTCAATGGGATTAAGGTCTGGAGACTGGCTAGGCCACTCCATGACCTTAATGTGCTTCTTTTTGAGCCACTCCTTTGTTGCCTTGGCTGCATGTTTCGGGTCATTGTCATGCTGGAAGACCCAGCCACGAGCCATTTTTAATGTCCTGGTGGAGGGAAGGAGGTTGTCACTCAGGATTTGACGTTACATGGCTCCATCCATTCTCCCATTGATGCGGTGAAGTAGTCCTGTGCCCTTAGCAGAGAAACACCCACAAAACATAATGTTTCCACTTCCATGCTTGACAGTGAGGACGGTGTTCTTTGGGTCATAGGCAGCATTTCTCTTCCTCCAAACACGGCGAGTTGAGTTAATGCCAAAGAGCTCAATTTTAGTCTCATCTGACCACAACACCTTCTCCCAATCACTCTCGGAATCATCCAGATGTTAATTTGCAAACTTCAGACGGGCCTGTACATGTGCCTTCTTGAGCAGGGGGACCTTGCGGGCACTGCAGGATTTTAATCCATTACGGCGTAATGTGTTACCAATGGTTTTCTTGGTGACTGTGGTCCCAGCTGCCTTGAGATCATTAACAAGTTCCCCCCGTGTAGTTTTCGGCTGAGCTCTCACCTTCCTCAGGATCAAGGATACCCCACGAGGTGAGATTTTGAATGGAGCCCCAGATCGATGTCGATTGACAGTCATTTTGTATGTCTTCCATTTTCTTACTATTGCACCAACAGTTGTCTCCTTCTCACCCAGCCTCTTACTTATGGTTTTGTAGCCCATTCCAGCCTTGTGCAGGTCTATGATCTTGTCCCTGACATCCTTAGAAAGCTCTTTGGTCTTGCCCATGTTGTAGAGGTTAGAGTCAGACTGATTAATTGAGTCTGTGGACAGGAGTCTTTTATACAGGTGACCATGTAAGACAGCTGTCTTTAATGCAGGCACCAAGTTGATTTGGAGCATGTAACTGGTCTGGAGGAGGCTGAACTCTTAATGGTTGGTAGGGGATCAAATACTTATTTCTCTGTGCACAATGCAAATAAATATATATAATTTTGACTATGTGATTTTCTTTTTTTTTTTTTATATATAATCTATCTCTCACTGGTAAAATTAACCTAGCCTAAAAATTCTAGACTGTTCATGACTTTGACAGTGGGCAAACTTACAAAATCAGCAAGGGATCAAATACTTATTTCCTTCACTGTATGTGCAAATAATTATTTCTGATGTATGTATTTACTTATGCATTACACCAACTTTGATCTTCATAATGTTCCTCTTGGTCTAACATCATGTTGTATGTACTGTGGTGTGCACAACACTAACCATGGTTCGTGTTGTGCCATTTTTCCAGTTTCGGGTACTGCTTTTTTTCTCCCTGGTGCGCACGCGCGGCTTTTCAGTCCGGGTCTCTGCATCCTCGGCCGGACTGGAATACGGAACACGTGGTTCGCGTCTTTGGCTTCTGGTTCTGTGCCCCGGATGTTGACACGCTGGACTGGATTGCTGCGGGCGGCATTTCATCCCATCAATTGCTTCCGAGCAGGCACAGGTGAGTTTATCATCTGCTATTGGTCCAGGGATGTTTAAATGGCTCATTGTTACTCTCTGACACCACCCCCAGACGAAGGCTTCCGGGCCGAAACGCGAATCGGGGTTGATGCCAGACAGTGTGGATCGTGACATGGGTAAGGTGCTCTAATTCAGAGCTAATCATGATATAGGCATTTTTGCCTCTTTTGTACTAACCTTACCATGTTCATCTGTTTACCTATTCTTGGATATATCTGGTTGCTGTGACTACATTTCCTATATCTAGTTCCAATCAATATTCTGTGAGCTGGCTATTTTTTCTGCAATTCCTATCAAACATATATAGATGCAATGTGTTATGTATTACAGTCTTGCCCCTTTATTACCCATATGGCACCATCTATATATATCCTGGGCATTATATTTGTACACATCATTGTCTGGTGTCCATCCACACTGTGGCAATCATCTCTAAATTTTTTATGTGTTTTATGTCATTTTTTGTATATTTGTTCTAATAAATTTATACCTTTTAATTGATTTCCGGTGTGTTAGACTCCGATCTTCATTTAGAGTCTGTTCCACCGTTACCACCATGCTCATTATGGGCTTGTATGCCCTTTCCCCTTCAGATATTATACACCAATAGGGACATATATTCATCATACATATTCTTGGGCATTATGAATTAATAAAATTAGTTTTTTTGGTGCTCTTCATATAGGTATAGGATTCACTGAAGTGATATATGAGTAAAATATAACATTTATTTTATAACTCTCTAAAAACAGGGGCACAATCACCACTGTGAAAAAGCCCCACCGTGTGTATTAAAAACGTATTAAACAATAAATACCGAGTTCTGATTCAATTGGTGAACCCTCTATAACTCAGTATTTGATCAAGATATCAATCCGGAATCAGCATTTGAAATGGGCATAACAATAGTCTTGACCCTAAACCACACTAGAGTCCGTGATAACCGCACCGGAATCTCCTATTGTTAAGGTATACAAACAATGCTAGTGTTCCCTATGCTAAAATTCCTCCTAACAACCGACCCAACGCGTTTCAATACTTATCATTAGGGGTCTGTAGCTTGGTCACTCTGGCCAGGATGCCAGCGATAATTAGTTCAGCAGCAGATATTCTGCTGTACACCACGGAAGCATGCTCGCATAGATGTCAGCGGCATGCTTCATTCCGGGACTATGAGTTACTATAAGCACCTGACTCCTCCCCCTGTCCTCGGCAGCGCCAACCGAACCAGCCAATCAAACTCACCACCCGAATTCGTGACGCCTGTCCATGTGACTCCCGGCCGTCAGCTGACAACCCGGAACCAACATCGACCGCATCAAAACCGAACGCGCAGGCGCAGTAGAGGCCACGGACGCATCACCCATGCTGCCAGGAACTAACCACTACAAGGAAGGAGTACAACGATATTAAAAGTTTGGATAAGTGTTGCGGATCAGCTCCAAACCGCAACTGGACTGCCATTGATAAAGCAACTTCACTGTGAGTACATATTGTGTAGATAAATGAATGTCTACCACACTACGAAGTATTATTGAAAACACCTACTGAAAAGGATTTAGCATGTTAGCCCAAACAATAAATGCAAATGACTGAAAAAACACCTGTCATAACAGCCATATGTATATCTGGCTGCCTTGAAAGGATAACAGACAATAAAAGTGCATGTTTAAATAAAACACGCATAATTTGTCTGCTCGTTTAAACCCTTTGGTTGTACGCACGCCAATCTATAGATCCACTGGGCTTCTTTTTGCAGAATGAGGTTATCCCAGTCACCTCCCCGTTTGGGAGGCCTTATGAGTTCAATTGCCTGAAATTTTAAACATTCTGCACGACCCTGATGTTTAGAGTGTACGTGTTTGGATATAGGAGTATCTCTAGAATGAGCAATGTCACCAATATGCTCTCTGATCCGGCGCTGAAACTGCCGCACCGTTTTGCCCACATAGTTTAGTGGACATAGACATGTAATCAGGTAGACCACCCCTGCTGTTTTGCAATTAACAAAATCACGAATGTCGTATTCCACTTTCGTAGCGACACTCCTGAACTTGTTACCTCTTTGGATGAACTCACAGGCCTTGCACCTGCCACATCTATGTGTACCTGGTATCTGTCTGTCCAGCCATGTTCCTTTTTGTGTAATTGGGTCAAAACAGCTATGCATAACCCTGTCCCTAATGTTTTTCCCTCTCCGGAACGTAACTGAAGGCCATTGTGTAATCTGGTCTAATAAGTCTGCATCAGTACTAAGGATACGCCAGTACCTTTTCAGGATTTGCATAATTTCACATTGTTTGGAATCATAAGTGCCTATGAGTCTCGTAACTCTCTCTTCCCTTCGTTTTCTAGGAACAAGGAGACTCTGTCTATCTGCATCTCTCGCTCCCTCATAGGCCCTTCTGATTACTCCCATGGGAAAGCCTCTATCCTTCAATCTAGTTGTAAGCTCCTGCGCCTGTCTCTCAAAGTCGTCCATGGAGCTGCAGTTCCGGCGTACTCTCATGAACTGACCTTTGGGGATACCACGTTTGAGGGGATAGGGGTGACAACTGTTCCATTGCAGGAAACTATTGGTTGCTGTTTCCTTACGGTGTACTTGAGTACAAATTGTACATTCGGCTGTTTTTGTAATTTTAAGATCTAGAAAGGACAGTTCCTGATTACTGATTTCGCATGTGCACCTTAGCCCTAGATCATTTTGGTTAAGGGCGGCTACAAAACTATTGAATTCCTCCACTGTTGAATTCCAAAACAGTAGCACGTCATCAATATATCTGATCCAGATCCCTATTGACGAAGTCCACTTTGAAAACCTCTCCCCAAAAACAATTGTCTCCCCCCACCAGCCAAGAAATAGATTTGCATAAGTGGGAGCAGTTGGACTCCCCATTGCTGTACCACATTGCTGGTGAAAAATCCTGTCTTCAAAGATAAATACATTTTTCTCCAGCACAAAATGTAATAACTGCAGAACAAGCTGGTTATGGGCCACAAATTGAGTACCTCTAGATCTAAGGAAGTACTCTACCGCCTCACAACCAAGTTTGTGTGGAATGGAGGAATACAAGGCCTCTACATCCAGGCTAGCCAAGAATGTACTGCGTTCCAATGTGATACCTTCAATTTGTTTCAAAACATCCATGGTATCACGTACATATGATGTAAGACCCAGTACAAACGGATGCAACACCTGATCTATATATGTGCTCACATTTTGAGTTAGATTGTTTATGCCTGAAACAATAGGTCTGCCGCGTAAGGGGGGATACCCTTTGTGGATTTTGGGCAGGCTATAAAAACATGCCATGATGGGAAATTGTGGAAATAAGAAGTTAAATTCACTAGCACTGATCAGGGACCTGCTTTTTGCATCACCCAAAATGCCCAAGAGCTCCTTTTTGAACAGTGCTGTGGGATTTTCCTTTAAGATGGTATAACAGTCAGGATTGAGCAAAATGTCCTCACACATTTTTTATTTTTTTTTAAATTGATTTCCGGTGTGTTAGACTCCGATCTTCATTTAGAGTCTGTTCCACCGTTACCACCATGCTCATTATGGGCTTGTATGCCCTTTCCCCTTCAGATATTATACACCAATAGGGACATATATTCATCATAAATATTCTTGGGGATTATGAATTAATAAAATTAGTTTTTTTGGTGCTCTTCATATAGGTATAGCAACCGCATCATAAGTGCCCTATCTCCTACATAAGGAGATCGGCACTGTAATGTAGGTGACAGCAGTGCTTTTTATTTAGAAAAAATATCTATTTTTACCACTTTATGAGCGATTTTTATCTTTATACTAATTAGTTTCTTAATGCCCAAGTGGGCGTGTTTTTACTTTAGACCAACTGGGCATTGTACAGAGGAGTGTATGACACTGACCAATCAGCGCCATACACTTCTCTCCATTAATTTACACAGCAGCATCGTGTTCTTACTAGGACATGATGTGCAGCCACATACACACACATTAACGTTAATCAAGTGTCCTGATAATGAATATACATTACCTCCAGCCAGGACGTCATGTGTATTCAGAATCCTGACACTTCTGAATCTTTTCTGTGAGATTTACAGCAAGGCAAGCGTAATCTCGTTTACATCGTAATCTTGCGAGATTACGATGTAACCTGTCATTTCAAACGAGATTACGTTTGCCTTGCTGTAATCTCATAGAAAAGATTCAGAAGTGTCAGGATTCTGAATACACATGACGTCCTGGCTGGAGGTAATGTATATTCATTATCAGGACACTTGATTAACGTTAATGTGTGTGTATGTGGCTACACATTGTGTTCTAGTAAGAACACGATTCTGCTGTGTAAATGAATGGAGAGAGGTGCATGACGCTAATTAGCATAAAGCTAAAAATCGCTCATAAAGTGGTAAAAATAGATAGTTTTTCTAAATAAAAAGCACTGCTGTCACCTACATTATAGCGCCCATCTCCTTATGTAGGAGATAGGGCACTTATAATGTGGTGACAGAGCCTCTTTAAAACATTGAAGACTGAGGGTTCAGAATAAGCATTCCAGACTTACAAAGATCTCAATTTGTTAAACTAAAAACAAGTTAGCACAGTTATCTACAGAAAAACAAATCACTAAAAACAAATCACTAACAACAATAAAATGAATCCCACAAAATTGTATAAAAATATAAAATGCAAAAAAAAAACAACCTGATAGTATTGGTCCTCTTAAAGACGAACATGGCAATATCATTGTAGAGGACTAAGGCAGGGCTGAGATATTAAACACATACTTTTTATCGGTGATCACTGTTCAGCTGCCTGTGCGAGATATTTAGGGGTTGAATTTTAATGTTGAAGTTAAATGTAAACGAATGCACTTGGGACGCAATAATAGCAATAATTCATATACATTAAATGGAATAAAACTGGTTTTAAATAATCTAAGCAGCAGTACTCAATGTCAGGCAGCATTTGCAAAAGCAAATAGGATTCTAGAGTGTATAAAAAGAGAGATAAAAACCCGGGATTCAAATGTAATATTACGCCTCTATAAATCCCTTGTAAGGCCACATCTTGAATATGGAATTCAGTTTTAGGCTCCAAATTGTAGAAAGGATATAGGAGAACTGGGGAGGGTTCAAAGGTGGGCGACTAGATTATTAAATAGGATGAAAGGCTAGAAAAATAGGGCTTGTTCAGCTTGGAAAAAATGTGCATTAGAAGTGATCTTATTATCATGTATAAATATATGTGTGGTCAATACAGGAGAACTAGCAAATATTGTAATCTGTTCTGTCCAAGGACTTTACAAAGGACCAGAGGACCTTCATTGCATGTGGAAGAAAGACGTTCCAGACACCAATATAGGAAAGGGTTCTTTACAGTTAGGCCGGGTTCCCACATAACTTAAATGCTGTGTAATTTCCACAACGGAATTGTGTGCGGAAATTCGACAGCATTTACAATAGCAGCAAAATAGATGATTCTAGTAAATCTCATGCCCACGCTGTGGAAAAAAAAATGCAGCCTAAACGTTAATAAATTCGGAAAAAAAACGCAGGAAAAAAAACGCAGCGTAAACGTCAATAAATTGACCTGCGGTGCAGAATTTAATTCCGCAAAATGTCAATTTATGCTGCGTTTTTATTGATTTTCTGTTGCGAGTTTTCCCCATTGAATTTAATGGCGATGCAAAACCCGCAACAGAAAGCCAAGTGTTGCGTCTTTTGCGACGTAATCACAGCGAAAATCGCAACTCCAGAAAAAACCTCCCTCTTCCTGCAGTCCGGCCTCCTGGGATGAAGTTTCATTCCATGTGACTTCTGTAGCCAACCACAGGCTGCAGCGTCTCATGTTCTGCAACGTCATCATAGGAAGCCGGAGTGGACATCAAAGGAGGGGGTAAGTATGAGCGCTTTTTTACACAGCGGAAATTCCATCTGAAAAACCGCCCAACAATGTGGTGCAATTTTTCCGGACCGGAGGTATCGTAGGTTCCAGGTCGGATATGCTGCGTGATTTTTACTCAGCGTATCCGACACGTGGGAACCCGGCCTTAGTGTAGTCAAACTCTGTAATGCCCTACCCCAATAGGTAGTAATGGCAGATACTATGTCAGCATTTAACCCCTTAGGCTGGGTTCACACGAGCACATTAACGTCCGTAATGGACGGATGTATTTCGGCCGGAAGTCCCGGACCGAACTTAGTGCAGGGAGCCAGGCTCCTAGCATCGTAGTTATGTACGACGCTAGGAGTCCCTGCCTCTCTGCAGGACAACTGTCCCGTACTGTAATCATGTTTTCAGCGCGGGACAGTTGTTCCACAGAGAGGCAGGGACTCCTAGCATCGTACATAACTATGATGCTAGGAGCCCGGCTCCCTGCACTGAGTTCATAGTGGGTGATTTACCAAAATGAATACAACTTTTAAGATACATTTATCATTTAAAATTGACTGTGCCCCTGTGCGCAAAGTGAGGTTCACTAAGTCATGGTTTGGTGAGATTGGTGTGGAGAAACTCCAGCGGCAAGCGACTGCCCTGTCCTCAACTCATCCAACACCAGACCTACTCATCCAACATCAGTATTTACCTCACGAATGGCCACAAATTCCCATAGATACTCCCTAAAATCTTGTGGGAAACCTTCCCGGGAGAATGGAGGCTGCAAAAGGGAGCCTAGTTCTTTTTTTTTCATTACACCCCCACCTGCATTTCCAGAATAGACATTTATCACCTGTACACAGGATAGGCAATAGAATGGAAACTAGGACTTTGAATGGAGCGAAGGCCGAGTATGCGCGGTGTATCTTCACTCAAAGTCTATGTAACTGGCAGAGACAGCGAAGTACAGCACTAGAGATTTCATGGAACGAATTGGCGTCTGATTATCCTCCACTCCATTCTAGCTCCTCCTCTGTTCTAGTGATCGTGGGGTCCCCAGCATCGAGTCCCTCAGCGATCAGACCATTATCCCTTATGCTGGGTTCACACAACCTATTTTCAGACGTAAATGAGGCGTATTATGCCTCGTTTTACGTCTGAAAATAGGGCTACAATAAGTCGGCAAACATCTGCCCATTCATTTGAATGGGTTTGCCGACGTACTGTGCAGACAACCTGTCATTTACGCGTCGTCGTTTGACAGCTGTCAAACGACGACGCGTAAAAATACAGCCTCGTCAAAAGAAGTGCAGGACACTTCTTTCAGACGTAATTTGAGCCGTTCTTCATTGAACTCAATGAAGCACAGCTCAAAATTTACGGCTGGCAGAGAAGCCTCGCAAAATGCGAGGAGGAGCAATTACGTCTGAAACGAGGCAGCTGTTTTCTCCTGAAAACAGTCTGTCATTTCAGACGTAAAAGCCTGCTACCGTGTGCACATACCCTTATCCTTTGGAAAGGTGATGAATGTCTAATCTGGGAATACTCCTTTAATTGAATTAAGTAAAATAGCTGAATATTGTAGTGCACGACTTTCCAAAACAAGTTTTCAGGTACATTTATGATTTAAAATGAAAACATAAAATCTTACAGTCTGCTGATGGTTTGTACAGCATGTCAAAACTAGCCAACAATTTCTTGCAAGTGGAACTCTTGAACCCCTCCAATCCATCCTAACCTCTGATGTCCGGTTAGTCTACCTCTCCTCTTGTTCATCTACCACCTCTTCTCTTTTCCAGTCCCTACACAGGCTACCCATTGCCCAGGTGATATATTTCAATATATTGACAATGACATACACAGCAATCCACAACCTGTCCCCTCCATACATCTCTGCCCTAATTTCCAGCTATGACTCCACACATCCCGATCCTCACATGACCTTCTCTGTTCTCCTCTTTTATGCTGCTCACATCATTTTCTCCAAAATTGTTCCTGTGCACCCCCCATACTCTGGAACTCACTATCTCAACATATTAGATACTCTCCCACTATCCAAACCTTCAAAAATAATCTGAAAACCCACCCCTTCAGAAAAGCTTACAATAACCCTGCTGCTACTACACTATCGTATAAGCAGCTACTCAATCCACTTTCTGTCTCCTTCCCCATTCGTTAGTAGATTCTAAGCCTTGGCAAGCAGGGTCCTCTCTCCTTTTGTATCATCTACACCTTCTTTGTCTATGTTTTGTATATAAACCTCTCTGTATTTCATATCATATGTACAGTGCCTCGGATGTTAATGGCACTATAAAAAAAATAGTAATAATAATCATCGTCCTAATTGCTATTAGGCCTTGTTCACATGGCGTGCATTCGATGCGTTTTTGCCACGTTTTACGCACTGAAAAATGCTTCAAATACGCGTCAAAAACTCGTCAAAGACGGTTGCTTTAAGCTTCCCATTGACATCAATGGGAAAACGCATTATAGTGCATACAACGCATTTTTTTACGCTGTTTAAAAAACGCGTCATGTAAAAAAAGAAGCGTCAGGTCAAAAATGCGCCTAATTCCCACAGTCAATGTGAGTCCTGATTATGCGCCCAAAAACGTGCCAAAAATGCGTCAAAAAACGCGTCAAGAACGCATGTAGTTTAAAAAGCGCTTTGCAAAAATGCTAGCGTTTTTGACGCGTTAACACATCGTTTTTTTTATAGCACAGTGTGAACAAGGCCGTATTGTAATGTCTGTATACACAGGGGCAGACACACCATTGGTGCAGCCTGTGCAGCGGCACAGGAGCCCAGGAGGTAGGGGGGTCCACTGTCAACTAAAATCAGCCTTCCTCTATCTATCGATTGCATAAAAATGCCTTATATTAAGAACTGTATGTCTAAGAATTACTGATAGATTGTTAGATTCACAGATTTATGGTGAGATATTGGAGATCAGGGGTCCCATATACGGTTCTTGCACAGGGGCCCTCAGCTTTCTATGCCCGCGCCTGTGTATACAGAATAATGTGATTAATGGCTTTTATGCATTTTTCCAACAGTCTAACATAAGTTCACCAGAGGTGAATCTACACTTTAATTCTGGGGCTTCTACTTTGATGGCATCTTGACCACTGTCAGTAAAACTTCTACACAAGACATGCAGCACATAAACTAAAACCTGAGCTCTCACTTCGTGAACTTCTTAGTACACAGGGAATCAGTCAAGCAGACTAGTCTCAGAATCTAATTTTCACAGGTTTCTTTATTAGCATTTAACCAATGCTTGACAGTTAATATAGTGGCACTTGTAAGTAATGAAGTAGCTGCTCATATCTTCTCAGAACGAGGGTTTGAGAAAAGCTTTATGACGGCTAATATCATCCACCCAAATTATATTGCTTTAGAGTTGATGGGAAATCTATAACGCTCAATGTTTCCGGCTACATAAAGTGACACACACAACAATAACAAGATATGCGAAGTGCTGCCAGGAACGTGTTGTTTGAATTAGAATCCTGTAGGTTACTCCTGAAAAATTTAACCCGATTTACATCTTCAGTTTGGAAATAATGAAGTACAAATTGACAATATGCAAATGTCCTGCTTAATATAAGAGATATCTGAAGGTACACATTTATAAAAGATGACTATGATGGGACAATACCAAGAAAACCACCAACTCATTGGAAGCTACTTAGTGATAATAAAACCCTATTCACTAGTATATTGTGAAAGGAAAGCGTCTGTATTCCACTAACATCAAATATAAAACGTACAAATTTTTATTAAATACAAAGATAAAAACACATATATAAAACAGAGATGATTACCAAAGTGTCATAAAGTGGATGCCAGTCAATAAAAGAGGCTGAACAGACATAAGTGTTAAATAGGTAACGTCAGTCTCCGACACTTAACATCAATGCCATTTAACATGAGGGATAAAACCCCAATATGTATGGTACAAATCACAACTTAAATAATGTGGCGTCACACCCCGAGGCGCGTTTCGGAACAAACCTCTTCCTCTGCTTCGAGCTGAAACGCGCCTTGGTGTGTGATGCCAGGCAGTTCCTATTTTCCCTACACTGATGGGTAAGATATATATATTTTGTAGTCACAATTTGTTGTTCACTTGTATTTATTCCATCTCTTGCTATCTAACAGCCATCCACACTATGTTACTCATATAAGGATGGTTCCCAATGTTGACATTATTTAAGTTGTGATTGGCCCACCCCCCAGCATATTATGCATACCATCAAAATGTGATTTCTATTCATGACTGGGTGGGGGATTTTGGTTGTCCTCTATATCGGTTGTGTACCAGTATATTGTGGTCTTGCCTGGCTGTGAGAAGGTTACTCTGCTACATATGGATCTTTGAGCTCATGGTGTAATTGTATCTCCTGTATTGTTAAATGAACTGCAAGATTTATTTATGGGATTGGATACAGGCCGAGACATGGACAAAATATAACTAATGTGTTCAGTCAGAGGAAGATAAGAGGCTAGCCTTGTTTTGGGTCCGTTGATAAATAACTGGAGACCCTAGGGATTGTAGACAGGTCAAGAGCACTTTTAAAAGGTGAGACTGGATTCTGTAGGTTTTATCCTGAATGAATATCAAGAACAATTCTTCCATATCCCCGTGTTCTATGCCGAGCCTTTAAAGCCTCCTTTTATGCTTTCTATCCGGGTATTATAATATCACCTGCTGTCAACTTTTTCCATCACTGTAAACTGCTTTAAAAAGAGATCAAAATGCCTAGTTACATAAGTGCAGGGGTAAAACGCACAGAGCTTTGCTGTTTTAAAAATATTTTACCTTAAAGTGAATGTTTATACTAAATAAATCCAAAGTTCTTTTAATTGATTTATTTCTTAAACACTTGCAGACCGCCAAACATCTTTAGATGTCGGGCTGGTCCGCATATAACTCTGCAGAGACACCACTAAATGGAAATCGTGCAGCTGCAGGAGAGAAGAGCTGGCTATCAGAGATAGCTGGATTATCCATAGAGAAGCCAGAGATGGTTAATTACCATCTCTGCCTTCCTGATCGCTAAATTCACAGTGCCCAATGATCCGCTTACTGATCCAGTCTCGGCGATCATGTGATTGCCAGGTGCCATGTAGCTGCAGGAGCTTCTGGGTCAGGAGGCTGTATTTCCACTTGTAACTGTGGAGAAAACTAGTGTAGAAAAGTTGGTCAATTCCCCCCATAGAGTTAAATGATAAATGCCTGGCTACCTGTATGGACCACTAGAGGGAGCTAAGGAGCTTACTGCACGCTGTTTTAATACTGAGTTTAATGTGTTAACAGTACTCAGTAAACTCCAAAGTACCCTCGACAGGTGTATCAGTAAAAATGAAGCTCTGACTACTACAAAGATATATTAGAAAATTGTTCTGCTAAGAAATTTGGACCTAATAACAACATGTTATTGAAAGGTGGAGATTGGCTTTAAGGTATTTAGCAAAAGGTGCAAGAAAGGTACTTGAAAGGTGCCATCCCATTCTAATAATTGGTGTTACTGGTGGTTCTAGTATACTCAGTCTTCCATTGACTGAGAAACTAAACAGATGTGCCCAGTAATTTGGACAATAATTGATGCTTCTATCCTTTTTGCTGCACGAGATGAAAAATCCTATATATGACATTCACCCGAAACATCTTGTTTTTGCTGTATTTATGCTACAAAACTGACGTGCAGTCATTGATAAGTTTTAAAGTAATGTTACCAAGATTTACATCTGTGCAGTGTGTTGTGGTTGAACATGATTGTCACTAGATATGATGAAGAATAGAAGTATCTGAGGTAACCTGATGAAACGTGAGGCAAAGGCAACAAACAAAACAGATACTATAATAGCAGAGTCTGCAGTCTTTAGCAAAGCAAGTGATTGACTTCAGTAAACTTACAGATAGGCTGGACATGAATAAGATAGATAAAAATTCTATCATAAGACTTGGATTCCACTAGCAATTCCACTCTTTTAAACCAAGAGTATAAATTGTGTCTCGGAAATTATAAAATTGTTTTTAAAAAGTTGGTTCCAAAAAGTTGCAGCAATCCAATAAAACCAAATTGTTTCTATCCTTCTCTGGTGGCAGCAACATTAGTTCTTCAATTTCCTAATAAAAGGGGTCTCCTAAGGCCGTATTCACACGAGCTTGTGCGTTTGCACGCGCAAAAAACGTGGCGTTTTGCGTGCGCAAAAGGCACTTGACAGCTGCGTGTGTCAGCCCCGTATGATGCTTTTCGCGCAGCCGCCATCATTATGACACTCCGTTTGGATGTTTGTAAACAGAAAAGCACGTGCTGCTTTTCTGTTTTCATTCATCCTTTTCACAGCTGTTGCGCGAATAACGCTTGTCCCACGGAAGTGCTTCCATGTGGCATGCGTGATTTTCACGCACCCATTGACTTCAATGGGTGCGTGATGCGCGAAATACGCCCAAAGAACGGACATGTTGTGACTTTTTCGCTGCGGACTCACGCAGCGTAAAAATCACGCACCTGTCTGCATGGCCCCATAGACTAATATAGGTCCGTGCGACGCGTGTGAAAAACACGCGCGTTGCACGGACGTATATATCGCGTTCATCTGAATAAGCCCTAACACAGTTCTTTTTTCATGGACCATTAGATTGAACGTAGTTATTCTATTAAAAATAATAGTGATTGACATTTCCACAAAAAAACTGTTGTGCCTTTCAAATAATTTTACCTTCGAGTTCTGGTGGGCGGGGCAACGCGAGTGGCCGCGTTTTACAGAGGCTCCAGGGGGACCAGATGCTAGCTGGAGGATATCGGCGCCATCCGCACCTCACCTGGTACTGGCGGGTGTCTGGTAACACCCTGCAGGGGACGCGGATCTCGGAGCCCCGAAAGTTCTGCCGGAATCGGCCCGAAAGTCTGGAAATACTGCCTGGTGCACGGCACCGCATTACTCAGGCCGCCATCTTGGACCTTGTCACGTGTCCGACCACCAACACGGACTTTGCACAGTGATCAGAGAGGGGATCCTGCGCTGTCGCGGACCTGCCTTCCCGGACAGCACAAACTCCAGCTGCCACAGTTGAGCAATCTTGGCCCCACGCTCCCTGGTGTACCTGGGAAAGGGTGTCTGGCCCTGAGTCTAGGCCTGAACCTCCCTCCCTACCTGCCTGCATACAGCTGACAGAGGGCTCCCATAGGAGGGGATTCTGTGGGGCTGCTGAACTGCCATCCCGGACAGCATAGATACAAAGTGCCACAGGGGAGTGATCCTTGCTCCCTTGGGACCCTGGTGTATGGCCCGGAATTTAGGTCTGAGCCCCCCTACCTGCCTGACTTCTCGACTGTTATCTCAGGCTGCACAGATACACGCTGCTGCAGGTGTACAATCTCTGCCCCACCCTCCCTGGAGTTCCTGAGAGGGGGTGTTTGGCCCTGAACCTGTCTACTGGCCTGGCAGTGAGGTTTTAACCTCTCGACGGATGTTCTAGAGACGTTGCTTTGAAAGTTAACATTTGCTTAGCAAGGTAACACTGCCAGCACGAATAATAACTAGGAACGCCCTAAGTTACGGGTCCAAATTTCCCCGAACGCTTGGCCCTGACTTTTTTCGTACTGATGACCTATATGGGTCCACCGGGCCTCCACATGAACTATATTAATTGGATACCCTTCCTGGGGAAACTGATCTCCCTCTCCCACTCTACACATATAGGGATGGATAAATACCTTCACAAGTCCTCCTCAGCCACGAACCTACGACAGACTAGACAATCTCAATCATCACGACCACCTACACTGACGATGTCTAAAGGGAAACAACTGAAAGACAATACAAAAGCACAACAAAAATCTTGTGCTCCACAGGTGGAAGAGACACCCTCGCCATCACAGGATCTACTCTCCGATGGGGATATCACCCCTCCCAATCTTTCTCCAGCATCCTCTCATGAATTTTCGCCAGTTTCTAGGCAGGGTCCAGCCTTTGATATGGCGCAAGAAGTCACTCGACAGCTCATCCCAATACTAGATAAACGCTTTGACATTTTGCACGCCTCTATAAACTCAGCCTTGACACAAATAACAACCAACTCTCAAAAGATAATTGATCTTGAAACAAAATTATTGTCGCACGAGGACACCGTCTCAAATTTGGACCAAGCTATGTCGCAACGACAAAATGCTGAAATTATACTACGTGACAAAATAGAGGACTTGGAGAACAGGGATAGGAGAAATAATTTACAATTCATAGGAATTCACGAAAAAATCTCGGCTGAGAACATTATTCCCTATCTCACTAAAGAAGTTCCGCTGGCTCTCAACCTTAACCCACCATATGATCCCTTGAAGATCGAAAGGGCTCACCGAATCGGGCCACCGAGGGGAGAGAGAGACAACAGACCAAGACCGGTTATATTTAAACTGGACTGTCAAAGAAATGATTCTCCGAGCATATCGGAAGCAATCTCCCCTTCAAATACAAGGTCATAACATCCTGACATTCCAGGACTTTTCGGCTGCAGTTTCACTGAAGCGAAAGGCCTTTACTCCGATCTGTAAATATCTCTTTGAACAGAAGATCCGATTTCAACTACTGTTTCCTGCCCGTCTGAAGGTTCTGGCGGATGGCAGACCAACGTTCTATGAAGATCCAGTCGAAGCTAGACGACGCCTGATCAGAGAGGCACCGGACTGATTTATACTAATATAATCCCATGGAGGAGACTTTCCATCTTCTCTTCATTCATAAATGTTTAATAATTTCACTGTTATGCATTTCCTTCCCTTTTAGCTTTGCATAATGTCAAAAGTATTGGGTTTACATGTTAACCTTTGTTTTTTCATTCCTATGACCCATGGTCCCCCCCACCTTCTGGACATCCGGGCACCGGGAACTGAGGAGGCTCTTCGCTAGCTGGGACGAGGAGTCTTTCCGAAATTACAGATCCAATGTACACTATCATCCACGCACAGGAATAGGATGAGTACTCTTGATACAGACACGTTGTCACACACATATCCACAACCCCAAACACTGAATTTTGTATCCTGGAATGTAGAGGGAGACTTTAACACCACCCTACATAATGACATAGACCGTACGAGCTCGCCTACGCAGGATGACACGGCAGCCTCTTTTATTCCTCACCTAATGACCCAACTATCTCTGTGTGACCCCTGGCGATTACTACATGCGACTGAACGAAACTATACCCACTATTCACACGCTCACCACTCACACTCCAGAATTGATTTCTTCATAATGTCATTACAGGCCTTCCCGATTTTCTCGGCAGAAATATTAGCAATGGCCATATCTGACCATGCTCCCATAACTCTCACAATAAAAGCAGGACCACCAAAACGTAAAAGTCGTAATTGGAAATTTCCTTCTTACCTATTTACCTCAGAGGATTTTAAACAATATCTAAACACGCACTGGTCACACTATGCCACGGATAATAAGGAACATATAGATAATTCAAGCCTATTTTGGATGACATCAAAAGCAGTTATGAGAGGTCATGTCATCTCATATCTGAAACATAGACGTAGCAACCTACAGAAACAATTTGATGTATTAAATCTTGGTGTTATGGAGGCACATAAAACCTATTTATCAGACAGATCAGCGGAGAATATATCCCTTTTCATAGAAGCTAAAACTCTTCTAGACACCTACTTGCAGGGTCAAGCACATTGATGCCATGAATAACAAGTATTTCCCTGGGGCAACCGTATAGGCTAGCTGCTGGTGATAATCAACAAGCCTCGTAGATCCTCATATGATATACTGAAACTAACTCATCCCACCACGGGAGAAACCATGTTGACCCCAGACCGAATCCAACAAACTATTAGGGAGTTCTTCTTGGACTTTTACAAACCCGCACAATTTGATTCGGAGACGACGGGGCCTTTCCTGTCCTCTCTTACATTGCCTAAACTCTCATTGCCAGACCAGCAGCTCCTAGACCAGGCACTCACAGAAGAGGAGGTACAAAGAGCCATTACTGCCTTGCCAAATAATAAAACACCAGGCCCGGATGGCATATCCTCAGAATTAGAGATGAGCGAACTTTTCAAAAGTTCGGTTCGGCTAGTTCGCCGAATTTCACAAAAAAGTTCGATTCGGACCGAACTAGTTCGGACCGAACCTGTCACTTACGTGCGCCGAGCATGCTACTGTCTCGGGTGCTGATAGAGTTAATGGGCTGCACTAACTCTTTCAGCAACCTTGACAGTACATGCTCGGAGCGCGGAAAATACAATTTAAATGTAATAAAAAAATTAAAATTATAAGTTCGTACTTACTTTCCTCCTGTCCGGCCTCCAGCGATGACGTTTCATCCCTTTCGCCGCAGCAGCCAATCACAGGCTGCAGTGGCGGTCACGCACGTCAGGATGGCGCTTCATCCCACGTGACCGCCTCTGCAGCCAATCACAGGCTGCAGCGGCGACATGGATGAAACGTCATCGCTGGAGGCCGGACAGGAGGAAAGTAAGTATGAACATATTATTATTTTTTTGGGCATGTATGTATGTTTGCATGTATGTATGTATGTATGTATGTTGTCATGTATGTATGTATATATGTGCATGTATGTTTGCATGTATGTTGGCATGTATGTATATATGTGCATGTGTGTATGTATATTTGCATGTATATATTTGCATGTATGTATGTATGTTTGCATGTATGTATGTATGTTTGCATGAATGTATGTTTGTATGTATGTATGTTTGCATGAATGTATGTTTGCATGAATGTATGTTTGCATGTATGTATGTTGTCATGTATGTATGTATGTATGTATGTTGTCATGTATGTATGTATATATGTGCATGTATGTTTGTGTATATATTTGCATGTATGTATGTTTGCATGTGTGTATGTTTGCATGTATGTATGTATGTTGGCATGTATGTATATATGTGCATGTATATTTGCATGTATATATTTGCATGTATGTATGTATGTTTGCATGAATGTATGTATGTATGTATGTTTGCATTTTATGTATGTTTGCATGTATTTATGTATGTGGTCATGTATGTATGTTGTCATGTATGTATATATGTGCATGTTTGTATGTATATTTGCATGTATATATTTGCATGTATGTATGTTTGCATTTATGTATGTTTGCATGAATGTATATTTGCATGTATGTATGTATGTATGTTGTCATGTATGTATGTTGGCATGTATGTTGGCATGTATGTATACATGTATGTATGTATGTATGTTGTCATGTATGTTTGCATGTTTTTATTTTTGCATGTATGTTTGCATGTATGTTTATATATATGTGCATGTATGTAATTATGTTTGCATGTATTTATGTTTGCATGTATATTTGTGCATTCTTGTATGTATGTATCTTTGCATGTTTGTATGTATGGTTTCATGTGTGTGTATGAATGTATGTATGTGTGTATGTTTGTATATATGTATATATGTATGTATGTATGTATGTATGTTTGCATGTATGTTTGTTTGTATATATGTCTGTATGGCCATGTATGATACTGTCTGCTGGCGCCCTGTATCTAAGTCAACTTCGTGGCAGGCTTCTATACATGGTATAACAGTCAGTATCACACATTAAACTGAATCTAAGCCTACGACATGTTTTATTTCATTTTTTATTTTTTTTACAGGTTTTTTGTTTGGACTACGTCGGTTTCGAGGACTACTTCGATGACGGGTTTTTTTTCTACAATAAAATGGTTAATGAGGGTTGTGTTGGGGGTGCTTTATTTCAATAAAATATTTTATCTATATCTTTGTCTTTTTCTTTTCAAATTTTATTACTACCACTTTAGTAATGGCCGCTGTCTGAGTGACGACATCCATTACTAAGGCGAGGCTTAGTGTTAGCCGGTGCAGAGGCTAACACTAACCACCATTATTACCCCGGTACCCACCACCACCAGGGGTGCCGGGAAGAGCCAGGTACGATCCAGTACCCGACCATCTGTTGTGATGGTCGGGCTCTGGGGCGGCCGCAGGCTGGTATTATGAGGCTGGGAAGGGCCAAAAACAGTGGACCTTCCCACCCTTGTAATGCTAGGCTGCTGCTGCTGTGTTGTATCTGGCTGGTTATAAAAGTGGGGGGGACCCCCACGTCATTTTTTTTTAATTATTTTTTTATTTTATTTTTTTTTTTAAAAAGACATGGGGTTCCACCCAATTTATCATAACCAGCCACATACAACACAGTGTTATTAGCCTGGGAATGGACAAAACCAGTGGCCCTTCCCACCCGTGTAATGCCAGACTGCTGCGGCCTTGTATATGGCTCGTTATTAAAAATGTGGGGGACCCAACGTCTATTGTTAAATAAAAAAAAAAAAAACGACGTGGGGTCCCCCCCATTTTTATAACCAGCCCGATACAACACAGCAGCAGCAGCCTAGCATTACAAGGGTGGGAAGGTCCACTGTTTTTGGCCCTTCCCAGCCTCATAATACCAGCCTACGGCCGCCCCAGTACCCGACCATCACAACAGATGGTCGGGTACTGGATCGTACCAAGCTCTTCCCGGCACCCCTGGTGGTGGGGGGTACCGGGGTAATAATGGGTGGTTAGTGCTTGCCTCTGCACCGGCTAACACTAAGTACCGCCTTAATAATGGACGCTGTCAATCAGCCAACTGCCATTATCTAGGCACTAATAAAGTTTAAAAAAAAACACAAAGACAATTCTTTTTTATTGAAATAAGAAATCCCCAACAAAACCCTCGTTAACCATTTTATTAAAATTTGAAAAAACGTAGATCTACGCAGTAGTCCAACGAATCGAAGATGTAGTCCAATCGGTACATCAAAATCTGCAACAACATAAAAAAACAGTTATCAATGTAAACAATAACAATACTTCTACTCACCTACACACATATATACACGCACACACACACAAACAACCATACACAAACACACATATACACAAACACACATATACACACATAAACAAACACACCCATATATACACAAACACACACCCATATACACAAACACACACATATACAAAAACACACACACACACACACACACACACACACACACACACACACACACACAAACAAACATCTACACACAAACATATATACAAATACACCCATATATACACAAACACACACATAAACACACACCCATATACACAAACACACAAACATATACACATACACATATATACACAAACACATATACACAAACACACCCATATATACACAAACACACATAAACACAAACACACATATAAAAACAGACAAAGACACATACCCAAACACACACACTGTTTCTTTTAAATGCTGCTGGGGAACCCGCTCGATCCACTATATAAGGCTGCGCTATAGTGCAGCATTTAAAAGAAACAGGATCCTGACCTGTCCATAGAGTTTAAGGCAGCACAGAGTATTTCAGGAGATGAGCGTGCAGATTCAGTGCTGCTGTGAACTCTGCTCTTACCATTACGTAGCTCTCAGTCTGTTACCTCTCCTCCACTCCTGTCCTCAAGAACACCTTCACATGATTGGCAAGTCACCACGTAATGGTAAGAGCAGAGTTCACAGCAGCACAGAGTATTTCAGGAGATGAGCGTGCGGATCTTGTGCGGGGTGGTGACTTGCCAATCATGTGAAGGTGTTATTGAGGACAGGAGTGGAGGAGAGGTAACAGACTGAGCTACGTAATGGTAAGAGCAAAGTTCACAACAGCACAGAATCTGCACGCTCCTCTCCTGAAATATTATGTGCTGCTGCGAACTCTGCTCTTACCATTACGTAGCTCTCAGTCTGTTACCTCTCCTCCACTCCTGTCCTCAAGAACACCTTCACATGATTGGCAAGTCACCACTGCGCACAAGATCCGCACGCTCATCTCCTGAAATACTCTGTGCTGCTGTGAACTCTGCTCTTAGACTTGCCAATCATGAAGGTGTTATTGAGGACAGTAGTGGAGGAGAGGTAACAGACTGAGAGCTACGTAATGGTAAGAGCAGAGTTCACAGCAGCACTGAATCTGCACGCTCATCTCCTGAAATACTCTGTGCTGCCTTAAACTCTGTGGACAGGTCAGGATCCTGTTTCTTTTAAATGCTGCACTGTAGCGCAGCCTTATATAGTGGATCGAGCGGGTTCCCCAGCAGCATTTAAAAGAAACCGTGTTTGTGTATGTGTGTGTTTGTGTATATATGTGTGTTTGGGTATGTGACTTTGTCTGTTTTTGTCTTTATATGTGTGTTTGTGTATATGTGTGTGTGTGTGTGTGTATATATGGGTGTGTTTGTGTATATGTGTTTGTGTATATGTTTGTGTATATATGGGTGTATATGTTTGTGTGTAGATGTTTGTGTGTGTTTTTGTATATGTGTGTGTTTGTGTATATGTGTGTATATGGGTGTGTGTTTGTGTGTATATATGGGTGTGTTTGTGTATATGTGTGTTTGGGTATGTGTGTTTTTGTTTGTATATGTGTTTGTGTATATGTGTTCGTGTAGCAGCATTTAAAAGAAACAGGATCCTGACCTGTCCACAGAGTTTAAGGCAGCACAGAGTATTTCAGGAGAGGAGCACGGCCGGCCACAGGCAGCCGGTCGTTTTTCCAAGCCGTGCTCCCATTATGCACACGACCGTAAAAACACCCGTTATTGCGGGTCGTAATTACGACCCGCAATAACGGGCTCATAGACTTCTGTTACCCACGGGTACCTTCCCGTTTTCTCACGGGAAGGTGCCCGTGCCGTTAAAAAAATAGAACATGTTCTATTTTTCTATTTTACGGGCCGTGCTTCTATAAAATTTAGGGTATGTTCACACGACAGCGTCCGTAACGGCTGAAATTACGGGGATGTTTCCGCCTGAAAACATCCCCGTAATTTCAGATGTGCAGGCGCTTGAACACCGCGTCCATTACGGACGTAATTGGTGCTGCTATTCATTGGAGTCAATGAATAACGGCTCCAATTACGGCCAAAGAAGTGACAGGTCACTTCTTTGACGCGGGCGTCTATTTACGTGCCGTCATTTGACAGCGGCGCGTAAATATACGCCTCGTGTGAACAGACAAACGTCTGCCCATTGCTTTCAATGGGCAGATGTTTGTCAGCGCTATCGAGGCGCTATTTTCGGGCGTAATTCGGGGCAAAAAATCCCGAATTACATCCGTAATTAGTGCGTGTGAACACAGGGTATGTTCACACGCACTAATTACGGACGTAATTCGTGCGTTTTTGCCCCGAATTACGTCCAAAAATAGCGCCTCGATAGCGCTGACAAACATCTGCCCATTGAAAGCAATGGGCAGACGTTTGTCTGTTCACACGAGGCGTGTATTTACGCGCCGCTGTCAAATGACGGCGCGTAAATAGACGCCCGCGTCAAAGAAGTGACCTGTCACTTCTTTGGCCGTAATTGGAGCCGTTATTCATTGACTCCAATGAATAGCAGCGCCAATTACGTCCGTAATGGACGCGGCGTTCAAGCGCCTGCATATGCCGTAACGGCTGAAATTACGGGGATGTTTTCAGGCGGAAACATCCCCGTAATTTCAGCCGTAACGGACGCTGTCGTGTGAGCATACCCTTATAATGACAGCACGGCTCGTAAAAGCGGCCGGCTGCCCGTGGCCGGCCGTGCTCGTAATTACGAGCACGACCCGTAAAATAAAAAAATAGAACATGTTCTATCTTTTTAACGGCACGGGCACCTTCCCGTGAGAAAACGGGAAGGTACCCGTGGCTAACAGAAGTCTATGGGCCCGCTATTTCGGGTCGTGATTACGACCCTAGGGTATGTGCACACACACTAATTACGTCCGTAATTGACGGACGTATTTCGGCCGCAAGTCCCGGACCGAACACAGTGCAGGGAGCCGGGCTCCTAGCATCATACTTATGTACGATGCTAGGAGTCCCTTCCTCGCTGCAGGATAACTGTCCCGTACTGAAAACATGATTACAGTACGGGACAGTTGTCCTGCAGCGAGGCAGGGACTCCTAGCATCGTACATAAGTATGATGCTAGGAGCCCGGCTCCCTCACGGTGTTCGGTCCGGTACTTGCGGCCGAAATACGTCCGTCAATTACGGACGTAATTAGTGTGTGTGCACATACCCTTAATAACGGGTGTTTTTACGGTCGTGTGCATGACGCCCCGTAATGACGGGTGGCTACATGTGTGCACCCGTCATTACGGCAGCGTTGCTAGGCGACGTCAGTAAATAGTCACTCTTCAGGGTGCTGAAAGAGTTAACTGATCGGCAGTAACTGTTTCAGCACCCTGGACAGTGACTACCGATCACAATATAGAGTACCTGTAAAAAAAAAAAAGACGTTCATACTTACCGGGAACTCCCTGCTTCTTCCAGTCCGGTCTCCTGGCCGTTGCCTTGGTGACGCGTCCCTCCGACATTCTTTGATGACGATGCAGCCCATGTGAGCGCTGCAGCCAATCACGGGCTGCAGAGGCCTCTGCAGCCAATCACGGGCTGCAGAGGCCTCTGCAGCCAATCACGGGCTGCAGAGGCCTCTGCAGCCAATCACAGGCTGCCGCGTCAGAAAAGAAGGTCGGACTGGAGGAAGAAGAGGGACTCGTCCGCAAGACAACGACCAGGTACGTATGAAATGCTTTTTATTTTTAATCAGCAGCCTCTTTTCTCTATCAGTGATTGATAGAGACAAGTGGCTGCCGATTTGTATAATATTTTTGACCGGGTTCGGTCAAAACGGGTTCGGCCGAACCCGGTGAAGTTCGGATTCGCTGCGAACCGAACTTTTCCGGAAGTTCGGACCGAAACCGGGTTCGGTTGTCCCGGTTCGCTCATCTCTACTCAGAATATTATAAAATGCTGTCACCCCACTTAATACCGCTCTTAACTAGATTTCTGAATGACATCTATACCAAGGGATCTGGGCCACATAAATTTTTCAGCTCACGTACTATTTTAATCCAGAAACCACTTAAAAACCCGACAGACATAGGTTCTTACAGATCTATATCCCTGTTAAACTAGGACTATAAATTGCTAACAAAGATTTTGGCAGATCGTATGCAATTGATCCTGGGAAAGATAATTACGCAACATCAATTAGGTTTTCTTAGAAATAGACACTCAACCAAAGGGATTAGACAGGTAGTGGCGACAAGGATACAGGCCCTGCACCCACACTCTGCACCCACAATGCTTCTGGGACTGGATGCGGAGAAGGCCTTTGATTCTGTTTCATGGCCTTCCTTACACCCCAATCTTCAATACAGAGGGTTTGGAAATGTTTTCCTAAACTTTCTCACGGGATCACAAGACCAGGCGCATACCACCTTCACTATAAATGAAGTAACACACTACCCATTGAGATTAACAATGGCACACGACAGGGTTGCCCATTATCACCCCTTCTATTCAATCTCTCCATAGACCCCTTTCTTAGACACTTACTCTCGCTGACCCCCTTTGAGGGGATACACATTGGCCCCACGGAATTGAAGCTCTCAGCTTTTGCAGATGATATATTGTTATATGTCACGAATCCAAGAACCTCCGTTGACACATTACTGTCTGATATTATCAAATTTGGCTCAATATCGGGTTTTAAAATTAATACAACTAAGTCTGAAGCACTACATCTAAAAGGCCCTGCAAATCCATCTTGGGCCCCTGGATATAACTTCCACTGGAACACCACTTCTCTTACCTACTTAGGTATTCAAATTACTAGATCCCCTAAACTCCTATACAAGCAGAACATAGGAGCCTTCATCTCATATCTGGGGTCCCAACTTACCACATGGCAAGGCTTCACACTCTCCTTTCTAGGAAGGGCAAATCTCCTAAAAATGGTAATATTGCCCAAGCTATTATATATTTTCCAATCTCTCCCAGTTTTTCTAAAACCACGGGACATTGGGCTCATCAATTGGTTGTTTCGCCGTTTCATCTGGGACAACAAACGACCACGAATTGGCTTACATATTCTGCAACAACACAAAACAAATGGGGGTATAAACTTCCCGGACATACAACGTTATAACATAGCTACCCAACTGCGCATTGCGGGAGACTGGTTACAGCAAACCTCTGTATAAAAAGACATCATATTAGAGGGTCAATTTTTTCCTCATATATCGTTGACTAACCTTCTACATACCCCATACTCAGAACTTTCTGAGGACATTACTAAAAACCCTTTATTGTTCATAACATGGAAAACTTGGACCAAGAGTAGACAGTTACTGTCACTTAATCCGAGGTACTCCCTATCCCTGCAATTCCTGAAAAATCCTACTTTTCAACATGGTCAACCTCCCCCAATTTTCAAACTTTTGCACTTTGGAGGCCTGAGTATTGTTGCATAAGTCCAGGAGACAGATATATACCTTTAACTAACTAAGATTGCAACATGATGTAGTGGGTCCGCACCCGTTTTACTATCTACAAGCTCACAGCTACATCACTAAGATACTACATCACATGACGGATAGGGATTGGGATGATCCCTTTTTGGCACTGACAACAGCCAGACAACACTCCCTTAAACTAATAACGACATATTACCAACTACTTTCCCATAAATGGGATTACTCTAAATCCAAAGCAGGAATGATCCGTTGGACCATGTTCTCAGCGCTAGATACGGCTGCTCTGTATACAGAATACAAAGCAGCTGTATCTCAAAAAGTAAAAATAGTTTTTAATGAAAAGTATTTATTTAGAAAGTTGAACAAAAAACACTGATTATTTAAAAAAAGCAAAAAAAAAACAAACCGATTTCAAAGGTGGGCATAGCCTTTAAAGTGGTTGCCCGGAATACAAATTAAACATTTTGTTGAAGCAGCAGGAGGAGTTAAAAATAAAAAACAGAACTTATACTTACCTCTCTCCTCCCAGACATTCCTGCGCTGGGGCTCCCGTCAGATCTGTTCTCTGTTTGTATATAGCGTTGACATCATGTTGACCGTATACCATCGCTGCAGCCTATTAATAGCCTCAGCGGCATTCAGCTGAGACCAGTAATTAGTGCAGTCACTCTGTGTACACACAGAACAGAGGTGACAGAAGACCCCAGCGCAGGATCTTCTGGGAGGAGAGCAGTAAGGGCATGACCACACGTGGCGGATTTCCTCCGCAACTGTCCGCATCAATGCCGCACAGAATCTGCGTTGCAGATTCTGCTGCGGATCTGCACAAAATGTGCAGTACATTGATGCGGACTAGCTGCTGCGGACTGCGGGAAAAGTGCTTCCCTTCTCCCTATCAGTGCAGGATAGAGAGAAGGGACAGCACTTTCCCTAGTGAAAGTAAACGATTTTCATACTTACCGGCCGTTGTCTTGGTGACGCGTCCCTCTTTCGGCATCCAGCCCGACCTCCCTGGATGACGCGCCAGTCCATGTGACCGCTGCAGCCTGTGCTTGGCCTGTGATTGGCTGCAGCCGTCACTTAGACTGAAACGTCATCCTGGGAGGCCGGACTGGAGACAGACGCAGGGAGTTCTCGGTAAGTATGAACTTATATATTTTTTTACAGATACATGTATATTGAGATCGGTAGTCACTGTCCCGGGTGCAGAAACAGTTACTGCCGATCGCTTAACTCTTTCAGCACCCTGGACAGTGACTATTTACAGACGTCTCCTAGCAACGCTCCCGTCATTACGGGAGCCCCATTGACTTCCTCAGTCTGGCTGTAGACCTAGAAATACATAGGTCCAGCCAGAATGAAGAAATGTCATGGTAGTAAAACCAATACGCTCCGCAGCACACATAAGATCTGCGGACTTCATTGCGGAATTTTGACTCTCCATTGAAGTCAATGGAGAAATTCCGCCATGAGTCCGCCACTGCTCCGCAACAGACAGAGCATGCTGCGGACACCAAATTCCGCTCCGCAGCCTATGCTCCGCAGCGGAATTTTACGCCTCGTCTAAACGAACACTGCTAAATTAAAGTGTAAGTCAATGGACAAACGGCTCCGCTGCGGATTAACGCTGCGGAGTGTCCGCAGCGGAATTTAAGTGAAATTCCGCCACGTGTGAACCCAGCCTAAGTATCAGGGCCGGCTCCAGGTTTATGTGGGCTCTTGGGTGATATAAGACTTAGTAGGCCCCTTTGTGGGGGAACTCACAGCGGCAGTAAAATGGCAGAAAATGTCACTTTGTGCCCCCATATAGAGGTTAGGCCCTGTTTATGCCCCCATATAGTAGTTAGGCCCCCAGTTTTTTACCCCCATAAGTTTAGCACCCTCCATAGATAATGCCACACAGCCCCCCTCTCAGGTAGTGCCACACAGCCCCCTCCCTAGTAGTGCCACACAGCCCCCCTCCCAGGTACTGCCACACAGCCCCCCTCTCAGGTAGTGCCACACAGCCCCCTCTCCCAGGTTGTGTCACACAGCCCCCTCTCCCTGGTAGTGCCACACAGTGCCCCCCTCGAAGGTAGTGCCACACAGCCCCCACCTCCCAGGTAGTGCCACACAGCCCCCTCCTCCCTGGTAGTGTCACACAGCCCCCCTTCCTGGTAGTGCCACACAGCGCTCCCCTCCAAGGTAGTGCCACACAGCCCCCACGTCCCAGTTAGTGCCACACAGTCCCCTCCCTGGTAGTGCCACACAGCCCCCTCCCTGGTAGTGTCACACAGCCCCCTCCCTGGTAGTTCCACACAGCCCCCCTCCCTGGTAGTTCCACACTGCCACCCTCCCTGTAGGTTGCGCCTTTGGGGTTCCTTCTAGGAGTGGAATCCCCAGTCAGAGCATTTCCGACACTCTGCGTGGGGATTCCGCTTCAGGAGCAGCCCCTCACGTCACTGTCCATATATGGACAGTGTTTTCCGAGGCAGCCCCAGAGCCACAGTCCCGGGAAGAGCACTACTAGCACTCTGCCCTGGTTCTCCTGCTCTGCCCCAGACATCACTGTTCATATATGGACAATGATACTGTGATGACGGCAGCCTTAGCACCCGGCGGCCGAGTGGGCCCTCCAAAGGTAGTGGGCCCCGGCACTCGTCTGGGTTCACCTGGTGCTGACGCCAGCCCTGGTAAGTATGGGCTGCTTTTTTATTTAAAGCCCTCCTCTACTGCTGCCACATAAAAAGTTTAAACCCGGACAATCCCTTTAACCTCTTAACACTATCCGTGTATATATGGCGGATGTGCATTCCAACAATATTACATGTGCGACTGTGTGTTATCTGTGTTGTTACGTATGACTGCAGGTAACACTAATACATTATCTGTAATCAGAGAGTTATCACTGTGTGTTATCTGTGATGTTATATCAGACTGCAGGTAACACTACTACATTATCTGTACTCAGAGCGTTATCACTGTGTATCTATGGTGTTGCATAGGACTGCAGGTAACATCTACTACATTATCTGTACTCAGAGCGTTATCACTGTGTATCTATGGTGTTACATAGGACTGCAGTGAACATCTACATTATCTGTACTCAGAGAGTTATCTCTGTGTTATCTGTGGTGTTACATAGGACTGCGGGTGTGTGTGTGTATTTGTGGGTCTAAGTGCCTAGATATGTATCTGTATGTAAATATATTTTTGTGTATGCATATACTACATTATCTGTACTCAGTTATCACTGTGTTATCTGTGGTGTTACATAGGTCTACAGGTAACATCTACTACATTATCTGAAATCAGAGAATTATCACTGTGTGTTATCTGTGGTGTTACATAGGACTGCAGGTAACATCTACTACATTATCTATAATAGAAACAGGGAGAGAACCTCCAGCTCACCGGTCTGCGTCTCCAGCAGCGTCAGTCGGATCCCCGCGACGGCCCACGGTATAGAAGAGCAATGTAGAGGAAAGAGTGATCCAGCGCTGATGGTAGTTTAAAAGGGAAATGAGAGTCCCATGTTTATTTGAAAAAAATGATTAAAATCGGAAGGGAGACGCAGTCCCAAGATGCAAGTAGTCAGGGTGTATACCCAAGCCTACGCGTTTCGAACGCAATCTGCGTTCTTAATCATGGCAAGAACGCAGATTGTGCAGATTGCGTTCGAAACGCGTAGGCTTGGGTATACACCCTGACTACTTGCATCTTGGGACTGCGTCTCCCTTCCGATTTTAATCATTTTTTTCAAATAAACATGGGACTCTCATTTCCCTTTTAAACTACTATCAGCGCTGGATCACTCTTTCCTCTACATTACATTATCTATACTCAGAGAGTTATCACTGTTATCTGTGGTTTTACATAGGACTGCAGGTAACACTACTACATTATCTGTATTCCGAGAGCTATCACTGTGTATCTATGGTGTTACATAGGACTACAGGTAACATCTACTACATTATCTGTACTCAGAGAGTTATCACTGTTATCTGTGGTGTTACATAGGACTGCAGGTAACACTACAAAATTATCTGTATTCGGAGAGCTATCACTGTGTATCTATGGTGTTACATAGGACTGCAGGTAACATCTACTACATTATCTGTACTCAGAGAGTTATCACTGTTTATCTATAGTGTTACATTGGACTGCAGCAAACATCTACATTATCTGTACTCCGAGAGTTATCACTGTGTTATATGTGGTGTTACATAGGACTGCAGGTGTGTGTGTATTTGTGGGTCTAAGTGCCTAGATATGTATCTGTATGTGTATATTTTTGTGTATGCATATACTACATTATCTGTTCTCAGTTATCACTGTGTTATCTGTGGTGTTACATAGGTCTACAGGTACCATCTACTACATTATCTGTAATCAGAGAGTTATCACTGTGTTATCTGTGGTGTTACATAGGACTGCGGGTAACACTACTACATTATCTGTACTCTGAGAATTATCACTGTGTATTATCTGTGGTGTTACATAGGACTGCAGGTAACATCTACTACATTATCTATACTCTGAGAGTTATCATTGTTATCTGTGGTGTTACATAGGACTGCAGGTAACTATCTGTTCTATGTATATATGTTCCTGCGTGCGTATATTTGGGCCTGTATGTCCATATATTTATCTATATGTATTTGTATAAGACCCATTATGTGTGTATACATGCCTTGTGTGTGTGCGTGTTTGTGTGTATGTGTATATATACACTACCTGTAATGACAGGGATAGGGAAATAGACAAGTGAGCCCTAATCTACCCGCCACTCAGTCCCTGCCTACTTGCAACGACCCGCCTTAGGCGACGGGGTACAACTGGGCGACGGTCCCTACACTCAGTAAGTGCACGACAGACAACCAGACAAGGAAACACAGAACAAAGGGAAAAGGGGCAGTTGCCCACGGCAACACCGTGAGCAACAAGAGAAGTAAACGAGCCGAGTCAAACCAGGAGTGTACGAGGTACCAAACGCAGAGCAGAAGAGTAGTCAGTAAGCCAGGGTCATATGAAGCAGGGTCAAATAGTACAGAAGCTTCAGCAGGGCCAGGAAACCAACAGAGAAGAATCACAAGCAAGGAGGAACAGGAAAGGCAGGTATAAATAGACAGAGGGCGGGAGCTAGCTCCGTCTGGCCAGGCTGTGATAGGCTCTCCCACTCCTAAGCCTGCCATCCTGAGTGGTGGAAGATGGAGTCAGTCTCACAGACATAGAAGCAGGTGCAGACTGATTACCTATGGGCGTGGATACAGAAGCTGTGCCTGGCAGATCCTTAACACTACCGTTCAAAAGTTTAGGGTCACTTAGAAATCTCCTTATTTTTGCAAGAAAAGCACAGTTTTTTTCAATGAAGATAACATTAAATTAATAAAAAATACACTCTATACATTGTTAATGTGCTAAATGACTATTCTAGCTGAAAACGTCTGTTTTTTAATGCAATATCTACATAGGTGTATAGAGGCTCATTTCCAGCAACCATCACTCCAGTGTTCTAATGGTACATTGTGTTTGCTAACTGTTTTAGAAGGCTAATGGATGATTAGAAAACACTTGAAAACCCTTGTGCAATTATGTTAGCACCGCTGTAAACAGTTTTTTTGTTTAGAGGAACTATAAAACTGACCTTCCTTTGAGCTAGTTGAGAATCTGGAGCATTACATTTGTGGGTTCGATTAAACTCTCAAAATGGCTAGAAAAAGAGAGCTTTCATGTGAAGCTCGACAGTCAGGGGCATAACTAGGAAAGACTGGGCCCCATAGCAAACTTTTGACTGGGGCCCCCCCTCCCCTGTGTGTCACACAACCCCCCCTTTTAGATAGTGCCTTTTTTACAGCTCCCCCTGTAGATAACGCCATACAGCCCCCTGTAGATAGCGCCATACAGCCCCCTGTAGATAACACCATACAGCCCCCTCTGTAGATAGCGCCATACAGCCCCCTCTGTAGATAGCGCCATACAGTCCCCCCTGTAGATAACGCCATACAACCCCCTCTGTAGATATCTACAAAGGGGGCTGTATGGCGTTATCTACAGGGGGGGCTGTATGGCGCCATCTACAGAGGGGGCTGTATGGAGCTATCTACAGGGGGGGCTGTATGGCGCTATCTACAGAGGGGGCTGTATGGCGTTATCTACAGGGGGGACTGTATGGCCTTATCTACAGGGGGTCTGTATGGCGTTCCCTACAGGGGGGGTCTGTATGGGCGCCATACAGCCCCCCCTGTAGGGAAAGCCATACAGCCCCCCTGTAGGGAACGCCATACAGACCCCCCTGTAGGGAACGCCTTACAGCCCCCCTGTAGGGAATGCCATACAGCCCCCCCTGTGGATAGCGCCATACAGCCCCCCTGTAGGGAATGCTATACAGCCCCCCTGTAGGGAACGCCATACAGTCCCCCCCTGTAGGGAACGCTATACAGCCCCCTGTAGGGAACGCCATATAGCGTCCCCAACCCCCCAAAAAAATGTGACCTACAGTGTGAGAAGACAAAAGACATGTATCCCCTATCCACAGGATAGGGGATACATGTGTAATCGCTGGCAGCGATAGGGAGAACGGGGGACCTAAAGTCTCCCAAGTTCTCCATGACTAACCTCTGACTTCCGGCGTCTGCGCAGCTCAATAAAAATGGAGCGCTGGTCACGCATGCGCACAAGCGCGACCGGCGCTCCATTCATTTCTACGAAGCTGCCGACACAGACCCCGGAAGTCCGAGGTTTGTGATGGAGAACTTCAGGGGACTTTCAGTCCCCCGTTCTCCCTATCGCTGCCAGTTATCACACATGTATCCCTTGTCCTGTGGATAGGGGATACATGTCTTTTGTTTAATGGCAGAGCGGGGAGATACCTCCCTGCTCTGCCGTAGTGTTCAGTGGCGTCCCGCTGTAGCAGCCATAGCGGCTGCTAGTGGAGCCTCCGGCCATGGTGGGGGCCCGTGCCGGCGGGCGACACGGGCCCGCTCATGCCGCGGGCCCCGTAGCAGCCGCTATGGCTGCTATAGCGGTAGTTACGCCACTGTCGACAGTCTGTTCTTGTTCTTAGAAATGAAGGCTATTCCATGCGAGAAATTGCCAAGAAACTGAAGATTTCCTACAACGATGTGTACTACTCCCTTCAGAGGACAGCACAAACAGGCTCTAACCAAGGTAGAAAGAGAAGTGGGAGGCCCCGCTGCACAACTGAGCAACAAGACAAGTACATTAGAGTCTCTAGTTTGAGAAATAGACGCCTCACAGGTCCTCAACTGACAGCTTCATTAAATAGTACCCGCAAAACGCCAGTGTCAACGTCTACAGTGAAGAGGCAACTCCGGGATGCTGGCCTTCAGGGCAGAGTGGCAAAGAAAAAGCCATATCTGAAACTGGCTAATAAAAGGAAAAGATTAATATGGGCAAAAGCACACAGACATTGGACAGAGGAAGATTGAAAAAAAGTGTTATGGACAGACGAATCGAAGTTTGAGGTGTTTGGATCACACAGAAGAACATTTGTGAGACGCAGAACAACTGAAACGATGCTGGAAAAGTGCCTGACGCCATCTGTCAAGCATGGTGGAGGTAATGTGATGGTCTGGGGTTGCTTTGGTGCTGGTAAAGTGGGAGATTTGTACAAGGTAAAAGGGATTTTGAATAAGGAAGGCTATCACTCCATTTTGCTATGCCATGCCATACCATGTGGACAGCGCTTGATTGGAGCCAATTTCATCCTACAACAGGACAATGACCAAAAGCACACCTCCAAATTATGCAAGAACTATTTAGGGAAGAAGCAGGCAGCTGGTATTCTATCTGTAATGGAGTGGCCAGCGCAGTCACCAGATCTCAACCCCATAGAGCTGTTGTGGGAGCAGCTTGACCGCATGGTACGCAAGAAGTGCCCATCAAGCCAATCCAACTTGTGGGAGGGGCTTCTGGAAGCATGGGGTGAAATTTCTCCCGATTACCTCAGCAAATTAACAGCTAGAATGCCAAAGGTCTGCAATGCTGTAATTGCTGCAAATGGAACATTCTTTGACGAAAGCAAAATTTGAAGGAGAAAATTATTATTTGAAATAAAAAGCATTATTTATAACCTTGACAATGTCTTGACTATATTTTCTAGTCATTTTGCAACTCATTTGATAAATATAAGTGTGAGTTTTCATGGAAAACACAAAATTGTCTGGGTGACCGCAAACTTTTGAACGGTAGTGTATGTATATATATATATATATATATATATATATATATATATATATATATATAATGTATGTACATTTGCCTGTATGTCTAAATATGTGCCTCTATGTATGTATAGTATATATGTTCCAGTATGTGCGTGTGAGTGGTTAATTTTTTTGCTTTGTGGGGGGCAGCAATAGAGAATCCCGCACAGGGCGCCATCCAACCTGAGGCCGGCCCTGGGTACGCTTTAAAGGGGTTTTCCCACGAGGGACATTTATGACATATCCACCAGATATGTCATAAATGTCAGATAGATGCGGGTCCCACCTCTGCACCTATCTCTAGAACGGAGCCCCCTAAACCCCCGTTCTACCTTTTTGTTTTCCAGCTGATCTCCGACCATGAAGAAGAAAACAGCGTAGCTCGCTGAGCTACGCTGTTTATGTAAGCCCCATAGAACTGAATGATAGTTACGAACACAGCGTAGCTCGCATCCTACACTGCTTCGGTAAATGCCATTAACTGCTATGAGAGTAACGGAAACAGTGTAGCTCAACGAGTTACGCTGTTTCCGTAACTCCCAACCATGTAATCAGGAAGTGGCCATTTGTCAGCATGAGCTAGAATGGGATATAGGGGACCCCGTTCTAGAGATAGGTGCGGTTTCTAGAGAGGGGACCCGCATGTATATTACATTTATGACGTATCCTGTGGAGATGTCATAAAAGTCCCTCGTGGGAAAACCCCTCTAAGCAATATATCATCAAAAAATGCTTATTATATTCATGCCCTCTAATTATGATACCGTTAATATTTGGATAGGACCTAATAACTGACAGTAAGTAGACCATGATAAGTAAAAACATTTATGGTGAAAGGGGACAGCACAGCCATGTGACATTGGCATTATGTGCCATATCTGATAAGGTTCCTGCCTATGATTCATACCTGTGGCTTTGTATAGGACCCTAACATACTTGATAAATAAAGTCTCCAGTCCTAAGTGTCTAAGAGTTGCTATAGAGATGACTAACTGATTCTTTTTCTGCTAAATGGAGAGTAGTTTATTGTGAATAATGTATAATGTCAATTGTAATAATAGCAATTTTCTTGCAGTGACATATTCACATCACTGAATCACGAACATCATGCATTTATATCTAAGTGGAAAAAATTATAATTAATATAATGCAGAACTTACCAATTATACTGTATGTAAGACTGATATTCCTCATTATTCTATGTCTGTGAACTGCGTATTGACAAATGTCCTACATTGCTTTTTCTTTGAGTAACATTATCTGTATTCAGCTCTAGCGTAGATTGATTGATAGCCCCTATTACACCACAGGACATATGTAGGATTAGAGAGGCCATCATCAGAGCATCAATAAATATTTAAAGGGGGAGTCCAGGAAAAAATTACTCTCAGGAAACATGTTATTAGATCTCATTAATGGATTCCATGAGTTTGGACCACCTATGAATTCTAGAACAGAGTCCAAACCGCTTGGGCAATGTTTTAAGATCTCAGGTCCTGGAGACATAAGACACAACATACTAAGTTTAAGTTTGTTGTGTCAAAGATTTGTAATGAGGAAAATTTCATAATGGTTTTTGACAAGGGGTTTAGGATGCTGTATGGTTTTGGAAATTGTTGGAGTTTAAAACAAATGAAATCCACCAATGTGATCTTCTCTTATAGCAGATGTCGCAGACCTTATCTTAACTCTCATAACTTGCTGCAGCGTGATATTAAACACAAAAAAAACATTAAAAATGTCAAGTTAAAGTTTCTTTCCACTGTGTATTTAAAATGTTAAGAGTCAAGATAAAGATGGCTACATCTGTATATTACCACCTGTTTTTGGTGGACCTGTCTTTTAAGGAATGGAAGGAGTGGAAATTAAAGGGATCCAACTCGAAACTATGTAAAATTGGGTTACAAAACACGAGTACATTGAGTGATCACACTTTTTTATACATAATCTGGTAACGGTTTTCCACAGAGAGTGACTACACAGCCCAGTAGGGAGCATACATACAGCATATATATATATATATATATATATATATATATATATATATATATATATGCAATCCAAGGGCAAAGAAACACAGCACTCCACACATCAAGGAAATCAGGCCATGTGCTCGTCACCGGGGGATGAATCAATTCCCCTTCTTTTTAGATAGATACCAGCATAGAACGTAACGGCACCAGGACTTCAAGACGGATGAAAAACAGGGTGGATTTATTCACCTCAAGATATAACAGCATATATATATACAGTTAGGTCCAAAATTATTTGGACAGTGACACAAGTTTTGGCATTTTTGCTGTTTACCAAAACATATAGAATATACAGTTATATAATCAATATGGACTTAAAGTGCAGACTCTCAGCTTTCATTTGAGGGTATTCACATCCTAATTTGAGGAAGGGTTTAGTAATTACAGCTCTTTAATATGTAGCTCCCTCTTTTTCAAGGGACCAAAAGCAATTGGACAATTATCTCAAAAGCTATTTAATGGGCTGAATGCGCTATTCTCTCGTTAATCCATCATCAATTAAGCAGGTAAAAGGTCTAGAGTGGATTCCAGGTGTGGCATTTTGCATTTGGAAGCTGTTGCTGTGAAAAAAAAATTAAGAAATCCATCAGAGAGATAGCAGAAATGTTAGGAGTGGCCAAATCAACCGTTTGGTACAGTCTTGAAAAAAAAAAAAGAGCGCACTGGTGATCCCCTGAACTCCAAAAGGCCTGGACGTCTAAGGAAGACAACAGTGGTGGATCACAGAATCCTTTCCATGATGTAGAAAAACCCCTTCACAACATCTACTCAAGTGAAGAAAACCTGGAAGTAGGTGTATCAGTATCTAAGTCTACCATAAAGAGAGGACTTCATGAGAGCAAACACAGAGGGTTCACCACAAGGTGCAAACCATTAATCAGCCTCAAGAATAGAGAGGCCAGATTAGACTTTGCCAAACAACATCTAAAAAAGCCGCCCAGTTCTGGAACAGCATGAAACTAAGATCAACCTGTACCAGAATGACGGGACAAAGAAAGTATGGAGAAAGCTTGTACGGCTCATGATCCAAAGCACACCACATCCTCTGTAAATCATGACGGAGGCAGTGTGATGGCATGGGCATGCATGACTGCCAAAGGCACTGGGTCACTAGTGTTTATTGATGATGTGACTGAAAACAGAAGCAGCCGGATGAATTCTGAAGTGTTGAGGGATATACTTTCTGCTCAGATTCAACCAAATGCAGAAAGGTTGATTGTACGTCACTTCACAGTACAGATGGACAATAACCCAAAACATACTGCGAAAGCAGCCCAGGAGTTTTTTAAGGCGTTGAAGGCGTTTTAAGAAGTGGAATATTCTGCAATGCTCAAGTCAATCTCCAGATCTCAACCCGATCGAGCTGCATGATGCTGATTCGTCAGCATCATTCACTTCTATTCACAACGCCCAGCTAGTAAAAGAAGTAAAAACGCCCAGATGTACACACACAATACACGCCCACTTGTACTTTAACTTTAAACACGCCCAGTTGTACTTTAGAAAGCTTCATTTACATAAATATAAAAATGGTCATAACTTGGCCAAAAATGCTCGTTTAAAAAAAACAAAAAACGTTACTCTTATCTCCATTGCAGCGCCGATCTGCTGCAATAGGAGATAGGGGTTGCAAAATCTGGTGACAGAGCCTCTTTAAGACAAAACTTAAAGGGTTATTCCCAAGTTGATAAATGTAGCTAGTTAGCTTCCCCATGAAAAGTTAATAAGTTTTCTAATTACCTGTCCGTCGTCCAGCGATGTCGTTTTCTTAATATCCTTGATTGAAGGTGCGGTCGGTCCCTCTTTGTATCTTGCTCGTTGCCTAGGTTCCCGGCCACCGCTATTTACCTTTAGCGGTGGCCGCGCATGCGTAATGACATCCTCTGCGTCCTGAGCAGAGGATGTCATTTACTCGTGAACGCGCATCTCGGCGCATGCGCAGGAGATGCCGAGGAAGACACCCGTCGCGTGGAGAAGTCTGCGCTACAGTAAAGGTAAGTATATATGTGTGTGTGTGTGTGTGTTTGTGTATATCTGTGTGTTTGTGTATATCTGTGTGTTTGTGTATATGTGTGTGTGTTTGTGTATATATGGGTGTGTTTGTGTATATATGTTTGTGTATATGTGTGTGTTTGTGTATATGTGTGTGTGTGTTTATGTGTGTGTGTGTTTATGTGTGTGTGTGTGTGTATATATATATATATATATATATATATATATGGGTGTGTTTGTGTGTATATTTTTGTGTGTGTGTGTTAGTGTATATATGGGTGTTTGTGCATATGTGTATATGTTTGTGTGTGTTTTTGTATATGTGTGTGTTTGTGTATATATGGGTGTGTTTGTGTATGTTTGTGTGTTTATGTGTGTTTGTGTATATATGGGTGTGTTTGTGTACATGTGTTTGTGTATATGTTTGTGTGTATATGTGTGTGTGTTTGTGTATATTTTTTTGTGTATATGTGTGTGTGTGTTTATGTGTGTGTGTTTGTGTATATATGGGTGTGTTTATGCATATGTGTATATCTTTGTGTGTATATGTTTGTGTGTGTTTTTGTGTATATGTGGGTGTGTTTGTGTATATATGGGTGTGTTTGTGTAGATATGGGTGTGCATTTGTGCATATGTGTATATGTT
The DNA here is from genome assembly GCF_050947455.1 of Rhinoderma darwinii. Lineage (NCBI taxonomy): Eukaryota > Metazoa > Chordata > Amphibia > Anura > Rhinodermatidae > Rhinoderma > Rhinoderma darwinii. The sequence continues at coordinate 62,740,810 of NC_134690.1, forward strand.
TGTGTGTATATGTTTGTGTGTGTTTTTGTATATGTGGGTGTTTGTGTATATGTGGGTGGGTTTGTGTATATATGGGTGTGTTTGTGTATATATGGGTGTGTTTGTGTATATATGGGTGTGCATTTGTGCATATGTGTATATGTTTGTGTGTATATGTTTGTGTGTGTTTTTGTATATGTGGGTGTTTGTGTATATGTGGGTGTGTTTGTGTATATATGGGTGTGTTTGTGTATATATGGGTGTGTTTGTGTATATGTTTGTGTGTATAGGTTTGTGTGTGTGTGTTTTAGTATATGTGTGTGTTTGTGAATGTGTGTGTGTTTGTGTACATGTGTTTGTGTATATGTTTGTGTGTATATGTGTGTGTTTGTGTATATGTTTGTGTGTATATGTGTGTGTGTTTGTGTATATATGGGTGAGTTTGTGCATATGTGTATATGTTTGTGTGTATATGTTTGTGTGTGTTTTTGTATATGTGGGTGTTTGTGTATATGTGGGTGTGTTGGTGTATATATGGGTGTGTTTGTGTATATATGGGTGTGTTTGTGTGTGTATATGTGTGTGTTTGTGTATGTGTGTTTATGTGTGTGTGTTTGTGTATATATGGGTGTGTTTGTGTATATGTTTGTGTGTATATGTTTGTGTGTGTGTGTGTTTGTGTATATGTGTGTGTTTGTGTATATATATGGGTGTGTTTGTGTATATATGGGTGTGTTTGTGTATATATGGGTGTGTTTGTGTATATGTTTGTGTGTATATGTGTGTTTGTGTGTTTATGTGTGTGTGTAATATATGGGTGTGTGTTTATATGTGTTTGTGTATATGTTTGTGTGTGGTTGTTTGTGTGTGTGTAGGTGAGTATAAGTATTGGTATTGTTCACATTGATAACTTTTTTGTTATGTTGTTGCAGATTTTGATGTACCGATTGGACTACGTCTTCGATTCTTTGGACTACTGCGTAGATCTACTTTTTTGGAAATTTTAATAAAATGGTTAACGAGGGTTTTGTTGGGGATTTCTTATTTCAATAAAAAAAAATTGTATTTTTATTAGTGCCTAGATAATGGCAGTTGGCTGATTGACAGCGTCCATTATTAAGGCGGTACTTAGTGTTATCCGGTGCAGAGGCTAGCACTAACCACCCATTATTACCCCGGTACCCATCACCACCAGAGGTGCCGGGAAGAGCTTGGTACGATCCAGTACCCGACCATCTGTTGTGATGGTCGGGTACTGGGGCGGCCGTAGGCTGGTATTATGAGGCTGGGAAGGGCCAAAAACAGTGGACCTTCCCACCCTTGTAATGCTAGGCTGCTGGTGCTGTGTTGTATCGGGCTGGTTATAAAAAAGGGGGGGACCCCCCACGTCGTTTTTTTTTACAATTTAACAATAGACGTTGGGTCCCCCACATTTTTAATAACCAGCCATATACAAGGCTGCAGCAGCCTGGCATTACACGGGTGGGAGGGGCCACTGGTTTAGTACATTCCCAGGCTAATAACACTGTGTTGTTTGTGGCTGGTTATGATAAATTGGGTGGAACCCCATGTCTTTTTAATAAAAATAATAAATAAATAATAAAAAAAATTACGTGGGGTCCCCCCCATTTTTATAACCAGCCAGATACAACACAGCAGCAGCAGCCTAGCATTACAAGGGTGGGAAGGTCCACTGTTTTTGGCCCTTCCCAGCCTCATAATACCAGCCTGCGGCCGCCCCACAGCCCGACCATCACAACAGATGGTCGGGTACCGGATCGTACCCAGCTCTTCCCGGCACCCCTGGTGGTGGTGGGTACCGGGGTAATAATGGTGTTTAGTGTTAGCCTCTGTACCGGCTAACACTAAGCCTCCCCTTAGTAATGGACCTTGTCACTCAGACAGCGGCCATTACTAAAGTGGTAGTAATAAAACTTGAAAAGAAAAGACAAAGATATAGATAAAATATTTTATTGAAATAAAGCACCCCCAACACAACCCTCATTAACCATTTTATTGATGAAAAAAAAGCGTCATCTAAGTAGTCCTCGAAACCGACGTAGTCCAAACACCAAACCTGTAAAAAAATATATATATAAAAAAAAATGAAATAAAAAATGTTGTAGGCTTAGTTTCAGTTTCATGTGTGATACTGACTGTTATACCATGTATAGAAGCCTGCCGCAAAGTTGGCTTAGATACAGGGCGCCAGCAGACAGTATCATACATGGCCATACAGACATTTATACAAACAAACATACATGCAAACATACATACATACATATATATACAAATATACATACATATATACAAGCATGCACATATATACATGCAAATATACATACATGCGAACATACACACATATATACATACATACATGCAAACTATCATACATTCATACATGCATACACACACACATGAAAACATACATATATACAAACATACATACATATATACAAGCAAGCACATATATACATGCAAACATACAAGCATGCATAGATACATAACAAATATGCATGCATACATGCAAACATACATACATGCAAACATACATACTTGCAAGCAACCATACATACAAACATGCACATATATACATACATGACAACATACATGCAAACATACATACATGCAAACATACATGCACATATACACATACAAACATGACAACATACATACATGAAAACATACATACAAGCAAACATACACACAAGCAAACATACATACATGCAAACATACATACATATATACAAGCAAGCACATATATACATGCAAACATACAAGCATGCATAGATACATAAAAAATATGCATGCATACATGCAAACATACATACATGCAAACATACATACTTGCAAGCAACCATACATACAAACATGCACATATATACATACATGACAACATACATGCAAACATACATACATGCAAACATACATGCACATATACACATACAAACATGACAACATACATACATGAAAACATACTTACAAGCAAACATACACACAAGCAAACATACACATGCAAACATACATACATACATGCAAATATACATACTTGCATGCAACCATACAAACATGCACATATATACATACATGCAAACATACATACATACATTCAAACATACATACATGCAAATATACACATACATGCACATATACACATACAAACATGACAACATACATACATGAAAACATACATACATGAAAACATACATACAAGAAAACATACATACATGCAAACATACATACATACATGCAAACATACATACATACATACATACATACATGAAAACATACATACATGAAAACATACATACATGAAAACATACATACTTGAAAACATACATACATGCAAACATACATACATGCAAACATACATACATGACAACATACATACATGAAAACATACATACTTGAAAACATACATACTTGAAAACATACATACATGCAAACATACATACATGACAACATTCATACATGAAAACGTACATACTTGAAAACATACATACATGCAAACACACATACATGCAAACATACATACATGCAAACATACATACATGCAAACATACATACATGAAAACATACATACATGAAAACATACATACATGAAAACATACATACTTGAAAACATACATACATGCAAACATACATACATGCAAACATACATACTTGCAAGCAACCATAATACAAACATGCACATATATACATCCATGACAACATACATGCAAACATACATACATACATGCAAACATACATGCACATATACACATACAAACATGAAAACATACATACATGAAAACATACATACTTGAAAACATACATACATGCAAATATACATAGTTGCATGCAACCATACAAACATGCACATATATACATACATGCAAACATACATACATGCAAACATACATACATTCAAACATACATACATGCAAATATACACATACATGCACATATACACATACAAACATGACAACATACATTCATGAAAACATACATACATGCAAACACACATACATGCAAACATACATACATACATGAAAACATACATACATGCAAACATACATACATGCAAACACACATACATGCAAATATACACATACATGCACATATACACATACAAACATGACAACATACATACATGAAAACATACATACATGAAAACATACATACAAGAAAACATACATACATGCAAACATACATACATGCAAACATACATACATATATACAAGCAAGCACATATATACATGCAAACATACAAGCATGCATAGATACATAACAAATATGCATGCATACATGCAAACATACATACATGCAAACATACATACTTGCAAGCAACCATACATACAAACATGCACATATATACATACATGACAACATACATGCAAACTTACATACATGCAAACATACATGCACATATACACATACAAACATGACAACATACATACATGAAAACATACATACAAGCAAACATACACACAAGCAAACATACACATGCAAACATACATACATACATGCAAACATACATACATGCAAATATACACACTTGCATGCAACCATACAAACATGCACATATATACATACATGCAAACATACATACATGCAAACATACATACATTCAAACATATATACATGCAAATATACACATACACATACATGCACATATACGCATACAAACATGACAACATACATACATGAAAACATACATACATGCAAACACACATACATGCAAACATACATACATGAAAACATACATACATGCATACATACATCCATTCAAACATACATACATGCAAATATACACATACATGCACATATACACATACAAACATGACAACATACATAAATGAAAACATACATACATGAAAACATACATACAAGAAAACATACATACATACATGCAAACATACATACATGCAAACACACATACATGCAAATATACACATACATGCATGTATACACATACAAACATGAAAACATACATACATGAAAACATACATACATGAAAACATACATACAAGAAAAAATATATATATGAAAACATACATACATGCAAACATACATACATGCAAACATACATACATGACAACATACATGCATGAAAACATACATACTTGAAAACATACATACTTGAAAACATACATACATGCAAACATACATACATGCAAACATACATACATGACAACATACATACATGAAAACATACATACTTGAAAACATACATACATGCAAACATACATACATGCAAACACACATACATGCAAACATACATACATGCAAACATACATACATGCAAATATACATACATTCAAACATACATACATGAAAACATACATACATGAAAACATACATACTTGAAAACATACATACATGCAAACATACATACATGCAAACATACATACTTGCAAGCAACCATACATACAAACATGCACATATATACATACATGACAACATACATGCAAACATACATACATACATACATACATACATGCACACATACATGCACATATACACATACAAACATGAAAACATACATACATGAAAACATACATACTTGAAAACATACATATATGCAAACATACATACATGCAAACATACATACTTGCAAGCAACCATACATACAAACATGCACATATATACATACATGACAACATACATGCAAACATACATACATACATACATACATACATGCACACATACATGCACATATACACATACAAACATGAAAACATACATACATGAAAACATACATACTTGAAAACATACATATATGCAAACATACATACATGCAAACATGCAAACATGCATACATGAAAACATACATGCAAACATACATACATGCAAACATACATACATGAAAACATACATAAATGCACATATACACATACATGCACATATACACATACAAACATGACAACATACATACATGACAACATACATACATGCAAACATACATGCACATATACACATGACAACATACATGACAACATACATACATGACAACATACATACATGCAAACATACATGCACATATACACATGACAACATACATACTTTGCAACATACCTACATGCACATATACACATACATACATACATACATACATGACAACATACATACAAAAATAAACTCACCTAAGACGTTCCCACGAAGAGCTGAACGGTCCTGTCACTTTTCTTCTCCCATTCACAATAACAGAGCGGTGGGCGCAGATGACGTAATCACGTGTGCCTGATATGATTACGTCATCTGCGCCACAACGCATTGTTACTATGAATGCGAGCGGCGCCAAGAAGAAGGAAGATGGCAAGTGACGGGACCGTTCAGAGCCCCGTTAGAACGTCTTAGGTGAGTTTATTTTTTTAATATATTTTTTGTTGTTCGCCGGGTGCTGATGTAGCACCGGTGCGGCGGGTACAAACATTACATGTAGTGACAGGGTGGGGGAGGGAAAAGTGGCTTGCCAAAACAGGGAGAATGTATTGTAGTGTAGTGTAGTGTAGTGTTGGTGACATTCACGGTAAGTTCGTCTCAATCGGGCTTACCATGCCCGCTTGAGACGAACATTCTCCCGATGCTGCTAGAACTACAGTATCTAGCAACATCGGGAGCGCGCAGACTGCAGAGCAGAGCGGCTTGATTGACATTGAGCCGCTCACGCCTCTTTTTAGAAAAGATAACCAGCACTTGCTGAGTTATCAAGTGTAAAAAAAAGGTACTTAGGGAATGAATTTTTTAAAAATGTTAACAGCAAATTTTTTTAAATTCATTTCCTGCTTAGAATGTCTAAAAAAAAAAATTTGAGTCAACTTGGGAATAACCCTTTAAGGCAGAAAGACCCACAAACAAGCAACAACTGAGGACAGCTGCAGTAAAGGCCATGCAAAGCATCACAAAGGAGGAAACCCAACGTTTGGTGATGTCCATGGGTTCCAGGCGTCATTGCCTGCAAAGGATTCTCTACAAACTATTAAAAAAAAAACATTTTATTTATGGTAATGTTAAAGTGTAGCTAAACGTTTGACAAACTTCTGACATGTCATAGTGACATGTCAGAAGTTTGTATTGGTGGGGGTCCGAGCACTGAGACCCCCACAATCTCTAGAACGAAGAAGCTGAAGCCCTCGTGTGAGCGCTCAGCCGCTTCGTGTCTGTTCAGCTTTTTCCGGAAATAAATGTATAGTGTACGGACTCAATAGAAAGTCTACGAGCCCGTACTCCGATACATCGGCTTTCCGGAAAAAGCCGAACAGATACAAAGCGGCTGAGTTCTCGCACGAGGGCTTCAGCTGCTTCGTTCTAGAGATTAGTGGGGGTCTCAGTGCTCGGATCCCCACCAATCCAAACTTCTGACATGTCACTATGACATGTCAGAAGTTTGTCAAACGTTTAGCTACACTTTAATTTGTCCAATTACTTTTGAGCCCCTGAAATGAGGAGGCTGTGTAGAAAAATGGTTGCAATTCCCAAACGTTTCACAGGATATTTTTGTTTAGCCCCTTTAACTAAAACCGAAAGTCTACACTTCAATTGCATCGCAGTTGTTTCATTTCAAATCCAATGTGATGGCATGCAGAGCCCAAATCATGAAGATTGTGTCACTGTCCAAATAATTCTGAACCTAACTGTATATAAATATATATATATATAGCCATGACCTTACATCTTCTAGCACTAGACTGCATATTCCTTTCTTTCTGCTGTTGTGTGGTCTGAAGTTTGTGTTAAAAGGTGTGATCACTCCATGTACTCACACATTGTAATCCAACTTTACATTAGTGTTAAATCCTTTTAAATAAATATAATACAAACATTTTATAATGGTAAGGTCTGAATTATTTTGTTCTTCTTGTGAAATTGCAGTTTGATCTGTATTAGATATCAATAAAATTCATAACAATGCTGTATATCACACTTCATCGTTCTTTCCTGCGCAGTAGAGAATATTTTTTCAAATATAATTTATTGTGACATTAATTGTTGTATATTCAGGTCACCATATATTTCATATATTGTTGTCAAACCCAAATATCACGACAGTAGCAACTACAAAATTTTGTAATATATTATGACGTACATTTAAAAAGAAAATTTCTCAATATTTTTAGCACTATTCATGACCTTTTTTTCCACCGCAGTATTGCAGCCAAGATTTAGAATGAATTGTTATTTTGTGCTATAAACTTGTATTTGTCTCCGTGTGTATCTGTACCATAGTCTCTGCCAGACAAAAGGAGATGGGGTCCTATTGAGACAACATGACTAAATCCTGCCCTCGAGTTTATGGCTACCTGTCAGTTCCAATGACTTCTCTTTCAGATGTATTCTGTGCATGAGCAGACTGGCCTGCAGGGGGCCTCGCAGCAAGATGACTGCCAATCTGCTGGCAAGCTGCTTATGTGTGACCTGAATAACAGCAGTCTGCAGCTAGGACCTTCTGTTTTACATGCAGTCTGCGTAAGCAGGAGGCACATCGCAGTCCTGCTGATATGGCTGTTGTATAGCAGTTATTGCTTGAACACATTTTAGACACAGCACCTCTGTAATTTGTCTCGACATGATATCATCTTTTGTCTCAGCAAACTGAACCTTTTTATCCGTTGTATATCTGACTTCGACAGTCCCTGCTGTAAAGGACAATGCTTGCAACACATTTAGACGGAGAGGGAGTATATACATATATATATACCTATAGGCGTAGCAAGAGGGATATGGAATCCGCATCATACTTTAATCCTACCACCCCTGTTGGATCCTTTGTTCTATTTCTTGCTATGTTTTACCTGATTATTATTATTATTAATTGTATCATCTTCATTATTCTATATATGTAAAGATTGCTAGATAGTTAATCATTTATGTAAAGTCAGCGGCAGCTGTGTCTTATGGTCTACATTGTACCAGAATGTGGGGATATCATATTATAGGGGGATCATCTGAGGTTAAGACCAAAAATTTCTTATAATATTAATAATTCATATAAAATGTCTAATTCGTTATAGTAGATTATGCTGATAGTATTGGATTAATACTTTTATCAGAGTGAACGGAGGCTTGTAGGTTTCCAAAATTATCATTCCCATTATTTCTACAATTCTTTTGTGCGGAAGATGTTCTCACTGAACCTTCAATGGTTTCAAAGGGATTTTATTAATTTTGCTCAAATGACAGGACACTGCACATGCTCACTGACGGAAAAACACTTAAAATCCAGTCCTGAGCTGATGATCTCAAGGACCCTGACAGTGTCGGAATGCATATGTCTCATGTTTACATCATATAGGATTATAAAACAGGTCCCATACCTTATATATAAATGTATACACCCCTGCTGCTGTACCACTTAGGGACCACATTGACATATATTTGGAAGTTGTTGATATTTATATTGTGCCATTTGTTTATACTGTCAAAAGAATATTTGATGTGTCAGTGGGAATTTGTTGGATTTTTTCGAAGTGAGAATTGTTGCGGTGCCTGTTTTTAGTTCTTTAAAATGAATAAAAATAGAAAAGGAATAAAATCATGCAAAAGCCAAAGCAATAGGCCTCATGCACACGACCGTATTTTTTCCCACCCGTAAATACTGGCGTAAATACGGGTCCGGTGTCACATGTATTCCACCCATTTTGCACCAGTATTTACGAACCCGTGCTCGTAAATATGGGTCCGGTGTCACACGTATTCCACCCGTATTTACGAGCACGTTTTTGGCGGCAAAATAGCACTGCACTAATCGGCAGCCCCTTCTCTCTATCAGTGCAGGATAGAGAGAAGGGACAGCCTTTTCTGTAATAAAAGTTAAAGAAATTCATACTTACCCGGCCGTTGTCTTGGTGACGCGTCCCTCTCTTCACATCCAGCCCGACATCCCTGGATGACGCGGCAGTCCATGTGACCGCTGCAGCCTGTGATTGACCTGTGATTGGCTGCAGCGGTCACATGGCCTGAAACGTCATCCAGGACGTCGGGCCGGATGTCGAGAGAGACGCGTCACCAAGGCAACGGGCGGGAGACCGGACTGGAGGAAGCCTGAAGTTGTCGGTAAGTATGAACGTCTTTTATTTTTATTTTTTACAGGTTTATACTGATCGGTAGTCACTGTCCAGGGTGCTGAAAGAGTTACTGCCGATCAGTTAACTCTTTCAGCTCCCTGGACAGTGACTATTTACTGACGTCGCTTAGCAACGCTGCCGTAATGACGGGTGCACACATGTAGCCACCCGTCATTACGAGAGCTCCATAGACTTCTATGGACTGTCCGTGCCGTTATTACGGCCTGAAATAGGACATGTTCTATCTTTTTCAACGGCACGGGCACCTTCCCATGAGAAAACGGGAAGGCACCCGTCGCCAATAGAAGTCTATGAGCCCGTTATTACGGGTCGTGATTACGACCCGTAATAACGGGAGTTTTTACGGTCGTGTGCATGAGGCCTTACACTGCTATTGAGAACTATAATGTTGGGGATGTGGATGGGGGGATGGGGTCCTGTTAGTGTGTTGTCTGTGTTTTTGGTTTCCCAAAAAGAAAAGAAAGAAAATAATAGTTATAATAATAATAGTTCCATATCAGTTCAAAACCTTTCAAGTTTGCATGTGCTTTTTACTTAATTACATTGTTGCATGTGCCAAGTGTTACAGTGTTGAAAGGGAAGACTGGCACTGGATATGATGTTGATGGAATGACAATGCACCGCCCCTCATCTCAAAAGAAACATTGGCATGAAGTTGGAATATAGACAAAGATAACGACAATGTAAAGGGTCACTTAAAGCCCACTTTCACCACCAAAAACAGTAACAGAACCGCTCGCTCTGTGCACATTTACATCTTTATCTGCTTCCAAGTTTCCTCCTAACTTCGTCACGGAGTGGCATTCACCTTCCATAACTGATTGTCGCTTCATGGTGGAGCCCCCCTGCCCTGTTCTCTCCCAGGCTCTTATATGAATTATTATCTGTGACCACAATAGTTATGTCTATTAGAAGAATAGAGCTGAATTCGCTAAGACAGGAGGTGATGTAATGTGATTGACAGATCAGACAAGAGGACATCATTAAGCAGATGCAAAAATATAAAGATTATAAAACCTAAAGTGGGAAAAATGTCTGCTAATATATCTGACGTTTTTCAAAGCTGGAGAAATGTGAGGTAAAATAACGATCATGGAAGAAACCAATTTGTCCGGACTTCATATTTGTCAACAAATTGATGAACACTATACTCAGCCTCTCCCATGCTGCTTACAGACAAGAATAGGCTGCATTAAGAAGAAAATTGCATTCATTCATGGCTGAAGAACCCAAAAAGTATTGAGAAGGCTTACTACGTCATCAGAGCAACATGGTGAGATGTCAAATGCTATTAGTTTTAGCTACAGCCTTCCCAATCCTCCTCCCATTTGGTGTGTAATCCCTATTGAAAATACCCAGCTGCATTGCTTATACCATTATCACTGAAACCGGTATTTGTATAAACAGCGCTGTGGTTGCCCCATGAATGGGCACATGTCTAAGCACTGCTGCAGCTATCACTTTTTTCATAGAGTCAATTATCACCTCTTTGATATTCCGATTGGAAGGGATCATATTAGCCAAAGGCCCTATGTCCTATGCAAACAGAATAAGTGAAAGGGAATATCCTTGACATGTACGTCTTTCTATGTACAGGGTTACAGACCCTTAGAGTGTATTTGTGTTGTAGAACATATTTAATAAAGTGCAAAAATGCTCGCCAAATTACATATTTTCCAGAGCATAAAATTAGTAGTCCCAACAGAGGAAACTAAAAGCCATATGAAGGTCAAAGCTTAATTGCATTCAGGGACAATGGTCTCCTTTGGTGTCCCAATTTTGGTGCACTGCCGAAATAACACCAAAAGCTCTCCTGGTTAGATCACCTGCTTCTCTATATGTAATAAACCATATTGGACATGTTTTGGCAACACACAGCGAACATGGCTTTAAAAGTTTTATTTTAGTTCCAATTATTATCTACATATGTTAAAGGGGTTTTCTAATCACAGGGCAGCTTTTCATTCTGATGACCTATCCAGTAGCTGCAGTAGCCTTCCTAAATACGTCAGATTGGAGGAAACCCTCTAGGTCTCTGGACAGCTTAACATCAAGGAAGTCTATTTGATATATGAGACAGAGGCCTATAGACAACTTCATCAGAAAAACTGCTATAAAAAGTTAATGTATGAGACAGAGGCCTATAGACAACTTCATCAGAAAAACTGCTATAAAAAGTTACCTGTATGAGACAGAGGCCTATAGACAACTTCATCAGAAAAACTGCTATAAAAAGTTAACATATAATCCTCTTTGTTCTTTTAGAACAGATTTGGACAAAATCCTTACAAAATCTCTGGTGGACAACGTTATCATCAAGGAACTCTATGAAGCATTGATTCCAAACGAACCAACGATATCAACATTGTATTTACTTCCAAAAGTTCACAAAGATCCAAAAATTCCACCAGGAAGACCTATAATTTCAGGTAGGGGTAACCTGACTGAGAATATTTGTAAATTCATTGATTTCCATCTAAAAGGTTTTGTAGAATTGTTACCATCTTATATTCGTGATACAGCAGACCTTCTGCAAAAAACAGATGGCATAAGTGTGGAGGAAGATATGCTTCTGGTAGCATGTGACGTAGAGTCGCTTTATACTAGTATCCGTCACTCCGATGGTCTGAAGGCTGTTTCTTTCTTTCTGACCACAGGAGGTATGGAAAGTACGCTTTCGGATTTTATTATCACATTACTGGAGTTCGCACTGACACATAACTTTTTTATTTTCAATGAGAATTTCTATCTACAGCTCCAGGGAACGGCAATGGGGGCAGCTTGTGCCCCTTCATATGCCAACTTGTTCCTGGGGCTGTGGGAGAGGGACCTCTTCCAGGGGGGGCAAGATGTCTCTATGGACCGGGTCATTTTCTGGGCCAGGTACATAGATGACATCCTCCTCATCTGGAAGGGTACCTCTGAATCACTTGAGGAGTTTATCGGTGTTTTAAACAGAAATAATCTCAATATTAAACTTACGTATAAGTGCGACAAATATCAAATAGACTTCCTTGATGTTAAGCTGTCCAGAGACCTAGAGGGTTTCCTCCAATCTGACGTATTTAGGAAGGCTACTGCAGTTAACTCCCTCCTTCTTGCCTCTTCCTCTCATCCCATACAGACCGTTCAGGCTGTTCCTATAGGCCAATTTTTAAGAATTCGACGGATTTGTTCTTCAACAGAAAATTTCGAAAAACAAGCATTTGACCTTACCAACCGTTTTCTTGCACGTGGATACAGTAAACGCTTAATAAAAAAGGCATACCATCGTGCAAAGAACACCTCTAGAGAGACTCTCCTGTTTCCCAAACTTAAAAATATATCCCAGATACAGGTAAGATTCGTCACTGAATACCATTCTCGCTGGTACCAGATGAAAAGAATTTTAAAACAATTTTGGCCTATCTTGTTGACAGATCCTACTATTGCTAAATACATCCCCAAATATCCAAGTATTTCAGCGAGACGGTCTAAGAACCTCAAAGATTTCTTGGTCAGGAGTCATTATCAGAATAAGAGCCTTAGTTTACCCTTCGGTACTAAAGGCCCGAAATGGGGATGCAAGTCATGTGGCCACTGTGTTGCCTGTCCCAATATTGAGCAGGCGACATCCTTTACCGATGTAACAGGTGAGCATACTTACAAAATTACACACCCAATTACATGCTCCACCAAAGCAGTCGTCTATTATGCTACGTGTCCCTACCCTATGATATACATTGGTTTAACTACAAGGGAATTAAAAATTTGTGTAAGGGAACATGTACGTGACATCAAAATGGCGAAGGAAATAGAGATGATTGAGACTTTGAAACCAATTGCGAGACATTTCAAAGCTCACCACTCATGTGATTCTACTAAATTGAAAATTAAAGGGATTGACTGCATCAAACCAAATATGCGTAAAGGAGATATTGGGAAAAATCTAGCCAAATGTGAGTCTAAGTGGATCTGGACTCTGGGAACATTACGACCTAGGGGTTTAAATGAAAATTTGAATTTCGCTCCGTTTCTTTGATTGTTGACCTCCAGCGGGTCTTTTTTAAGTATGTTTTAACTCTATATACATCTAATTATCTTCTCCCTTCCTTTTTTTCAACTATAGAATTAATAAATTAGGCTTCATTGGAGAGAACTGAGTCGGAAGAATTACTACATGAAGACTAAAGAGATCTTTTCAGAGATATGTTGTATATCTATGCACTATTTGAGATATGATATAATATATGTATATGCTCCATGTGTATATATTTTTATCTTTATAGGTTTTTAGACATAACAAGCGACTGTCAGATATAGCTCATTATATTTCATATATATTGTATATTTTTTTGCACTGTTTGTATTCATATTATATATATTTGTTTGCTCCAATCACTATATTGCTCTTTAGTATTTATATTTGCGAGATATATATATTTACTTATTTTTATATATATTGGCACATTTTGCACTAATATGTATTCATATTTAGGTTTTTATTAATATATTGTTTTCTAGCATTTATATTTACGAAACATATTTAGTTATCATTATTTTTTCATATGCACACACATTTTTCAATCACCTATTTATGTATATAATCATAGTACTCTCACATTTAACAGATATATATAACATATATATATATTTTCTTTCACACACATTATCAACTGTTTCACTTATTTATCTATTTATCTATTTCATCATTTATTATTTAATTATTTATGTATTCCAATAAATTTCACATCACATTTCACTATATTTATTATATATTAATATATGCACATATGGTTTTTTCTTTCCTTGTTGCAATATCTGTATTAATGCGTTTTTTTTTATAATATACATTTTTAATATATATATACATATGTGGATGCAACACACATTATATATTCGATATAGTCTTGATCTTTGTTATAGATCCATTCGCAAATAAAATCTTTATATGCAATGTACTGGCATTATTCCGGTTTTCTCCGTATGCATCTGTCCAGTCGAATGTTCTGTTTACATACACAGAATACCTTTGTATCCTGTGGAGACTGCTCCTGTGCGCTTGTGTCAGGGGGAGGTGTTTCGCTTCCTTCTGTGGGCGCGTCTACATCGGAGTGGGCACGGCTCATCGGCGTCAGCCGCCGGCGACCCGGCCCCTCTCTGATGACGCGTGGCCGGAAGTTTCTCAGCGACCATCTTCATTCCTGGCACATGACGCCGTCGTTACCGTCTCATGTAACACACTTGTGTTATACACACGATTGGACAGATGACGTCTTAAAAGGATGACCCTGGCTGGAGAGACGCCACCCCCGGACGAAGGCATCCCGCCGAAACGCGCGTCGGGTCTGACGATCTCTCCTGCCTGAGACATCACCATGGGTATGTGACCAGCTACATTTATCTTCCTGTGTTGTTTTTATGGACCTGATCTGTACTGACATACAGAGATTTCACTAATGTATTTATCCATTCATTTTGTTCACTTGTGCTGCATAAGTCTCTGTTTTTTCTAGTTTATACTTCCAATTTATTTGTTTGGTCCCTATATTCAACACAACTGCTACTACCATACATATGTGTTCATTTACCCATGGTGCACTTGTATCTCTGGCATCAGATGAACGTTTTTATTCTCATGCTGTGCATGACTCATCTTTTTAATCCTGTTATTTTTTCAATAAAGATTGTTATTCTTCTTTCTGCTACATTGTTGTGTTAATTGTACCCCACACCTATAGGCTTTATATCAGATGTTGAGGGTCAGTGCACCAAGATACACTTGGTTTTACAGAGGATCTCGTTTCTTACTTCATTCATGTATTTACATTTAATTTGACGAGACCATTTCCTGTTTGTACCAATAGGTTTTTGCTCCATAATTCTTAGTATGGAAGAAGTTTGGAACAACCAGGACTCCTCCTAAAGCTGGCCACCCCACCAAACTAAGTAATCGGAGGAGAAGGGCATTGGTAAGAGAGATGACCAAGAACCCAATGGTCACTCTGGCTTAGCTGGTGGCAGCATCATGCTGTGGGGGTGTTTTTCAGTGGCTGGGACAGGGGAACTGGTCAGGGTCGAGGGAAAGATGAATGGAGCAAAGGACAGAGATATTTTTATTGAAAATCTGATCCAGAGTGCTGTGAACCTCAGACTGGGCCAAAGGTTCACCTTTAAACAAGACAATGACCATAAGCACACAGCCAAGACAACACAGGAGTGGCTTAGGGACAATTCTATGAATGTCCCCGAGTGGCCAAGCCAGAGCCCTGACTTACATCTCTGGATAGACCTGAAAATGGATGTCCACCGATGGTCACATCCAACCTGACTGAGCTTGAGAGGATCTGCAAAGAAGAATGGCAGAAAATCCCCATATCCAGGTGTGCAAACCTTGTGGCATCATGCCAAAGAAGACTGGAGGCTGTTATTGCTGCCAATTAAGTACTGAGTAAAGGGTCTGAATACTTATGTCAGTGCAATATTTTAGTTTTTCTTTTTCAATAAATTAGCAAAGATTACTAACATTCTGTTTTCACTTTGTCATTATGGGGTATGGAGTGCAGAATGATGGGCACAAACTTGATTTTTTTTCTATTTTAGCACAAGGTCTCAACATAACAAATTGTAAAAAAATTGAAAGTTTCTGAAGACTTTCCAAATGCATTGTACGCTATATGGGCAAAAGTATTGGGACACAAATCTTAATTGTTTAATTCAGGTGTTTCATTCAGTCCCATTGCCACAGGTGTATAACATCTAGCCATGCAGTCTGTCTACAAACATTTATAAATAATTGGTAGTTCTAAGAGCTCACGGAATTTGGCCATGGTACTGTAATAGGATGCCACCATTGTAACAAGTGAGTTCATGAAATTTCTTCCCTCCTACATATTTTCCACGATCAACTGTGAGTGGTATTTGTCACGACTCCGGGGGTATGTGGACCCATTAGGCCGCTCCGCCGTAGCGGAGTAGCAGCTGGCCAAAACACAGTCAATGTAAGTCTTTAGAACTGGAGTACCTGTATAGAAGTTCTGACAAACACGTGGCGTAGCACACACTATGGCGTAGCAGACTTCTTGGCACAGACGACACTTGGCGTGACAGGTGTCGTGTCACGTGGCAGGTGACGCTTGGGCAGATGACACTTGGCATGTCAGATGATGCTTGGCGTGGCAGATGACACGTGGCATAGAAGATTAACTCGGCTCCAACACTAGACTTCGCTCAGGAACAAACACAATTACTGGATACGGGATACAGGATACGGGAACACTGGGAACAGGAAACTAAGGGATCATTTTATAACGAACATGGGTAGGCACAACAATGCTCAGGCAAGGAGAGGTAGGGCAGAACCCTTTTTATAGTGCAGAGTGTAAAGGCATTGACTGGGGAACTAAACATGTGCGCGCTGGCCCTTTAAGGCCAGTAGGGAGCACACGTCCTCACCCTACAGGACACTGAGGGGAGCTGCAGCCGCGTGTGCCAGCGTCTCTGAGGAGGGAGACTTCAGCATGAAGAAAGTGTCCTGCGGTCGCGACTGCCGGTAAGTAGGACATGCCGGCTGTCAGCGACTCCGAGCACAACAGTATTATTGAAAAGTAGAAGCATTTAGGAACTACAGCAACTCAGCCACAAGCCACAAGCAGGGTTGCCGAGATGCCAAGGCGCATTAGTGCATAAAAGTCGCCAACGCTTTGCTACTCAAGTACTGTAGAGTTCTAAACCTCCTATGGCAAAAACATGTTCACCGGGAAGTTCATGGCACGAGTTTCCATGGCCGAGCAGGTGCATGCAAGTCTTACATCACCAAGCACTATGCCAAGTGTCGGATGGAGTGGTGTAAAGCCCGCTGCCACTGGACACTGGAGCAGTGGAAACTTGTTCTGCATTGTGATAAGTCACGCTTCTCTATCTGGCAGTCTGATGGACGAGTCTTGCTTTGGCAAATGCCAGGAGAATGTTAACTACAGTGGCGTAACTGCCGCTGTAGCAGCCGTAGTGGCTGCTATGGGGCCCGCAGCATGAGGGGGCCCGAGCCGCCCGCCGGCACGGCCCCCCCCATGGCCCGGAGGCTCCGCTAGCAGCCACTATGGCTGCTACAGCGCGACGCCACTGAAAGGGTTGTTCCTACAAAAGACATGCATCCCCTATCCACAGGATAGGGGATACATGTGGGATCGCTGGGACGCCCAGCGATAAGGAGAACGGAGGTCCGAAAGTCCCCCGAAGTTCTCCATGACAAACCTCGGACTTCCGCGGTCTGTCGGCAGCTCCATAGAAATAGATTGTGCACCGGTCGCGCTTGTGCGCATGCGTGACCAGCGCTCCTTTCATTTTTATGACTCCGGAAGTCAGAGATTTGTCATGGAGAACTTCGGGGGACTTTTGGTCCCCCGTTCTACTTATCGCTGCCAGCGATCACACATGTATCGGATACATCTCTTTTGTAGGACAAACTATAGGCCGTTTTTTTAGAGGGGGGGGGGGTTGGGGGATGTATGGCGTTACCTACAGGGGGGCTTAGGGCTATATGGCATTATCTACAGGGGGTTTGGGGCTGTATGGCGTTATCTACAGGGGGAGGACTGTATGGCGTTATCTACAGGGGGGCTGTATGCCGTTATTTACAGGGGGGCTGTATGGCGTTATCTACCGGGTGGCTGTATGACATCTACAGGGGGGCTGTATGGAGTTATCTACAGGGCGAGGGCTGTATGGCATTATCTACAGGGGGGCTGTAAGGCGTCATCTACAGGGGGCTGTATATGGAGCTATCTACAGGGGGCTGTATGGTGCTATCTATAGGGGGTGCTCTGTGGTGGAATTTATAGGGTGGCACTATCTACAAGGGGGGGGGGTTTGTGTGATACCCAGGGGAGGGGGGCCCCAGTCAAAAGTTTGCTATTGGGCCCAGTCTTTCCTAGTTACGCCCCTGGTTACCTGCCTGACTGCATTGTACCAATTGTAAAGTTTGGTGGAGGAGGAATAATGCTATGGGGTTGTTTTTTTAGGAGTATCATAGGCCCCTTTAGTTCCAGTGAAGGTAAATCCTAATCCTCCATCATACCAAAACATTTTGGACAATTGTAGCTTCCAACTTTGTGGGAACAGTTTGGGGAAGGCCCTTTTCTGTTCCAGCATGACTGTGCCCCAGTGCACAGAGCAACATCTATAAAGGCATGGTTGAGTGAGTTTGGTGTGAAAGAACTTAACTCGCCCTCACAGAGTCCTGACCTCAACCTCAGAACAGTAATTGCGAGCCACGCCCCCTAGCCCATCATCAGTGAGTGATCTCACAAATGCTCTTCTGGATGAATGGTAAAAAATTCCCACAGACACATTCCAAAATCTTTTAGAAAGCCTTCCCAGAAAAGTTTCTTGTTATATGTTAGAAATTAAAGAAAAAAAAGCACCTCATGGTGCAGGAATCCCAATAGTAAAAGGTGCTAAGAAACACAGGTCCAAGAATTGCTCTCATCTGGAAAGGTTGTGCGACATTAAGGCACATCTCTGATGTGGCGCATAGAAGTGATGAGGTCAGCAGGACTTCATCGCGTAGTTTTGCATCCAGAAAGAAAAAAGAAGTAAGCTTATGGTCTGATGAAGACACTGGTTTGGTGTCAAAATACGTCACCCAATAAAGGCTGGATTATTACTAAAAATCTGTGTTTCTATTTCACTCTGTGTTCTTCCTTCTTTTTTCTTTCTTTCTCAGAAGAGTGGAAGATGTTTAGCTGAAAGGGGGACTAACTCCATATTAATGATTATAGATTTAGAATGGGATGTCATAAAAGCTCATGTAGGTGTAATGTGTAGGTGTTCATATAGTGTATATCTTTTAAATCCATCATAATGTATCCAAATAACATGAGCATACAGGGTGGATTGGGAGAATTATTAGTTTTTTTTAGGCAGGACTGGCTCACTCTGCTAGCGTCATCACCCCGGCAGATCCCCATCAGATTCTGCGTACAGCATGAAGAAGGAGGCAGGAGCTTTGTGTGACTGGGATGATGCAATGACAGTGACACAGAGCGACACAGCCTCAGTCTGTGACGAACCATGGTGGTATCAGGTGTAGTCGGACAGTCTGGATGGGCATAGACAGTGGCGATCAAGGCAGCAGGAGTCACTGAGAAAGGACTGGAGTCATGAAGATAGACTGCCCTGGCCTCTAGTCTATTGAAACAAGTTACATACCGTAAATTATGTACTAAACCTTTATTAACCATGATTACATTAAAAGAGTCTCTATAGGCAATGTAGTATAGTGTACGTCAAGTGTATGTCTGCACAGACTGTCCCCTATTGAAAATGGTATGTGCTTTACACCATCTGGCCAAAAGTATGTGGACACCTTACATCACACCTATATGAGCTTGTTCGACATCCCCTTCCAGAACCATGGACGTGAATAGGCAAGAAGTTGGCGTGTGGTTGTGTGAGAATTTGTGCCCATTCAACCAAAACAGAATTTGTGACGTCAGGCACCAAAGAGGAACAAGTAGGCTTGTCTCACAATTGTTATTCCAATTAATCCAAAAGTGTTTGATGGAGTTGAGGTCAGAGCTCTGTGCAGCCACTTAAGCTCCTCCACACTAAACTCCTCACACCATGTCTTTATGGACACAATCCAAGAAAAGAGGCAGCAGTCCAATGTAGTAGAAAAATCCAGAAAGTTTATTCACCCAACATACAGGCAATGTTTCACCTTCCAATTAAAGGCATTGTCAAGCTTTGACAATGCCTTCAATAGGAAGGTGAAACGTTGCCTTTATGTTGGGTGAATAAAGTTTTGGGATTTTTCTACTACATTGGAGTGCTGCTTCTTTTCTTGGATTGTGTACTGACGTTTGTATGAGGGTTTTTGTCAAGATTCCTCTGAGGCTAGCACCCACCAGTTTCTGGTTTCTGCTACAGTGCAACTCCTATACCTTGTTTGTGTCATGTCTTTATCGTCGTTGCTTTCCTATTAAGGAAGGTAAAGTCTCGCTATATGCGGGTGATTTCTTATTCTGTCTAGATGATGCCGACCTGAGCATTAACTAGGGAAAATCTGTATTACTACCTCTCAATAAAGAGCTTCATGATTAATGAGCTAATTAAACTATCAGACAATTTTGAATATCTAGGGGTGAAGATTACAGGGACGGTTAAAGAGTTTATGCCTCTTAATATTATGCCACTGATATGTAAAATCAGGGCTAAAGTGGGTATTTGGTTAAAATGGCCTCTTCCAAGGGCAGATATAATTTTTGTAATTAAAATAGTGATACTATTACCTCAATTGCTGTATTACTTAAGGCTATGTAAATCTTTGAATACCTTTTTTTTAAAAAAAAGAAATAAAACATTGTATCATTGTGTTTTATGCAATTTTTTTTATTGTTTTTTTTTTTTTTTTTAAATAAAAAACATGTTTTACTATTTGAGATACAACTTCCATGTTCCCTGGATGCACACAAGCTATATCTTGCACTCAAACCTGAATACATAAGGTCAGCTGACCTGACGCACAGAATCCACCTGTTATCGATCACATCTAAGTTATGTGAACGACATCTATGCTGTCACCTAAGCCGTCAGTACTGCTGACCTGACGGATTCAGGTTTGAGGGAAAAATACAGCTTCTATGTATTCAGGATACATAATAGCTATATCTGAAAAGTAAAACATTTTTTTATAAAAAAAAAACTATTAAAAAGTTGATTAAAACCCCATGATACATTGTTTTATTTGAAAAAAAAAAAAAAAGTGTTCAAAGGTTTACATAGCCTTTAAGAGTCTCTCTAGTTTGGATTAATGAGTAGATACCCTGGACAGAAGTTGTCAAACTAACCTAATCTGTTTTTATGAAGAGGTGAGCAGAAGTCTAGACAGAGGGGCCGCTGTGGATTTAGTGTTTTTGGACTTTGCAAAGGCATTTGACACTGTCCCTCATAGATGTCTAATAGGTAAATTAAGGACTATAGGTTTAGAAAATATAGTTTGTAATTGGATTGAGAATTGGCTCAAGGACCGTATCCAGAGAGTTGTGGTCAATGATTCCTACTCTGAATGGTCCCCGGTAATAAGTGGTGTACCCCAGGGTTCAGTGCTGGGACCACTATTATTCAACTTATTTATTAATGATATAGAAGATGGGATTAATAGCACTATTTCTATTTTTGCAGATGACACCAAGCTATGTAATATAGTTCAGACTATGGAAGATGTTCATGAATTGCAGGCAGATTTAAACAAACTAAGTGTTTGGGCGTCCACTTGGCAGATGAAGTTTAATGTAGATAAATGTAAAGTTATGCATCTGGGTACCAACAACCGGCATGCATCATATGTCCTGGGGGAGCTACACTGCCGGATTCACTTGTTGAGAAGGATCTGGGTGTACTTGTAAATCATAAACTAAATAACAGCATGCAGTGTCAATCAGCTGCTTCAAAGGCCAGCAGGATATTGTCGTGTATTAAAAGAGGCATGGACTCACGGGACAGGGATGTAATATTGCCACTTTACAAAGTATTAGTGAGGCCTCATCTAGAATATGCAGTTCAGTTCTGGGCTCCAGTTCATAGAAAGGATGCCCTGGAGTTGGAAAAAATACAAAGAAGAGCAACGAAGCTAATTAGGGGCATGGAGAATTTAAGTTATGAGGAAAGATTGAAAGAATTAAACCTATTTAGCCTTGAAAAAAGACGACTAAGGGGGGACATGATTAACTTATATAAATATATTAATGGCACATACAAAAAATATGGTGAAATCCTGTTCCTTGTAAAACCCCCTCAAAAAACAAGGGGGCACTCCCTCCGTCTGGAGAAAAAAAGGTTCAACCTGCAGAGGCGACAAGCCTTCTTTACCGTGAGAACTGTGAATCTATGGAATAGCCTACCGCAGGAGCTGGTCACAGCAGGGACAGTAGATGGCTTTAAAAAAGGGTTAGATAATTTCCTAGAACAAAAAAATATTAGCTCCTATGTGTAGAAATTTTTCCTTCCCTTTTCACGTCCCTTGGTTGAACTTGATGGACATGTGTCTTTTTTCAGCCGTACTAACTATGTAACTATGTAACTATATTTAAGATAATTGCAGTTATACTAAATGAAAAATTTGGTTCAGAAAAACAAAAGATTAAAACCTTAGAAATTCTATACTCCAGAAGGAAAGGGAGGCCTCTACCTGCAAAAATACAAGGACAAGAAAATAAGGATATT